>NC_047092.1:77628901-77931932 GCF_902459505.1 Geotrypetes seraphini
TCTATAAATATGTTGAAGAGCACAGGCCCAAGCACCGAACCCTGTGGCACTCCACTCATGATGCTTTTCCAGTCCGAGTATTGTCCATTCACCCCCACTCTCTGTTTCCTATCCGCCAACCAGTTTTTAATCCACGTTAGTATATCACCCTTGATTCCATGGCTCGCAATTTTTTGAAGTAGACGTTCATGCGGGACCTTGTCGAACACCTTCTGAAAATCTAGATATATGATATCTATAGAAACATAGAAACATAGAAAAAAGCAGCAGAAAAGGGCTATAGCCCACCAAGTCTGCCCATTCCAAGTATCCCCTCCCCTGAATTTACTCCCTTAAAGATCCCACGTGAGTATCCCATTTTCTCTTAAAATCCGTCACGCTGCTGGCCTTTATCACCTGGAGTGGGAGTCTGTTCCAATGATCCACTACTCTTTCGGTGAAGAAGTACTTCCTGGAGTCACCATGAAACTTCCCTCCCCTGATTTTCAGCGGATGCCCTCTGGTAGTCGAGGGTCCCATGAGCCAGAAGATATCATCTTCTGACTCGATGTGTCCCGTGATGTACTTATATGTTTCAATCATATCTCCCCGTTCTCTTCTTTCCTCAAGTGAGTACAGCCGCAATTTTTTTAATCTTTCTTCATACGTGAGATCCTTGAGCCCCAAGACCATCCTGGTGGCCGTTCGCTGAACCGACTCGATCCTCAGCACGTCCTTTCGGTAGTGTGGTCTCCAAAACTGAACACAGTACTCCAAGTGAGGCCTCACCATGGCTCTGTACAACGGCATCATAACTTCAGGTCTCCTGCTGACGAAACCTCTGCGGATACACCCCATCATTTGTCTTGCCCTGGAGGAAGCCTTCTCCACTTGATTGGCAACCTTCATGTCCTCACTAATGATCACCCCTACGTCGCGTTCCGCCGTAGTCCTAACCAAGGTCTCACCATTTAGTACATAAGTTCTACGCGGGTTTCTCTTACCCAGATGCATTATCTTGCATTTTTTAGCATTGAAGCCTAGCTGCCAAGTAGTTGACCATTGTTCCAGCAACAGTAGGTCGTGTGTCATATTATCAGGTAATAAGCTTTTGCCTACTATGTTGCAAAGTTTGGCGTCGTCGGCGAACAGTGATACCCTTCCTCTAAGTCCTTGCGTCATATCTCTTATGAATAAGTTAAATAGAATCGGGCCCAGGACCGAGCCCTGCGGCACTCCACTGATCACGTCCGATGCTTCGGATGGGGTACTGTTCACCACCACCTTCTGAAGTCTACCGCTCAGCCAATCCCCAACCCATGTAGTTAGAGTGTCTCCTAATCCTATCGATTTCAGCTTGTTCAGTAATCTTCGATGAGGGACGCTATCAAATGCTTTACTGAAGTCCAAATATACCACGTCCAGTGACTCTCCGGCGTCCAGTTGTCTAGTAACCCAGTCAAAAAAGCTAATCAGATTAGATTGGCAGGATCTGCCCTGGGTGAACCCGTGTTGGTGTGGATCACGCAGTTTTTCTTCGTCTAGGATTGTGTCAAGATTCTGTTTGATCAGTGTTTCCATGAGTTTACACACTATAGACGTGAGACTCACTGGTCTGTAGTTTGCTGTCTCTGTCCTGCAGCCCTTTTTGTGGAGTGGGATTACGTTGGCGGTTTTCCAGTCCAAGGGGACCCTTCCTGTGCTTAGGGAAAGATTGAAAAGAACAGATAATGGTTCTGCCAGGACTTCCCTTAACTCCCTGAGCATTCTGGGGTGTAGGTTATCCGGTCCCATGGCTTTGTTTACCTTGAGTCTTGATAGTTCGTCATAGACGCTACTGGGCGTAAATTCAAAATCTTGAAACGGGTCTTTCTGGTTATCTCCCGTCTGCAGCTGTGGACCAGCTCCCGGCGCTTCGCGGGTGAACACTGAACAGAAGTATTTGTTTAGTAGTTCTGCCTTCTCAGAATCTGATTCTGCAAAGTTACCGTCCGATTGCTTCAGGTGTACTATCCCATCTTTGTTTCTTTTCCTGTCACTAATATAGCTGAAGAAAGATTTATCCCCTTTCTTAATTTTCCGTGCTAGCTCTTCCTCCATTCGGAGTTTGGCTTCTCTGACTGCTGTTTTGACAGCTTTAGATCTGTCTAGATAGTCCTCTTTCGCCCCATCTCTGCCTAAATGTTTGTAGGTGATAAATGCGTCTTTTTTCTGTTTAACTAGGTCTGAAATTTCTTTACTGAACCATTGGGGTCTTTTGTTTCTCCTGCGTTTACTTACTGTCTTTATGTATCGGTCTGTTGCTTCGTGTAGGATGGACTTCGGAGACGACCACATATCCTCCACATTGTCAGATATTGCTTGTTTATGTAGCTCCTGATGGACAAAATCTCCCATGCGGTTGAAGTCTGTGCCTCTAAAGTTGAGAACCCTTGTTGCTGTGTTTGTCTTAGGGAAACCTTTCTTGAGGTTGAGCCATACCATATTATGGTCGCTGGAGGCCAGTGTGTCTCCTATTGAGACTTCCGTGACGCTATCTCCGTTGGTGAGAACTAGGTCTAGTAACGCCTGGTCCCTGGTGGGCTCCAATACCAATTGCTTGAGACGTGCACCCTTTATGGAGGTTAATATCTGCCCATTTACTCCTTCGAAGAAGTGCAGTAAGTTTGTCAAGCAAGATCTTCCTTTGCTGAAGCCATGCTGGCTGGTCCTCATCAGTTTGTGTCCGTCAAAGTGATCAATGATGCGGTCCTTTATCAGCGCCTCTACCATCTTTCCTGGTAGCGAAGCTAGACTCACTGGTCTGTAATTTCCCGTATCTCCCTTTGAACCTTTCTTGAAGCTTGGTGTAACATTCGCCACTTTCCAGTCTTCCAGAATCTTTCCCGATTTGATTGATAGATTGGCTATTAGTTGAAGCAGTTCAGCTATAACCCCTTTCAGTTCCTTGAGTATCCTCAGGTGGATGCCATCCGGTTCCGGGAATTTATCGTTTTTAAGCCTATCAATCTGTCTGCATACCTCTTCTAGACTGACCATCGTCCCTGCCAGTTTCCCGTCTTCATTTCCTGTGTATAGCCTGTCAGCTTCTGGTATATTGTATATATCCTCTTCGGTAAATACAGACACAAAAAATGTGTTTAGTTTGTCGATGATGGCTTTGTCCTCCTTTAGTATTCCCTTTATTCCATGGTCATCTAATGGCCCCACTGCTTCCTTCGCAGGTTGTTTCCCTTTAATATATCAAAAGAACGGCTTAAAGTTTTTGGGCTCCTTGGCTATTTTTTCCTTGTAGTCTCTTTTGGCCCCTCTTACCGCCTTATGGCATTTGCTTTGATGTTGTTTGTGCTTTTTCCAGTTTTCATCTGTTTTTGTCCTTTTCCATTCCTTTAAACGAAGTCTTCTTTTCTCTGATTGCTTTCTTCACTGCTACAGTGAGCCATGCCGGTTCCTTGTTCTTGTTCCTCTTGGAACCCTTGTTGATACTCGGTATATATAGAATTTGCACCTCTGTGACTGTGTCCTTAAAAAGCGACCATGCTTGATAGAGAGAGGAAGAGAAAGTAACTCAGACCAGCTGGTATGGGGTATAGTATTAGTTAGGCCTATTTTTAATAGTAACTCTCAAGCAGCCAGAAACTACATTTATCCGGCATCTACTAATCCCCAAGGGTGCTGAATAACTGTCTACTGTATTTTTGCTTAATGGAGTAAATTTCTTGGTAGCTATAATTTTTATGTTTTCATACTCAGCAATGATACATTCATAAAAAGATATTTTATGCAAAAAAATCTAGCAGTATTTTATTAAATGAGCCTTCATAACCAACAGGGTAAGGAGGAAGGCAGCAACCATCTTCCCTCCTTAGCTCTCCAGACTGGACCTGCAACTCCTATCTGTGGCAGCTAGCCCCACCCTCTTTTTTATACCCATTAAAGGGCTGCTTTGCTCAACCTTCACCCTCAGAGAGATCCAGGAGGGTAAGGAGGAAGGGAGCTGCCATCTTCACTCCTTACCCCACTGGACCAGACCTGCAGCTCATCTTCGGTGGCTAACCCCACCCCCTTTTCCGCAAGGCTCTTGTTTGCCCATTAAAGGGTCACTGTGCTCAACAAGCAGCCTTACCCTTGCCAAGATCCAACAGAGTAAGGAGGAAGGGAGCCGCCATCTTCCCTCCTTACCCCACTGGATCGGACCTGCAGATCCTATCTTTGGCAGCTAGCCCCGCCCCCTTTTCTGTGAGGCTTTCTCCTGCCCATTAAAGGGCTACTGTCTAGGTGGGCTCTCCCTGCCAAAAGGCCATGCCTTTGTTCAGCCCTTCGTGTGGACCACGAAGGACAAAGCTGGATACTCTGCTAAGACTGTTCAACAAGCTATAACAAACTGAGAAACTTGCAGCTTCATGAAGCACTCCCATTTCTGCAGAAGATACCACAAGTCACACCCAATAGGGCTGCATGCTAGTTGTTGAACAACCCAACTATCACCAATGTAAGAGCCCACACTTGAGCTCAACCTCCCTAGATCTCACAAGCAACTGCCAACTAAACTAGCAGGTAGAAACTTACATCTTAGGCCGCCCTTCAGTGACCACCAACTTCAGGGAAAAGAACCAATTCGGGTAGGTGTGGGAGAGTTGCTACGCCATCCCAACATCTTTTCTGGTGTGGTGCCATCCTGCTGCTGGGACCATGGCAGCCTCACTTACAGCAAGAGTTGCCCCACATTGACCACCGATGTCAGGGAAAGGAATTGGTTTGGGCTGGTGTGGGAGAGTTGCTCTGCCCCCTGGCATCCTTCCCAGTATGGTGCCATCTTGCTGTGGGACCCAGGGCAGCTTCACTAGGAACTGCCCATAGGGACCACTGACATCAGGGAAAGAACATAAGAAGTTGCCTCCGCTGGGTCAGACCAGAGGTCCATCGCGCCCAGCAGTCCGCACCCGCGGCGGCCCATCAGGTCTATGATCTGTCAGGTTTTCTTGATTTAGCCCTATAGCCCCCTTATTTTTCTATCTATACTTTTTCTGTACCCTATCTACCTCTCTCTGTACCCCTCGATCCCCCTATCCATCAGGAATCTATCCAATCCCTCTTTGAATTCCCATAGTGTACTCTGTCCGATCACCTCTTCCGGGAACGCGTTCCATGTGTCCACAACCCTCTGAGTGAAGAAAAACCTCATGGCATTGGTTCTAAACCTGTCCCCTTCCAGTTTCTCTGAGTGCTGTCTCGTACTTGTGGTTCCCCGTAGTCTGAAGAATCTATCCTTGTCTACCTTCTCTATGCCTTTCATGATCTTGAAAGTTTCTATCATATCTCCTCTAAGTCTCCTCTTCTCCAGGGAGAAGAGCCCCAGCTTGTCCAGCCTGTCAGCGTATGAACAGTCTTCCATACTTTTATCATTTTCGTCGCTCTTCTCTGAACCCTCTCAAGTATTGCCATGTCCTTCTTGAGGTATGGCGACCAATATTGGGCACAGTATTCCGGATGCTGGCGTACCATCGCACGATACAGCGGCATGATGACTTCCTTCATGGAGTGGCTCTCCCATGCCAGTTTGGACTGGCATGGGAGAGCCACTCCACCCCTGGCTCTAGAACCTGTAATTACTACCATAGGAACGAACCAACCAGTTAACCTTACTTCTTTTGCAGTAGTTAGCCTTACTCCTATTCTTTCTTGCATGGTGCGGTTGCACTAGGTGGGTCACAAACAGTCCAAGACAGATCCCAGTCCACTACACAACAATAAGGTCATACACATTACTAAGACCCCCAACCCCCCCCAACATCTAGAACTATAATAGATTGCAGAGAAATAGACACTAAACCAATTCAACCCATCAATAATCAATGAAAAAAGCTATATATTCCAGACCAAGGAAGGGATGAACTCACTGCTGCTATGAGCATCAGACTACGAGGAGATGAACTTCCTCCAAATCCCCTGCACATATACCAGTATAAGATTGTTTAGGAACAAAACCAACCTTATCAGGGAATGGCTCACAAAAGAACAATTTGGCTGCTTATTCCTAATGGAAACATGGCTACCACCAGCAGAAGCCCTGATCATCAAAGACCTCTGCCTGCCAGGTTACAAAATCATTCCACTATGCAGGAAGAACAAATAAGGAGGCAGTGTAGCAATCATACTGAAGCATATCAAATTCACTGTACTGGAATTCGAGCAGAACGAGAACCTCAAAATTATGTCATGCCAGCTGTCTAACCCATCCTTGAAGGATCCCCTCACCTGCATTCTTTTCTATGTAGCGCCCAAAAACTGGCCAAATGCAAGGGATACATTCTACAATTTCAATTTTAAAAACTCACTCTCCTCAGCCAACTGTCTGCTGATAGGAGACTTAAATCTTCATTTAAAAAGCAAAGATGACACGGTCACTGAGCTAGTAGGCTTCGTACAGGACCTGGGCTACAAATGGCCCCCACTCAGCTCCACTCATATAAAAGGCCACCACCTAGACTTGGTAGCCACATCAAGTAAGGATCTGGAGTTCCCCTCAATCTCCCTATCAGATGAAAAATAACTTCCCACTCTCTGGACAGATCACTACATGTTTTCATTCAATCTAAACTGGCAGCAAATAAGAAAAAACAAGACCTCACCCTCCACTCCAATCCTGACCAGAGGCCCAATAGATGGGGCCAGCTATGATACTGACTTCAAACAAACCCCAATAGAGGACTTCTACTTCTTCTGGGAATCCTTCAGCCAAAACACTTCAAATCGTATTGCCCCAAAACAGTTAAAAATCAAATGCCAAAGAAAGTCAAACAAATGATTCAACAAGGAACTCCACCTATTGAAACAACAAGTAAGACACCTGGAACATACCTGGAACAAGAATAAAGAAGAGGATACCAAACAAAGATGGCAAGACAAATCACATGAATACAAATTCAAATTGAAAGAGAAACAGAAAGATTACTACTCCAACCTAATAAGCCAGCATGGACTTGACACCAAAGAGTTACTCAGACAGATCACTAATATGATAGACATTACAAGTTTAAAATTTAATTTAAAATTTGATTAATTTCTTAATCATACTTCAAAGGCGATGAACATAGTTAAACACTTTACAACTTTCTAGGGGGACGATACATGCAACCGAGATTCAACTTACATGACATATATTACAAAAGGGAAAAAAGGTTAGAAACACATTACCCTTCTTACACGCTCTAGCCCGTTCACTCCTCCCTCCTTGGATGCTCTCGTTCACCACTTTCGCACCAAAACACAAGCTTTAAGAGATTCACTGAGTACAAACAAACCCATCGTCAACTCCATTTCAGTAAACTCAACAAGGCACATAACTTACGCCAACATGACTTGGAACTCATTCACTGAACTGAACTGGACACAGTTCATCCAACTATACAAAAAGTATGTCCATGTCTATTCACCCATTGACGCCTCTCCTCCTGCACTAATGGCCAAAGCCTCTTCCACATTTCTTGCTGATCTCTACTCATGGCTAATAAAGACAGGGGAATTCCCCAAAGAAAGAGGCCACATCATCATCAGACCTATTCTGAAAGACAAGAAGAAACCTATCACCCAGACTGACAATTACAGACCCATCACCCTAATTCCCCTCTTCATAAAACTAATGGAAGGGCTAGTTCAAAACTAACTAATGAACCATCTAGAAAAGTTCCTGCTACTTCATGACTCCCACTCAGCACAGAAATAGTGATTGCCTCCCTCCTGAATGACCTGTACAGCATACTGAGTAATGGCCTTAATGCACTAGTGATACAACTAGACCTCAGTAGTGCTTTCAGCCTAGTGGACCACAACTTACTGCTACTTTGCTTGGACTTTTTCGGAATATCAAAAAATGTCCTTTGCTGGTTCCAAGGCTTCCTAAAATCCTGCAGCTACCAAGTATAATCTGGAGAAACATGCTGCACTGGGTCTGTAGTGATGCTAGTGGCAAAGTCAGTTATCAGTTTAACACCTTCACTATGAGGCCTTGTTGCAAGGAGTTGAACAGCAGCACAGATTTTATCTTGACTATCTCAAGAAGTTGTTGAATGCTTGAGTATTTAGAACGTACACCACATTATCTAGACAGTATCACACACAATTTTCATATAACATTTACTTTTTTTTGCTTTTTTACTTTTTTTGCATTTTCTTCAGGGTCTTCAGAAGTGCCAGTAATAGCCACATGTTTTCAATGGCTAAATTACTTATTCGGCACTGGCTTCGTCATCAGACCCACACTATTTTTTAAAGTGCTCCGTGCAAACTCAAATTTTTCAAACATTGCATAAATGCTAAAACTTTTCTTTTAAACTTAAACTTATCTTTGTTACTTTGTTCGTATCGGGAGGGGACTTGTCAGTTCTCCGACATGTTTCGCCCGAAGGCTGTATCAAGAAGAGTCTCCTGTAACGTAAAATACATATATTTCTTATAAAGTATACTTATAATATAGACACTGTGCTATTACTAATTTAATATAACCTTGTATTCTGTCCTGCACCATCCCGTCTAGTAACCTTTTCTGAACAAGATGGCCTCGGCGTTTTTTATGTTACTTTAAACCTCCCTCTATGCTGTCTTCAGCTGCTGAAGGCAGCGAATCAGGGATCACACCAAAGACATCCACTCTATTTCCTGGTTTAGACCAGACAGCTCTACTGTATTTAAAACAGAGATCCAATTCTATTCACTACAGCAAAGTGTCAGTGTTTAGCTATTAGTGAAGTATGCTTAATTTCTGTTATTTTCCACAATAAAGTGCAGATATTGAAGGTTCATTTAATAAAATACTGCTAGATTTTTTTTTTTTTTCATAAACCCCTCCTTTTTACTAAGACACAGTAGAGGTTTCTACCATGGCCCAGAGTGCTAAATGCTCTGAAGCTGCTTCAACACTCATAGAGCGTCAGAGCATTTAGTACCTCAGGTTACAATAAAAATCTCTACCACGGCTTAGTAAAAGAGGGTCAAAATGTCTTTTTATGAATGTATCATAAGAAATTTGCTCCATTAAGCAAAAATAATAGCAAATTGAAAGAAAAACGGATGGGTTTTAAAAAAAAAATTTAAATTATTTTCCGATCAAGCACAATCAAATTCATGGGAAAATCTTCAATTTGCTCAGTTTCTCCAACTTTAGGTTTTTCTGGACAACCCTAATGTTATGTTCTTATAACTTGGGTGTGCAGTTTTGCCCTTTAAGTCTGAAGTTGGGTGTGCAAATTTGTAGAATGAGGGGGATTTTTTGTTTGTTTTGTTTTTTTAGTAAATTATCTGTGCATGGTGTATCATTTTCTTTTTAGATTCGACCCCTATATTTTGTGAATGAGGGGCACCACTCTGCGTAAGAGCCGGGAGGTTCAGTGGAAAAGATGAGTTTCTCTTGCTTCAGTATGTAGGCAGACACTCTGCTGCTCTCTAAAGGGCTTGGAAGCAGTGTCACTCTACAGTACCTTTAAGCATATCTTTGTAGGGTGCCACAGAATCCTGCAGTTTGTTCTGGTTATGATTACAGAACAGAGACTACGAACATGTTTCTGTTCAATGTTTTTATCTATGACCAGTAAGAAATACATTTTTTGGATTAATATGAAAGTATACCCCCTTTTTACAAAACCGCACAAAAGGTTTTTAGCGCCAGCCGGCACACTGAATGGCTCTGCGCTGCTTTGATGCTCATAGGAACTCTCTGACCATCGGAGCAGCACAGAGTATTCAGTGCGCCGACCAACACTAAAAACCTCTTGTGTGATTTTGAGGGATAATGAGAGAAAAGGAAAAAAGAAAATCTGTGTGTCTAGATTAACATTCTTTCTAGATCAGTCGGTTTCAGAAGGCAGGGCACTCTTATTTGCTTATTTTATTTCTCAAATAGTCTTCTATTTCAATTGAAATAAAGGGCTCCTTTTACTAAGGTGTGCTAGCATTTTTAGCGCACGCAGGAAATTATCGCACACTACGCTTCTAGAACTAACCCAGCGGCAATGTAGCGCGTGCTATTCCGCGCGTTAAAGCCCTAGCGCACCTTTCTAAAAGGAGCCCAAAGTTTTCATGATGTTACTAAATGGCTCTTTCCTGCTGTTCAATTACAGACGCACCATTTACTATTTGTTTAAAAAAATTGATCAATATATGAATTTTCAGATTTTTTCACATAATAGAACTGGTTGTTTTGGTAACTGCATTTGCATAACATTGTGCACTGGTGATCTACAAGAGGACCATTTCTGTGATTTCATGTCACCAAACAGAGGAAATACTTTGGTTGTTTTTTTAAACCTCTTTACCACTGTTTCAAAGCAGACTGACTATTTACATTCTGAAGGCATGATTTTTAAAGAGTGTTCCTCTATCAAAGGTACAGCTTGAAAACCTTGAATATTTAGTTTCTGTTCTGCTGTGGTATTTTGCATCCTGGTGTTGCAGACATACCACCAAGGATCAAAGAGCAATACTGGAGCAATCCCACTTCATTTAATAAAACAGGCATGTGCCAGCCATCTGTTGTATCTACTGATAGAAAACAGCGGTATGTTCTTCTGACTTTTGCCCAAAAAAAGTCTTCAGTGCTCAAAGGAGAAAAGCTGCAAAGTACCTTGAAAGCTAATCAGGTTTCCATAGTAATTTGCACGGTCCAAATATAAACTAGAAAATTATTCTCTTTATCAATGGTGCTGAGTTTTTGGTAAATACATTTCTCTGCTGACCTTTCCATGTATATGCCTTTCATTCCTCTAAGTATGTTGCTTAAAATAAATTACAGAAATACTGTATCATCTTAAAACTGCCTTATTACTGAACTTGTGTTCTTGTTCTATTTATACAGTATTATCATTTCCTAGATTTTTGATCAAACAACTTAAACTACAGTACTATAAATCTTCTGTCTGAGAGATCTATTGGCATTTTAAAATAACAGTGCAGAATTAGACTCCAAAATATATACACACATGCACCCCCTCTCATACAGCTCCTGTCATTCTAAAGAAATTCACTGTGCACATTACTGGTCCAATTCTATAAATGATGCTAAAAATTGCATGTGGAAATTTGGGTGCATGCCCAATTTTATTGAAGAACAAGTCAATTAGCACATAATTGGGTGCTAATAATTATTGGCACTAGTTGGCATCATTACAATTTATGCACATGGTTTTAGGCATTGGGAGAGGGTCATGGGTAGAACCAGTGGTGTAGCGAGTGTGAGAGATGCCCAGGGCAGTGGTGCCCCTCCCCTCCCTGCTTCTTCCCTGCCCCATGCTGCACACGCATGCACCCCTTCCCTACTCTGTACCTCTTATAACTTCCCCAGCTGAGCAACATCACCAACTCACTACCTGTATCAGCTCTCCCTCTGATGTCACTTCCTAGGTGCGAGACCTGGAAGTGATGTCAGAGGGAGAGCTGATGCTGGCGCAAATAGCAGGTTGGAGCTGCTGCTTGAACCAGCGAAGAGCTAGATGTATGGTGGGGGGGAATTGAAGGTGTGCATGCAGCAAGGGGGAGGAGTGGGAAGGAGCGAGGGGGGCAGAAAGGAGAAGAGGTGCTGGTGCCTTCACCAAGACGGCGTCTGGGGCGGACCGCCCCCTTACTACGCCACTGGGTAGATCGAGGTATTCCTGTAATTTATGTGGACTATTATAGAATAAGAGAGATCCACACCTAATTCAGGGGTGAAGATTTACACCAGGGTTTAGTTGGTGCAAATACTCGCACCTTAAGTTAGGCGTGGATCCCAATGCTAATCACTGTTCTAGAAATGGTGCCTAATTTTGAGCGCCATTTATAGAATAGCATTTAGCATGTTTTTTTAATCAGTGCCAATTTTTTGACACCATTCATAGAACTAAATTTTATGTGATAGTGTTTTCAGTGGGAGAGTGCTAGCCCAACCACCTTGTATGTATTCTCAATATCTCGCAAGAGGGAAAGAAGGGACCCTCATCAACTCACTGATCATTTACTTAAATTAAAGCCCTAAAGAGGTTAAGAATTATATTCTGGTGTGGTAGCATGGGTGTGGCTACCAGCACATACTCCACACATACAGGCATCAGACAGTTTAAACCAGAAGGAAACTCTTTATTATACTTTTATTCATGCATTTGAGTTGACTGCATAATAAGCCTGTCTTCTCTCTCAGGCATGCAAGTCAATTGAATATAAGTAATCAATCAATATGCTCGCCACAAAGGCCTGGTCTCTAACAGGCTTGGCAATCAGACACAAAAGTGGGTTTTTTTGCTCTCAAGTGGATTGTTACTACCTGCTATTTGAACTTGATCTTACAATAAATGACAATTCAAGAACATTTTTCCAGTCTTTTGGGGTTTGTTTGTTTTTGGTTCTACATTCCTTACTGTGGAAACCTTGGGCTTCTGTTGTTTTTCCATATTTATAAAAGGCTGTCCCAACTTGCAAGCTGTAATACTCAAACTCCTTTTCAACAATTTCCCAACTATGACTGGCAGAGAACAGAGGCTAACTTCAGCCACAGTTGGCAGGATGTAGGAATATTCCCCTCAAATCCCCCTAGAACAGTGATTTCAATGCAAGATCCATAGGACAATGGTGGCCCGTGGGGACCTCTTTGGCAATTCCTGCCATCGTTCTGTTTTTTTTTTTTTCTTTTGTGTGAGTGTGTGTGTCTGCTTCCACTCTCCGTGGGTCCAGCGGATTCTCCTAACTTCCCCCCTCCTGGGGCCTGAAAATTTGCAACTCTGTGTCGAAGATTAAGACAGGTCAACATTAGACAGCTCAGGGGGCTATATCTCACCTCTTCTGATAGCAACATTCTATTACCATGCAGGCAGGACTGGTGAAAAGAAGGCTTCAGGACTGCCTGCTGTTGGCCTGCATGAAAAGACCGTGTGTTTACAGCACCCGGGAGGGGAGGTAGGAGAAATTGCCAAACCCATGGGAGAAGGGGAAGGGGGAAGAAACACCAGAGTGAAATACTGGCTCTGCTTGCTTGGGAGGGGGGGGGGTGTTATAGTGGAGAAAGAGCGATGCTTTGGAGAGGGGGTCAGGGAACAGAGATGTTTGCTCTAGGGAGAAGGGAGAGAGATGTTTGTTCTGGGGACTTGCACATCCATTTCTGATCATGGCTTCGCACAGGACAGTAACAAAGAAAAATTGCTACTGCCCCACTTCACTTCTAGACTACCAGGGTTCAAAAGGGAGGTGGGAGGGAAGTGGAGTGGTTAACAGTCAGTTGGGATAGGATGTGGGAAGGATTGCTCCTGTCCCAGCTCACTGCTGGACCACAAGGGCTTAAGGCAGGGTCTGGGTGGGGGGTGGGGGAACGCATAGATTTGAGGACCTGAATATAAACCGAGACCCCCATTTTTGGGCCATTTTTATGGCCCCAAAATCTTGATTTATATTCAAGTATATATGGTACACTAGCTGATGCCCCGGCATTGCACGGGTATTTAATTATAGCAATAACACTGTAAATGGATTCAAATAAAGATACTTTATAGTGGTGAATGAAATTATTTTTTTACAGCTTAATAAAAAGTACAATATTCAAATTATAATGTGAAATATTTGACAAAATGAATACAATACAACTAACGCAAAACGTGATTATAAACAACAATTTTAGTTTCACCTCCTGGAGCAAGAACATATAAATTCTTGGGTGAACCCACCCTTGAGCAATCAACATAGAGTTGTGGGCCGCGAGACCCCCAGAACATATCACCCCAGGTAGTGAGGGATCTGCATACCAAGTTTCGTTCAAATCGGTCAAGCCGTTTTTGAATTACTGTGAGAATGGCAGCTTTTTACATATTTTCCATTGACATGAATGGGTGAAATCTGATTTTCTGTTTGTAGCTCCGCCCACGTGTGCAGGTGGGCCGCGAGACCCCCAGAACATATCACCCCAGGTAGTGAGGGATCTGCATACCAAGTTTCGTTCAAATCGGTCAAGCCGTTTTTGAATTACAGCGAGAATGGCAGCTTTTTACATTTTTTCCATTGACATGAATGGGTGAAATCTGATTTTCTGTTTGTAGCTCCGCCCACGTGTGCAGGTGGGCCGCGAGACCCCCAGAACATATCACCCCAGGTAGTGAGGGATCTGCATACCAAGTTTTGTTCAAATCGGTCAAGCCGTTTTTGAATTACAGTGAGAATGGCAGCTTTTTACATTTTTTCCATTGACATGAATGGGTGAAATCTGATTTTCTGTTTGTAGTTCCGCCCACATGTGCAGGTGGCCGCAAGACCCCCAGAACATATCACCCCAGGTAGTGAGGGACCTGCATACCAAGTTTCGTTCAAATCGGTCAAGCCGTTTTTGAATTACTGTGAGAATGGCAGCTTTTTACATTTTTTCCATTGACATGAATGGGTGAAATCTGATTTTCTGTTTGTAGCTCCGTCCACGTGTGTAGGTGGGCCGCGAGATCCCCAGAACATATCAACCCAGGTAGTGAGGGATCTGCATACCAAGTTTCGTTCAAATCGGTCAAGCCGTTTTTGCGTGATCGCGGCACATACACACATACATACCTCCGATTTTATATATATAGATAAAGGAAACTAGGATTTGCGTAGGCACTTCTTCACATCTGGTTTATTTTATTTGAGGAGACATGCTCAGTTTACAAAATTTAAAATTCTTTGTGTTTGAAACATAAATGTACATACATTGGGGATCATTTTCAAAAAATAAAGATGTACAGAAAATGTCACAAACCGGCTCTGACAGGCTGAGTGGTCACCAGGACCGGATTAATGAATAGGCCCAGGAGGCACATGCCTAGGGCCTGAAATTTCGCTGAAGGAGGACAAACAGAGAGCAGCTGCCATACTGTCTTCCTTCACCTTGCCTTTTTTTTTTTTAACGGCTACAGCAAGTAAGATCGGCTACAACTCCCCCCCCCACACACACACTTAAGATTGGCTATGGGCCACCCCCTCCTGCATCAATGGCACTTAAAAGATAAGCAACGAGCTCCCTGGCATCAACAACAAGTAAAATCGGCAACATGGTGCTCAGCTCAAAGCTTCCCCTCTGACATGGAAGATGGAAACAGGAAGATTTTTCCTAGAGAAAAGAAAGGAGACAGACAGAATTCAGTAGTAATTAAGTGTGTACATGGTCATGTGGCCCGCTATGATTTGAGGCCCACCACAGTCTGATTTAAGGATAGGGTCTACTGGAAACCATTAGCTTTGGTGACAGAAGCCCCATATGACCTTATATTAGGACGGGATTGGCCAGGGTTCCCGGAGGCAATTAGGATAAAACAGAACCTTGTCAACACTCGCTCAAAAGGGGCCCCTACATCAGAACCAGAGACCCCCCTAGGGAAAATTTTTTCTTTCTCTGGTGAAGCATTCCATAGATGTCAACAGAAACAGGAGTGCAGGTCCCAAGGAGGAAGCAACAACAACAAAGGGGCCAAACCTTGAGACAATCTGTTAAAACTAGGGACGTTCCGTGGTTGCCTCAGGAGGTTATGGAGACTTTTCCCACATTTCAGGCAGAGCAAAAGGCAGATCCCACCCTGAGAGAAGACTGGCAGGGTGCGCCCAGGAGGGAGGTTGGCGGTTTATAGTCAAAAGAAGGCTGTTATACAGAGAGAGTCAGAAAGTAGAGCAGGGGGTGAATAGACAGCAGCTTATGGTACCCCAGGGGTTTAGAGCTGTGGTGATGAGAATGGCTCATGATCACTCTCTGTCGGGTCATAAGGGGGTTGAAGCTAAACGGCAGCAGGTGGAAAAACGTTTCTTCTGGCTAGGAGCATGACAGGAAGTATTAGGCTTTTGCTGGTTGTGCCGTGTGCCAGAAACTTTCCTTAGCCAAGCCCACTAGGGTCCCTCTTATTCCGATTCCCATAGGGGAGGAGCCCTTGGTACGTATTGCCATGGATATAATGGGACCCCTGGAAAAGCTCCAAGAGGGAATAATTTTATCTTAGTGGTGATGGGTGTTGCCACTAGATTTCCATGGGCATTCCCTTTAAGGAAGGCGACTTCAGCTACTATTATGAGGGAACTTTTGGGCCTCTTGTATGGTGGGATTCCCTAGGGAAGTTTTGACTGACAAGGGAAGTAACTTCCTTTCGGTTGAGATGAAAGCTTTCTGGGAAGAGTTTGGCATAAGCCATGTTAAGATTTCCACTTACCACCCACAGGCCAATGGCATGGTAGAGCAGTTCAACCAGAAACTGAAACAAATGCTTAAAAAGGGTGTAGGGGATGTTCCAAAGGATTGGTACCTCTTTAAACCATTTGCTCTATTTGAAGTAAGGGAGAAGGTACAAGACTCCCTGGGGTGAGTCCCTATGAAATGTTGTTCGGGCGACCACCCAGGGGGTTGCTGGACATGCTGAGGGAAAAATGGGATTTTCCCACTGAATCAGGGAGCAGTATAATTGCCTATCTGGCCCAACTGAAACAGGGATTGGGTTGGGCAATGCAGATAGGTAAGGATCATCTGGAATGGAGCCAGCAGCACCAAAAGAGCTGTCATGTTAGGGGAACTAAGACTCGCCAGCTGCAGGTAGGGGATCAGATCTTAGTATTGGTCCCTTCTGAGCCTCATAAATTTCTAGTCCAGTGGAAAGGGCAAGCCACTATTGTTGAAAGAGTAGAAGTAGATTATTGGGTGAAGGACCATAAAATCAGGATTCAGACATACCATATTAATCTACTTAAACCCTGGAGGGACAGGGAGGTGTTAGCCTTGGTGGCCCAGCAATGGTGGGAGGATGATCTGGGTCACTAAGGAACAAGTTAATATAGGTACTGAATTGTCTGAGGAACAAGCCCATCAGGTACAGGATATGATTGACTGGTTTAGGGATGTATTCTCTACAATGCTGGGAAGAATGGAGCTAGTGACCCATGATATTATTACTACCCCAGGGAAAATTGTCCGGGTTTGTCCCTATAGGCTAGCAGAAGGGAAAAAGGCTCTAGTTAAGGAATTGGTTCAGGAGATGTTGAAACTAGTGGTCATAGAGCCGTCCCAAAGCCCTTGGTTTAGTCCCAGTGTCATAGTGCCGAAAGCCGAATGGACCCCAAAATTCTGTATTTATTTCAGTTCAGGCCTATGCCTTTTGGCTTACACGGGGCAGCAGCTTCTTGTTAGTGTGCAGTCCAGGAAGTGTTGAAGGACCACCGTGACTGTGCCGAGGCATACATTGATGATACTGTGATACACTTGAGTTCCTGGGGACAACATCTGAGACAGGTAGCAGCAGTGTTGAGATCCCTTAGAGAGGCAGGCCTGACTGTTAACACCAAGAAATGTTTTGTAGGTCAAAGGGAAGTTAGATATTTGGGTTATATTGTGGGAAGAGGACAAGTGAAGCCCTTGGTGGACAAGGTCCAATGTATATGGGATTACCCACAACTGTGTACTAAGAAACAACTTTGGGCTTTTTTAGGGCTCATTGGGTATTATAGGAGGTTTATTCAGCACTTCTCATCAAAGGCGGTCCCTTTGACAGACATGTTAAAAAAGACACATCCAGATCCCTTGCAGTGAGGAACAGACAGTGTACGGGCTTTCAAGATATTAAAGAATAGCCTATGTGAGCAGCCATTCCTCAGACCTTTGGATTTTCCCTTGTTCTCCAAACTGATGCCTCGGGCAGGGGTTTAGGGGCCATTCTGAGTCAGGAGAGTGAAGAAATGGAACATTCAGTTATGTTCCTTAGTCGCAAATTGCACCCTAATGAAAGGAAGTATGCCACAGTTGAACAAGAGTGTTTGGCAGTCAAGTGGGCAGATCAGACATTGGAGTATTATCTTAAACAGAGGGAATTTACCCTGGTCACTGACCATGCTGCCTTAAAATGGCTTGTGCAACAATAACACATGACTCGCATGATGGTACTTGCCTTTACAATCTTTCAAGTTTTAAGTAGTGCACCGTCTGGGTAAGCTTAACACTAATGTTGACATCCTTTCTAGAATCCCCCAAAATACTGGAATTCCTCAAAATTTTAAGGATAGTCATCTTTTGTGTGTGTGTGTGGGTGGGGGGGATTGTGACAAACCCACAGCAGCCTCTGACTTTGTCCCAGGGGTTAGGGAAAGTAAAGCACGGTCCCTGGTCAGAAGAGCTGACCAAGTTAAAAGTAAGGAATTAGAGTAAGCTGACTATCCCTCAAAACCTGAATCAGGAAATGAAAGGTAGAAGTATAATGTTCCACAGCAGTATTTTCCTCCCAGGTTTAAAAGCAGTAGAAAACCTGTTGGGTTCATTATGACAGGAATTGGAGACATGTTCCTTTAAGGAAATCTGAGCCCTGGTTACCCAGTAGGAGTAATCAGTCTCAGTGCCCGGATGAGCTGGAGCCAAGCCTCTTTCCCAGGAGAGAATGGTGGGAGTTGGGTCCATTTAAGCTGAGAGCTCTGAGAGCAAAGGAGAGGAAGAACTGGCAAGGCAGACAGCAGGAGTGCAGACCTGAGGTAAGGTCAGAAGCCAAGCAGGAGGTGGAAGGGAAGAGTCATTCCCCTCACACAGGCAGTAACCAGGATGTGGAAATGACTGAGGAACTGCCAGGTTTCAGCTCAGACCTTGTGCCTATTTCAATAGAGGAGTTGATGGATACCTCTAACCCTTTTGGTGAAGTACATGCTAGTTTAGTAGGTATGGATACCAGTCCTTAAACCAATAGTGCCTTTAGGCTATCAAATGAAGCTTTACCTTGCTAGTGGTGTGTTTGTATTCCTGTACCTGAACTTTGTGCAGGTGTCCCTAATTAGAGAGCAAGAGAGAGATGAGTTTCTCTATCAGAATGGAACTGGAGGAGTTTCACTTAACTAAAGACTAAGCTATTCTCATGTACAGATAACCTACTGCTTCTGTGAATGTATATTTGGTCAAGACTCCCTGCTGAGTTGTTTGCTTAAAAGATTAAGATTAAGCCTTTGAACAAACGGTTGGCTGAACAGTGTCACTAAGCTCAAGCTCTGAAGCAGGGCTTAAGTTTTGGTTCTCTTTCCCTGCTCAAGGAAAAGCTGAGCTGTTTTCTTTTCCCTTTGAACTCTTATATGTTGAGAGAAAGTTATGGAGCAGTGACATCAATGAAACACTCTTACCTGGAGAAGAATATTGAAGCAAGTGTTGTTCAGACCAGGAAGGCAAGTGTTTGTATTTGGACTTTAAAAAGAATAATTTTGTACAGAAATTTTGGCTTTCATTTTGAACCTGCAACAATTGCCTGTTGTCACTGGATGTTTGTTTCTGTTCGGAACGATCCATACCAGCTTATTAAGAAACCAACAATAAAGTCTAATTTTTGAAGGAAATCATTACAATGGCCTGAGTTTCTATTTTTCCACAAGTGGCATTCTCACTGGTTGAAACAGTGCCTAAGTCATACGTACCTGAAGAGAGTATTCCCTCTTCCTAGGAAAGCCACGCCAAGGCCTCAGAAACTCACCGTTAAGGCTGCCTGCAAACTAGGCAGGAGCTGGCGGTGTGACAGTGGCTTAGACTGTGAACTTGAGAACTCAGTTCTCAATGTAATGATTTTAGTTAAAAGGCCCCCTTTTGATAGCTCCTGCTTTCCATCTGTGAGTCCAGCAACAACACCAATAGGTTTACGCCATTGTAATGACGTCAGACGCTGCGATCATCTTAGTTTGACCCGCGGATAGCCATGTTTGTAATGCCATAATGAGCACAGAGTGAAGGTACCGATGTAAGTCTATGAGATCTTTCCTACTTCTATGAGTGATTGCAAGTAATTCTAACTGTTTGTGTTCAATGTATGCACTGATTATATGTTATAGTGAAGCATGTAGTGCCCTGATGCAGCTTCAGCGAAACACTGGCTGGCCATGATCTGTTATGGCTGAATGGATTTTCACAAGTAGAAGAAGATTATCGGCTGCGGCTTTTTCATGAGCAGAGAAGATTATTGGCTTTGGTCAAATGGATTTTCTTAGGACTCTTGCTGAAATCGCCATAAGATAAGTAAACAAACCTGTAATCTAAGTACAGATTATTGAACATTGAACTGTTAAGGAGTTTATCGTTAGCATGAACATTGAACATTGAATTGCCAAAGAGCTTAAAGTTTGCACGTAGCAGGTGTTTAGAAGGACTGTGATTAAAACCTGATCGTATACAGAAGTGTCAGCGACAGGTTAGAGTCTGAGGCTTTTTCCTCCTTAAACAAACCTGTTTGTCCTAGAGCTGTAATAGAGGAGAGCAGTCGTTTAGGAGGTAGGATTGTAAGTTGTTCTAGGGGTTTGCGGAGAGTTAAATAGCAGGGTTCCCCAGGGGTCTGTGCTGGGACTGCTGCTATTTAACATATTTATCAATGATCTAGAGATCGGAATAACTAGTGCGATAATTAAATTTGCTGATGGCACAAAGTTGTTAAATTGCAAGACAATTGTGAAAAATTGCAAGAGGAACTTGGGAGACTGGGCATCAAAATAGCAGATGACATTTAATGTGAGCAAGGTCAAAGTGATACATGTGGGAAAGAGGAACCCGAACTATAGCTACGTGATACAGGATTCCATGTTAGGAGTCGCTGCCCAGGAAAAGGATCTAGGTGTCATATTGAGGATATGTTGTCTACCTCCCCACATTGTTTTACATAAGTTTGTACTAGTTCTGGAATTTGCAACACATTATTTAAATGCCCTGTCAATTCAGCCTCCAGTACATTTACAGCATCCCATACATCCTCCAGCATTATCTTCTCTGGTCTTTTCTTCAACCTAGGGATAGCCTTAACTCCAACGCTGGGGCCCCTGGAGTCCTCAGGTCCAGTTCCATTCCATGGGGGGGGATACCCATCCTTAGACCTTCCACCCTCAGCTTCAGCACATTACTCCCCCATTGGGTATCCCATCTTCTCATGTGTAGAAGCAGTCAGCTTCCCAGCTTCATTGTGAGAACTGGCAACCCCTTCGATATAAAAAGTCTCACCCTCCAGCTGAATCTACACTTCACATCCAGGCTGAGAAGGAGTCTTGCGTTGTTCAGGGCTCAGCGTGATGTCAGAAACGCTAAGAGCTAAATTCCCCGTAATATGATCACGCTCCCAAACTCTCTTATTCTCCACCTGTGGCAGGAGGAAGCCTTACAAAGTTCACTGCCTAATACCAGGGAGGAAGCTGGTTCAGTTGGATAAGAACGCTGCTTTCCTTTCCTCTTTACCATTGTTGTGACTGGCACACATCTTCTCCTACACGTCTGTTCACGCCACCATCTTACCTCCCTCTGTCTAAATAGTTATAATTTTGGCAGTAATGTATATTTTTCCTGAACCTTCAACAGCCAAGCACCATGTCTACCTCATTCAGGTGGCACAGGCTTCGAATAAAGATATTCTGTATTCTCACAAATAAAGAAGGACAATAGTGGCTACTTCTTCTGTGAAGCTGTATTGGAAGCTCTGACCTGGCTGTCATACTTGGTTCAGTTCTGTCTCAGATACAGTAGAGAAACAGCCACTCAGAAGGTTTTCTTTGCTTCCTAGTTGGCCTATCAGAATAGTAAGAGTCAGTAGGATCTCTGAGCTCATGGGAAGCTGGAAGCAAGAGGAGGGAGCCTGGAAGTACCCTGACTCCTAAAGGAGAAGAGAAAGGCAAAATAGAACCACAGATGAGATCATTTCCCCAGGAGCCACCTTAGGGATCAGCACCCAAGAAATATATCTAGGAGTCATTGTAAACAATACGCTGAAATCTTCCACCCAATGTGCGGTGGCGGCCAAAAAAGCAAACAAGATGCTAGGAATTATTAGAAAAAGGATGGCAAATAAGACTAAAAATATTACAATACCTCTGTATCGCTCCATAGTTTGATCTCATCTTGAGTATTGTGTTCAATTCTTGTCACCATATCTCAAAAAAGATACAATATCGCGGAATTAGAAAATGTTCAAAGAAGGGCAACCAAGATAATAAAGGAGATGGAACTCCTCTTATATGGGGAAAGACTAAAGAAGTTAGGGCTCTTCAGTTTGGAAAAGAGACAGCTGAGGAGAGATATGATTGAAGTCTACAAAATCCTGAGTGGTATAGAACAGGTACAAGTAAATCGAATTTTAACTCCATCAAAAATAACAAAAGGAAAGGGGATAGGATTTGATATATTGCCTTTCTGTGGTTACAATCAAAGCAGTTTATCTTCTTCTATATATATAAAATCGGAGGTATGTATGTGTGTATGTGCCGCGATCACACAAAAACGGCTTGACCGATTTGAACGAAACTTGGTATGCAGATCCCTCACTACCTGGGGTGATATGTTCTGGGGGTCTCGCGGCCCACCTGCACACGTGGGCGGAGCTACAAACAGAAAATCTGATTTCACCCATTCATGTCAATGGAAAAAATGTAAAAAGCTGCCATTCTCACAGTAATTCAAAAACGGCTTGACCGATTTGAATGAAACTTGGTATGCAGATCCCTCACTACCTGGGGTGATATGTTCTGGGGGTCTCGCGGCCCACAACTCTATGTTGCTTGCTCAAGGGTGGGTTCACCCAAGAATTTATATGTTCTTGCTCCAGGAGGTGAAACTAAAATTGTTGTTTATAATCACGTTTTGCGTTAGTTGTATTGTATTCATTTTGTCAAATATTTCACATTATAATTTGAATATTGTACTTTTTATTAAGCTGTAAAAAAATAATTTCATTCACCACAATAAAGTATCTTTATTTGAATCCATATACAGTGTTATTGCTATAATTAAATACCCGTGCAACGCCGGGGCATCAGCTAGTATATTATATATAGCAGCGGTCTCAAACTCAAACCCTTTGCAGGGCCGCATTTTGGATTTGTAGGTACTAGGAGGGCCACAGAAAAAATAGTTAATGTCTTATTAAAGAAATGACAACTTTGCAAGAGGTAAAACTCGTTATAGTTTTACACTTTCTAAGGAAAGATTTATAAACAAACTATAAAGAGTTTTACCTCAGGCAAAATTGTGATTTAGATTCAAAAGTATCAACTGCAAGAGACAAGATTTTTGTGTAGTCCTCTAGGCTTTTTTGTAGAGGGGAGAATCAATATCCAACTTGTACCTGGAAAACTTGTGCTTTAAGTGTCCGGTGGTCGTGTTTGCAACCGCCTTCATCTCTCACCTCCTCCAGCACCGGATACAGCCTCCATCTTACATCAAGCAGTCACTGCCAGGAGAGGTTCCAAATTTTGTGAGAGTTCATGAGATTACGTACACATGCACAAGCTGCTCTGCCTCCAATGGTTACTTTATGTTCTGGAACATTGCCTGCCTCACTGCTGTAACTTCACGTAGCGCTTTCCTTCGTCTGTACACGATTGTCCTCTTTACTCCAACTCACAATCACGTACAGACTCAGGAAAGCGCTTGCGTGAGGTTACAGCAGTGAGGTGGGCAACGTTCCAGAACAATGGTAATATACCGAGGACCTCAAAATAGTACCTGGCCACGAGTTTGAGACCACTGATATATAGGTACTCATTTTGTACCTGGGGCAATAGAGGGTTACGTTTCTTGCCCAGAGTCAGATGGAGCTGCAAAGACTAAGGGACACATGGTGAAGTTACAGGGAAATACTTTTAAAAGCAATAGGAAGAAATATTTTTTTTGCTCAAAGAACAGTTAAGTTCTGTAACTCATTGTCAGTGAATAACAGGTTTGGACAAGTTACTGGAGGAACAGTCCATAGTTTGCTATTGAAACAGACATGAGAGAAGCCACTGCTTGCAAGTTTCAAGTTTATTAATTTTTAATATACCGACCATCAACGGGTATCTAGCCGGTTTATAATAAAATGTTAAAATAAGGATAAAAGGTTATGCTTATAAAAGTAAAGTTTTATTAGAGAGAAGGGAAGTGTACATTAAGGACATGGACGGGACAAACTTGAGAGTGATGATTAAGAGTAAGGAGAGGGGTAAAGTTACATTATTAGAAAAAGAGAAGAGAAAAAAAAAGGGGGTTGAAAGGAAATGGAGGGAAAGGAATAAAACATTAGGGATGGGATAGCTTCTTGAAAGTGGTTGGTTGAGTGAGAAAGAGGTAATTCAAGAGCAGTTGAAAGCATCTTGAAATAGGAAAGTTTTTAAGCTAATCTTAAATTTATCGATTAGGTTTTCATGGCAGAGTTGAGATGGTTAGGCATTCCATAGAGTTGGGACTACTACTGAAAAATTTGATTTCCTGGTATAGAAAAAATCCTTAATAGAAGGAATGGAGAGTAAGTTCTGGTCTGCTCATCTAAGCGTCCGTGTAGGACGCAATGGGATGAGGAGCTTATCGAGGAAGGAAGGTTGATGGGAGAGTTTGATTTTAAAGGTCAACATGATGGTTTTGTAAGTAACACGGTGTGTGATGGGAAGCCAGTGCGCTAGGATCGGTAGCATAGAATGTTACTATTGTTTGAGTTTCTGCCAGATACCTGTGACCTGGATTGGTCACTGAGGAAACAGGATACTGGGCTAGATGGACCACTAGTCTGACCCAGTATGGCTATTCTTATGTTCTTAAGATTCATCAGTAGCTAACAAATCTAGGGTCTGGGGAAGCTACCTGCAATGTCTATGCTGAATGAATCTTCATATTGGTGGTGAGAGAATGGCAACTATGTAGTATTTATTATAATACTGAGGAAATCATAAATATTTTTTATGATTTGCTGTGATTATAACCTCAGAGACTAATGTAGTGTTCAGAAGAATTTGACCTATTAAAGTTACACTTACTTGTCCTTGTGTGAAGTGGACTTATTTAGTACATAATTCTTTCCCCTCCCTCCTTTTCAGAGAGGTAGAAAAAAGTAGTAACCATCCTGTTATTATTTATGTAGTTCCAGACAATGCCTTTGAACAGGTGTCTGCCCCTAGGTGTCTTCCTAGGGGACCCTACATCTGAATATGCTTCCATTTATTCCAAAATAAGTATAGCTTCCTTTCTCTTTAGAAGAATGAGATTAAATAGTTCTTATATTTTAGAACAGTGGTTCACAAACTTGTCCCACGAGTCCTCCAGCCAGCTGGGTTTTCAGGATATCTACAAGGAATGTTCATGAGATAACTTTGCATGCATTGCCTCCAGATTTATCCCATGTTTATTAACTCTGGATTTCCTGAACAGCTGATTAGTTGAGGGTTCCCTCCTCCACTTGCTAAACAGGTATGTGAACCAGTGTTCTCGAATACATAAAAGATGGTTATCCAGCACTGTTTGTGCATTCTCTTTAAGAGTAATAATTAAATTTTCAGGTTAATAAAACAAATACATCATCACATTGATGTTTTCTATCCTGACAATATCTTTCAGTTCTAGGCAGTTGCAAGGAAAAAGGAAGCATATTTCTTGACATCAAAAAGTAGAATTAAATAAAATAGCCTTCAAATTTCAAAACCGTACTTCATTTATATTAAGAATGCTTGAAAGGAATTTTCTGAAAGACATACTTAAGATTCAGTATTTTAAAAATCTATTACACGTTCCTGTCCATGTTCTGTCTTTCATCTTGTACCTTAGTACAGCTTGTATTGATTTTATTGTGTAATTATCATGCTATTTCTTGAGTATTTGAAAAAAATCTTCTCCGTGCTGGAACATTTCCAAATCAGACATGCTACACTCCAGGTTTTTATGAGACTGAATTTTTCAAAATACATCTCAGACATAAAAGAGAATGAAAACAGCTAAAAGTAATCCCAGGAGTCAGAACTGTTCAAACAGTTACCTGCCTCAAATCTTTGGTGTTTTTACACTTCTCATTTTTTAATGGAATGTAAATATTTGTGTTTGTCAAAGATCTGTGTCTGGGATCAGTGAAAACTGAAGTCCCATTTTATGCAGGGGCTAAAGAGTTAGGAGCAGCAGTGTAAACTTTGCCAGAAGTTATGCCAATGATGTGTAGCTTGACCTAGAGGAAACATCCTGTCTGCGGTGAATATAAATTTAGTTTCTATGTAAAGGATTTTGAACTGTAACAAAGAGTTCTTTCAAGTTATAAACAGAGATTTTGATATGTGCATAATACTAAGGGTATTAAACTTATTTTACTAGAAGCTTACCTAATATCTTTTGACCACTAGGCCAGAGGTTCTCAACCAGACAAGGAGGAATGCACATACAAATTTTTGGGATATCCCTAATCAATATGCTACTACTAATAATTATTTCTACAGTGCTACCATACATATGCTGCACAAAGAAGACAGTCCCTGCTCGAATGAGCTTACAATCTAAACATACAAGACAAACAAATAGGATGCCATGGATACAGTTAAGGGGAATGGTTAATTGCTGACTAGTTTGGGCAGTGGAGCGTAGGGGCGTAGGGTTATGGATTGAAGACTAAATCAAAAAGATGAGTTTTCAGTGTGCTTTTAAACAAGGTAAGGTAAAGGGCTTGGTGGACAAACTCAGGTGGTTTATTCCAGGCATAGGGGGCAGCTAGATGAAAGGAACAAAATTTGGAATTGGCAGTGGAGGAGAAGGGTACAGCTGAGAGCAGCTGATCTGAGGAACAGAGTTCTCTGGGAAGTGTATAAGGAGAGAGAAGAGAGGAGAGATAATGAGGGGTAGCAGAATGAACACACTTGCAGGTCAGAAATAGGAGAAAGATATGCATATACTACCTCCTTATTATGTAAATCTCTTTCATTCATATTAATTGAGGATAGCCTGAAAACTCTATAGGCTAAGGGGCTCATAATTGAAAGAGAAAAACGTCCAAAAACCAGTCTAACTCGGCACTTGGATGAACATTTCCCAAATACGTCCAAGTGCCGATACTAAAAACGGGTTTTGGACGTATTTCTAAACGACCTAGGCCTTCATAGTGCCGCTGAACGACCAAAGCTAAATGGGGCGTTTTGGGAGGAGTGTCGAGGGCGGGAGTTGGGCGGGACGTGAGCCTGCTTAGACTTAGTCGTACAGCATGTATAATCGAAAGTTATACAGCCGACGATTGACGGAACTTGGACGTTGTGACTTAGACCATGTAAAACATGGTCTAAGTCACAAAAACCCACCTAAAGTCACCAGAGAAGCATTGCAAACACATAAAACAGACCCCCACACACTACCCCAGTGATCCCTGACCTCCCCCCACCCCCATAAAAATATTAATCACACCTTTAAAATTCAACCTCCAGACCATCATCACCTGGCTGCCTGGCATAAGAAAGCCTTGTTGTCCAGCACAGAGGCAGCTTAAGTCATCTTGGGGGTGGCTTCGGGACTCATGAAAAGGAGGACCCATGCCCATAAGCCCCTGTAATCACTGCATTGATAATGAAACATGTGCACTCCCCGATACACCCCCAAAACCCTTTTTACTGGCATATAAGTGGCTCCTGTAGCCACTTATATGGGGAGTGTGTGGCACAGTGGTTAAACCTACAGTCTCAGCACCCTGGGGTTGTGGGTTCAAACCCACGCTGCTCCTTGTGACCCTGGGCAAGTCACTTAATCCCCCCATTGCCCCAGGTACATAGATTGTGAGCCCGCCGGGAAAGACAGGGAAAAATGCTTGAGTACCTGAATAAATTAATGTAAACCGTTCTGAGCTCCCTTGGGAGAACGGTATAGAAAATTGAATAAATTAAAAAAAAAAAAAAAAAAAAATAAGGGCTATTAGGGTGGTAGATAAGTGGGTCTAGGGGATTCTGGAGGTGGTTTGGGGGGCTCACTGTGACCTATAAGGGAGCTGTAATGAGGAGAAGACATGGCACCCTTTTTGTGAAGTTCACAGCAGTGCCCTATAAGGTACCCCACTATTTAGGTGGCATGTCTGGGTGTTTAGTCCATCACTTTGCAGACCCCTCTCACGTCTAACAGGGCTTGTTCTATGCGTTTTAGACTTGGACAAAAAAATTAGACGAAAATGTGGTATAAAGATGGATGATTTAGCGACATGGACGATCAGAACTGCAGGACGTATAAGTAGACAATTTTCGAAAGTAAAAAATTTTGGACGTATTTTTTGAAAATATGTCCTAGGCTGTTTTTTACTTTGGACGACTTGCGAGTTGGACGTAAACGGACTTAGACGTCCCTTTCGATTATACTCCTCCATGTGTACCCCTAGGGCTGTGTTGAGAACCACTGAATTAATTTAACCATCACTTCTTTACTTTATTTCTAAGCTGTAATAATGTGATAAATACAAGTAATTTGTGATTATCAAACTTCCTTGTGCATCTTTATTTATTTATTATTTATTTATTCATTCAATTTTTTATACCGTTCTCCCAGGGGAGCTTAGAACGGTTTACATGCATTTATTCAGGTACTCAAGCAGTTTTCCCTCTCTGTCCCGGCGGGCTCACAATCTATCTAACGTACTTTTGGCAATGGGGGGATTAAGGAGTAGCAGGGCCACAAGGAGTAGCATAAGTTTGAACCCACAACCTTAGGGTGCTGAGGCTGTAGCTTTAACCACTGCGCCACACTCTCCCCTGCGGGATCCTGGTATCACAGGTTGCTGAATCCCATATTACAAGAATAACACTGCTTGTGAGTTAGGCGAGTGTTCAGGTAGGATGGTCCATTACCATGTAGGGTTTTGAAGAGCATGCAGTAGACTTTAAAAAAGTATTTGAGCTTGTATAGGTAGCCAGTGGGTGTCTTGGTAGGCGGCGGTGATGTGGTCATACTTCATCAGTGAGTAGATCAGTCTGAGGGCTGTGTTTTGCACTGTTTGTAGTTGTTTTATCATGGTGGTGGGGTAAGGAAGGTATTTGATATTGTATTAGTGCCTGGACCAGGAGTCTGAATTATGTTCTATCGAAGAATTTTCGGATTTGTCTTAGGTTATGCATGTCTGTGAAGGATTTCTGGACTGTTTTGTTGATATGTAGTTGCATGGTACAGCCTTTGTCTATTTTCATTCCTACTAGTTTTAGGTGGGGTTGTATGGGGTATGCGATGGAGTTTATTTCAAGGTTCGTGATAATAGGGACCCTGTCATTTTTGAGAAGTAGGAGCTTTGTTTTGCCTGGGTTTAATTTTAGTTTGTGTTTATTCATCTGTTTTACTGTTTCTATTGTCTTGTGTAGTGCATTTATTGCTGTGGGGGTCGGTTGATCGAAGGGCAGGAGGATGGTGATGTCGTCTGCATAGCTGTATGATGTTATGTTTAGTTGATCTAAGCAGGTGCCGAGTGAGGCGATATATATATTGAAGAGTGTTGGGGATAGTGGGGATCCTTGGGGCACACTGCAAGGGTTGTACCAGGATTCTGACTTTTTTTGTTTGTTTTTACCCTGTAGTTTCTGTATTGTAGGAATCCTTGGAACCATGTGTGATCCTATTGTCTCCAATATTTGTAGTAGTATGTTGTGATCAACTTCTCCTCCTCTCCGCTCCATGTACCTCTTGAAATGTTTGCCGACATAAGAAGCATCTTCCACCTTCTGCTTGCGCTGGCCTCGGCTCCTTTCTGATAGCACTTCCTGGTTGTGGGACCAGGATGTGACATCAGAAGGGAGGTGAGGCCGGCGTGAGCAGGAGATGGAAGCTGCTGCTCGCGCTGATGAATATTTCAAGAGGTACATGAGGGGTGCTCGAGCGGCAGGGAAAGTAGTGGGTGCATGATGTGGCAATGCTGGAAGCCACCGTCCTGAGTGCCTCCCTCCCTCGTTACGCCACTGTGGAGAGAACCAAGATGAATGTTTATGAGTGAAACATAAGACCTTTTGTGTGACTGTTAATGCTTTGTTATGTCCTATCAAGATTATAATTTCCTTTCAGTTGTCCTACTTTTCTGCGCCTTAGGTAACTGTATTTTTAGTCTGTACACTGCTTTGACTTTTTTGGAAAGGTAGTATAGCAAGTTTTTTAAATAAACAATATTCTAAATATCAACCTGCTCTAACATGATAATTGTCTTTTCATCCATATGGTGATAGTCCAAGGCCTCTAGGAAATTCTCAGGAGTCAGATATTTCTTGTCGCTGATCTTCCAATTTATGGAAGGCACCATTCACTTCAGGTATTCACTTATAATGTAAAGATAGACTTACCAAAGTGTGTCTACTCTGAATTCAAAAGGGCCTGGGATAGGCACGTGGGATCTCTTGGAGAGAGAAAGAGATAATGGTTACTGTGGATTGATAGACTAGATGGGCTATTTGGTCTTTATCTGCCATCATGTTTCTGTTTCTATGTTACATTAAAAAAAAAAGAACTCTGCAAGACAGTCATTTTTTTCCATTGGATAACACAGAGATAAAAGGGGCACAGGAAGTAAACCAAATTCTTTATTCTGTTATGTGGAGGATTTTTGAGATACCCATTTAGGAACTATACTTTCTGGGTGATAACTTTGAGGAAATAAATTTGATAGACTAAAGAGTAGCAAACCACAGGGACCTAAAGAAGGGGTTCTAAACAAATTCAAGCATAAAACCTCTTGGGGTCTGTTTACCTATCATTCCAACCTGCTTCTGTACTTGAGCTGGTACAATGCTGATTTTTAAAAAAGGCTCCGGAAGTGACCTTATCTGGAAAAATATTCTTAGGAGTTCAAGTGAGCCCCAAAGACTCCCTAACCCCAAGTGGTTCTTTCATGCTGCTAATATATTCTGCCACAAGATGGCACCCTCCTTTTCATGGAGGGGCATTTTCGATAGGGACATCTAAGTTAGAGTTTGAACGTTTTGAGAAAGACGTCCAGAAATTCAGTAGTAAAAATGTCCATTCTCAAAACTGCCACATGTCTAACTTACTTTTTTGAACATAAACTATCTATATATTTTATCCCTTAGTACATCTATCTTATTTTCTTCATTCGGATCCTTTTTCCATTCTTTAAAGGATGTTTTTTCTGGCTCTAAAAGCCTTTTTCACATCACCTGTTAACCATGTCAGCTTTTGTTTTCTCTTATTTCCACCTTTGTTAGTACATGGAATATATCTGGCCTGGGAATTAGTATGCATTAAGCACTAAGAAGCAGATTTTAAAAATGGCGCTGTAGTTTGGCGACAGTAGACACCCTACTGTCACCTAACTTAATTAGTCCAGAAAAGAGCGACACGATTGATAAAAGGTATGGAAAACCTTTCATATGCTGAAAGATTAGAAAAACTGGGGCTCTTTTCCCTGGAAAAGCGGAGACTTATAGGGGACATGATAGAGACTTACAAGATCATGAAGGGCATAGAGAAAGTGGAGAGGGACAGATTCTTCAAACTTTCAAAAACTACAAGAACGAGAGGGCATTCGGAAAAATTAAGAGGGGACTGATTCAGAACCAATGCAAGGAAGTTCTTCTTCACTCAAAGGGTGGTGGACACCTGGAATGCGCTTCCGGAGAGTGTGATAGGACAGAGTACAGTATTGGGGTTCAAGAAGGGATTAGATAATTTCCTGAAGGAAAAGGGGTATAAGGATATAGATAGAGGATTACTATACAGGTCCTGGACCTGATGGGCCACCGCATGAGTGGACTGCTGGGCATGATGGACCTCTGGTCTGACCCAGCAGAGGCACTGCTTATGTTCTTATGACCTACCTTTAATAGGAGCTGTGATTCTGCTAACAGCGCCGTAGTGTGGTTGACATGTGAACAGTGCCAGTTTTTGTAGGTGCCATTTGCAGTATCTAACCCTAAAAAGCCATGAGTGTAAAATGGGCTTTAGAATTTAGCACAAGCTAATTCCCTTAACATGTATTAAAGGTGCATTAAGCCCTAATGCTATATGATAAATTCCTCCTCCCTTAGTTACTAATAACTGGGGTTAACAATAAAATATCATATCTTACTAATAGCCCACACTGAAAACTACTCCCCTGAGGGAAGAAATTATCAATGTGAGCTGCCACTAAGATGTGTTATTTTACACTAGTTATTAGTAACTGAGTTTCATTGCATAAAATTGGACCTATGGTAAAATAACATGTTTTAATTGTAGCCACATTGATAACTTCCCTTTGAATCATCACCTAAGTTATTTAAAAAGTGCTATGGTCATGTCAAGCAGTCCCATGTAACACTGATGGTAAAAACTTAAACTTGCTGTATTCAAAAATATATTTTTTTGATGTTACAATTTAGGGGGAAAGTTAGCAACATGGGCTTCCATGAAGATGTGTTATTGTACTGTTAACTCCAGTTATCAGTAACTAGGGGCTCCTTTTATCAAGGTGCGGTAGGCGGTTAACGCGCGGAATACCGCGCATTCAACCGCCTGCCACACTAGTTGCTAACGCCTCTATTGATGAGGCGTTAGTTTTTAGGCTTGCAAGCGCTGGTTAGCGTGTGATAAAAGGAGCCCTAGGTCTCATTGCGTAAAAAGAGACCTATGTTAAAATAACATTTTTGGTGGTAAAATAACACATCTTAATGGCAGCCCACATTGATAACTACACCTCTTAGCAGCAGAGTTATCAAAATGGATGTTATGACTTTCTCTGGGGATATCATATTAAACCCTTTCTGCACTGCAGTTTCAGAACATTACCAAATGGACTCTCAATTCTTTAAGCAAATCTTCTTTAATACAGACTCAAAACAAAAGAAAATATACTCATTCCTTGTACAGAATTGTGGCTCTTGTCAAGTTCACGCTCGACTAGTGTAATTCCCTGCCTCAGGGACTAGGAGGGGTATTTCAGCTGCGTGACAAGGATAATGCTGTGATTTAGAGATTAACAATACTAAGGATTTTAATGGAACAGCGCTCTAGCCAAAACATAGAAAGCTAGCTACAGTTCAGACAGAGAAAGAGCAGTAGAAAATAACAAAAACTGCCAGCCCAGGGTGTTAGGGCAGTGGTTCCCAACCCTGTCCTGGAGGACCACCAGACCAATCGGGTTTTCAGGCTAGCCCTAATGAATATGCATGAGAGAGATTTGCATATAATGGAAGGGACAGGATGCAAATCTGCTCCATGCATATTCATTAGGGCAACCTGAAAACCTGATTGGCCTGGTGGTCCTCCAGGACAGGATTGGGAACCACTGGTCTAACACAGATAGTTAGGTTAATCAGAAACCATTCAGAGTGATACTGGAAATTCTCCCTCTTTTCTTCTCCAATCTCTCACACCTTATTCACCATTGTTTCAAACAGTTTACTGGGACATACAATAGTTTCTATTTGTAGTATAAGACTCCAACCTATAAAAGCCCCCTCTCTTCTCTCTGGAACCCGAAGCTTGGAACATCACCTTCCCCCCCCCCCCTCTCTCTACCTCTCTCTTTCTTTGTCCTCACAGCACCTATTCAGTAAGCTGTCTTTTCTCTCTCATTCACAAGAGCACAGAAGCAGTCTCTGAATCCACTCTGTATTTGTAAAGCTTATGTCTATTTCTGTCTGTCCATTTGTAACCCAGTAAAGCTTGTGTATCTTTCTAAAGATTGCCTTTCTGTAATATTAAGCCTATATCTTCATTATATTCTTTATGTAATCACTTCTGGCTATGCTTGTCATATGATTTCACTTCCTAATGAGAATCTTCTATGAGGATATTGAACCCAGGACCTGGTGAATTGTAAGGCCGCTTCAACATTACCCCTCCAAAACCTTACATTTGGAGGGGCTAAACCTTACAGCTGGCTGGCTGCCTTGGGGTTGACTGGCTGGCTGGCTTGAGGCAATCTAGCTGGCTTGGGGCTGGCTGGCTTGGGTTTGGCTAACTGGCTGGCTTGGGGTTGGTTGGTTGGCTGGCTTGGGGTTGGTTGGCTGTCTGGCTTGGGGCTGGCTTGGGGTTGGCTGGCTGGCTGGCTTGTGATTGGCTAGCTAGCTTGGGGCTGGCTGGAGGCTGGCTGGCTGCCACTATACATGCCCACCACTAGACATACCCTGTCCCGGCCTACCACTAGACCACCAGGAAAACCAAGAAAAAAAAATTCTGAATCAAATGATGTGCCCTGTATCCTGTCCCCCACAGAGTACAGGGCATATCATTTGATTCAGAATTTTTTTTTCTTGGTTTTTCCTCCTCTATAGGTGGGTGCATCTTATGGTCAGCTGCACCTTATAGAGCGAAAAATACGGTAAATCACTTTGAATATTGACCTTAACATCTATAATACTGATTGGTTCTTGTACAATCCCACTCTATTCCTGGACAAGTGGGTTATTTTCCTATTGTCACCTGACAGCATGTAGGAAGCCTCAGTTATACAATGCTTTGAGCTCCTCCCCTCTTACATCAGGTCTGCTCCCAGGAATCCAGTTTCTTTTCTACAAGCCAGACTGTAGGAGTTTGTCTTTTCTGCTTGTGTTTATTTTTCTTTATACTGTCTTTTCATTTTCAAATTCCACCCTTGTGCTGCAGAGGTTCCCCGCAGGAACAGCTCTGACTGTGGGAGATCACAAACTTTGGAGAAAATTTGTTTCCAGGGGGTTGAGGGGTTGGTTGCCTGGTAGTGCACCCTCTGGACAGCCTGCACTTTCAGATCAGGACTCAGGGACCATTCCCGTGGGAGCTGGCTCACCCCATTTGTCTGCTGGTGGGTTTGAGCGCAGGCTGCATGGCTCTGTGTAGGTGAGTCCAGGATTGGGGTTGACTGCACTCCTCTGCCATTTTGTGCGCATGGTGTGTTCCAGTGGTGGAGGTCCCTGGCCACAGGACTCGAGCCAGTGGGGCAGTCAGAAGACCAGCAGTCTAGTTTGCAAGGCTTGTTAAGGCAGAGGATCTCCTTGTAAGCTGATTCAGCTTTCTGCAGCTTTCCAGCACACAGCATAGCACAGTGAGTACAGAGCTGACAGTCTGTCACAGCAATTTGGGGGGGGTCCTTAAAAGTGGGTTTTGGAAGTTAGCCCCTAAAATTGCCACTCTTATGGATGTTCTTGTGCTTTTCCTGAGCTATTTTCTTTTGAAAATTGCTCAGTAGTCATCTTAGATTATTCTTAATTGTGTAATTTAAAATTATGTTTTGCCTCTACAAGCTTTGTTTTTGCGAGGAAACCACTCAAATGAAGTCCCCAAGGCAGGATACTTCGGATCTTGCATTGTTTGCGGTGGATGACTGTCTGGTGAGTGGTCATGTTCCACTTGTTCCATGGTGCAGGAGGGGGGCGAAATTTCATCGGCCCAAGTTCCCTCAGCCCCTGAAAGGAGTCCTGCCACTGTTGCTAACCAGGAACAGCCCAAAAAGTCAAAAGCGGGCCCTACAGACAGCGCCCTTGCAGCCCTAACTAAACGCAGCCTCGATTTGGCGCCTAAAGTGAACAAGTCCTCCATAGGTTTTAAGGAATGCTCCCTGGAGACAGCTTCTGCTTCAGTTGATGGGCTTTCTGTGGAATTTATTAACTTGCTTTGTCAGGCTTATTTGGCAAAGAAAAAGGTGCCTTCTGTGCCTTCTTTGGTGTCCTCACTGGCTATGTGGGTTTTCCCTTCTCAGGACAAGGGAATTATGCCCAGTTTTCCCAAGGTGTCACAAGCTGTTGTGCCGGTGGTTGGCACAGACACCCTGGATGCCTGGATCATGCTTTTGCTTACGCAGGCTGGGGCTGCTGCAGCGCTCATGGATCTCCAGGACCAGGATCCAGGTTGGACCCCGGATCTGGGTGTGGGTCCCGTAGTACAGAGATTTTTTACACCTATGAACCTGGTTGATCTGTTCTCTGAGTCCCTCCAGGATTTGGAGGTTAGTCGGTTTGCTGCCGCAGAATTCTCTCTTATGAGTAGAAAGAAATCACAGTTTGCTACCTTCCTTGATCATCTGATATATCTAAAAAAATGTCTTTGTCTCTCCATTTTACCGTGTCAGCTATTTTTTCTTCCATTTGTATCTTTGTTTTCCTGACTACTTGACCAATTTCTCTAAACTTTTCCAGATAGTTTTGCCTGTGTTTCTCTTTGTGTGATCTTTTGTAGTTTATGAAAGCTAACCTCTTATTCTTTACCTTCTCAGCTACTACTTTTGAGAACCAAAGTGACTTTTTCTCTTACTTTTACTTATTTGCCTCACAAAAAGGTTTGTCACCCTTCCAATCGCGCCTTTCAGTTTTGCTTACTGCATTTCCACTCCTTCCAGACATTTCCATCCCGGCAACAATTCCTTGATGTAATACCCCATCCGTTTTTAAGGCAGCTGCTGACAATGGCACTGGTTACAGAATCTGGGCTTTATTTCCTAACCTCCCCTAATTAGGGAAATGCTGCGTATCTCTAAGAATAAGCAACAAGGAATGGTTGTATTCCTGACTATCCCTTTTATAACTATTTCTGTTGAAAAAAAAAACAAACCATCGACATGGAGATATTTGTCCTTCAAACCCTTAAAATCAGAGTATGAATTGAACACAACAAGTTCCTATACATTTCTTCTTACTTCCGAGCCTAATTTTTAGAAGTTTAAGAACTGTATTCATATCGTAATTCTATGGTTCTGGATTGGCCACTGTTAGAATTTTAGGTTCAACAGTCCTTTGTGCTGAGACAGCATGGAATGTTTTGTGTTCTTAGGTTTTCATGAAAAACTATATTACTGTTCAGGATTGTCAAGGAAAGTCAAAATCTGACACATGGAATCAATAAAGGTTCATTTACATAATTTTTTTTCTGTTCACTATGATATAAATGCTTGTAAGTTAGTGATTAGGTTTTCATGAGATTATAATCAAAAGTGTGTTCTCCATCACTGCTGGGTTCATCATATTTTATCCTAAACTTCAAAGTATATACAGTGCTTAAGAACAAAGGCTTAGTAAATTGAAACACAGCCAAAGTAAGCCTGAATGATTTAATTATGCTTTTCTACCTTTCAAGAGCTGGATGAACCTTTGCACATGTTATGAACTCTCTCTCTTATCACATCAGCCCAACAACCGTCATTTAAATATGACAGATGAAAAGTTGAAATTAATTTGTAATTTTGAAATAAAGCAGTTTAGTTAAGCATGATATACTAAAGCAATTTTTATAAATTTCTTTTCTTGAAAAAGTAATAATTAGATATATATCCTGATCAAAATATTTAATTAAAGTCGTCCCCCTTTTATCAAGCTGCATTAGAGTTTTTTATTGCCAGCCACTGCGGTCAAAGCTCCGACCCTCATAGAATTCCTATGAATGGCAGATCTTGTACCACAGCAGATGGCGATAAAATCCCTAACGCAGCTTGATAAAAAGGGACCTTAATTCTCTTTGCATAAAATAATTGCAACAAATAAAAAAAATGTAGTTATGATTTTTGCATACTGGAAAACTGAACTATGCATGAAGACTTTGATTCAGCTGAATTTATCTCAAACAAAAAATGTGTTCTTAAAGATATTTGTGGAATCCACTGAAGAAAAATACTAAAATGTTCAAAGTTCAAAATTCCTGAATTAACATTGTAGTGTTTAATTTAGAAGGCTTATTTAAAATTTGCATAAACAAAGCCCATACAAGTGTAAAACCAGATTTCAGAAAGCTGATAGTCACACATGCAGATCCTTAGTAAATAGAAATCTCAAGGAGATATAGTTTGGGCATCATGTGAGCAGAGTTTGAGCAGGGCTAAAAACAACACATGGATTCCTTATTTCACTAAGAGAATGTATGTTTATGTGGGAAAACTCACATATTAAGATTTAAGCACATATAGTTATTTTATTTTAAAAGGGGCTTATTGTAGCCAGACCTTTATAGGAGAAATTTGGGAAGTTATCTTCCTTAATCCCCTGTTTCTGTACATAAGAACATAAGAGTTGCCATACTGGGACAGACTGAAGTTCCATCAAGCCCAGTACCCTGTTTCCAACAGTGCCCAATCCAGGTCGCAAGTAGCCCCCCCCCTAACATGGCAAGATCCCAAAAGAGTAAAACAGATTTTTTGAAGCTTATCCTAGGAATAAGCAGCAAATTTCCTAAATTCATCTTAATAATGGCTCATGGAATTTTTTTAAAAAAGAAATTATCCAAACTTTTTAAAACCCTGATAAGCTAACTGCTTTCATCACATTCTCTTTCAATGAATACCAGAATTTAACTACATGTTGAGCAAAAAAATATTTTCTCCGGTTTGTTTGAAATCTATTTAGTAGCTTCATTGCATGTCCTAGTATTCATTGCATGTCCTAGTATTCATTGCATGTCCTAGTATTTTTGGAAACAGTAAACATGTGATTCACATTTAACTGTTCCACTCCCTCTATCATATCTCCCCTGAACCATCTCTTCTCCAAGGTGAAGGGTCCTAGATATGTTAGCCTTTCATCATAGGAAACAAGGACACAAATTTCAAAGAAATGGGAGACTTCGTTCACCAGGCGCTACAAAGCCAAGCAGAAACTGATAATGTGGAAGAAATGTGGTCGACTTTGAAAGCCACCATACAAGAAGCAACAAACCGCTATGTTAAATCAGTAAGTAAACGGCGAAGGAACAATAAGCCACAGTGGTTTACTGCGGAGATCTCAGACCTCATCAAGGAGAAGAAAAAAGCATTCATCTCTTACAAAAAATCAGGGAAGCAGGACTCTAGAGCAGACTACCTGACCAAATCAAAAGCCGTCAAAACAGCAGTCAGAGAGGCTAAATTCCACATGGAAGAGTCTCTGGCAAAGAACACCCAGAAGGGAGATAAATCCTTCTTCAGGTATATCAGTGACAGAAGAAAAAATTCAGGCGGGATTGTAAGTCTTAGGAATCCAGACGGAGACTATGTGGATAAGGATTCGGAAAAAGCCCAACTATTAAATGAATACTTCTGCTCAGTCTTCACCCGAGAAGCGCCGGGGCTTGGCCCTCAGCTACAGACAAGGGTTGGCTCAGTTGACCCTTTTAGTAACTTTGAGTTTACGCCCAGCAGTGTCTACGGTGAGCTGTCAAAGCTCAAGGTTAACAAAGCAATGGGGCCGGACAACCTGCACCCCAGGGTGCTTAGGGAACTGAGTGATGTCTTGGCGGAGCCACTGTCCGTGCTGTTCAACCTCTCCCTTAGTACAGGCAGCGTCCCGTTGGACTGGAGGACGGCTAACGTCATTCCACTCCACAAGAAAGGCTCAAAGATGGAGACAGAAAACTACAGACCAGTGAGTCTAACATCGATAGTGAGCAAACTAATGGAAACTCTAATCAAACATCAATTGGATAAAATCCTGGATGAAAAGAATCTACGGGATCCCCGACAACATGGATTTACTAAGGGGAGATCATGCCAATCCAACCTGATCAGCTTCTTTGATTGGGTGACGGAGAAGCTGGATATTGGGGAGTCCCTAGACATCGTGTACCTGGACTTTAGCAAAGCATTCGATAGCGTACCACACCGCAGGTTGCTGGGCAAGATGAGTTCTATAGGATTAGGTGACACATTGACGCAATGGGTTGGGAACTGGCTTGGAGGTAGGCTTCAAAGGGTGGTGGTGAATGGCACCCCCTCCGAAATGACGGAGGTGATCAGTGGAGTGCCACAGGGCTCAGTCTTGGGCCCAATCCTATTCAACATCTTTATAAGGGACTTGGCAGAAGGGCTTCGAGGTAAAATAACATTATTCGCCGATGACGCCAAACTAAGTAATGTAGTGGGCAAATGCACAACAGACGAAGATTCAATGCCCGACAACATGATGCACGACCTACTCCTGCTGGAGCGCTGGTCTAGGACATGGCAACTCAACTTCAATGCCAAAAAATGCAAAATTATGCACCTGGGCAGCCAAAATCCATGCAAGTCTTATACCCTTAATGGCGAGATCCTAGCAAAAACGGTAGCAGAACGAGACTTGGGGGTAATCGTCAGTGAGGACATGAAGTCTGCCAATCAAGTGGAGCAGGCTTCATCCAAGGCAAGACAAATAATGGGTTGCATACGAAGGGGTTTCGTCAGCCGTAAGGAGGAAGTCATTATGCCATTGTATAGATCCATGGTGAGGCCCCACCTGGAATACTGTGTGCAATTTTGGAGGCCACATTATCGCAAGGATGTGCTGAGACTGGAGTCGGTGCAGAGAATGGCCACCCGGATGGTCTCGGGACTCAAGGATCTTCCATATGAAGAACGGCTTGACAAATTACAGCTATACTCGCTCGAGGAGCGCAGAGAGAGGGGAGACATGATCGAGACGTTCAAGTATCTTACGGGCCGCATCGAGGCGGAGGAAGATATCTTCTTTTTCAAGAGTCCCACGACAACAAGAGGGCATCCGTGGAAAATCAGGGGCGGGAAACTACGAGGTGACACCAGGAAATTCTTTTTCACTGAAAGAGTGGTTGATCGCTGGAACAGTCTTCCACTACAGGTGATTGAGGCCAGCAGCGTGCCTGATTTTAAGGCCAAATGGGATAGACACGTGGGATCTATTCACAGAGAAAGGTAGGGGAGGGTCATTAGGGTGGGCAGACTAGATGGGCCGTGGCCCTCATCTGCCGTCTATTTCTATGTTTCTATGTTTCTATCCCCTTTATTATTTTCATCACCCTTCTCTGTAACTTTTCTAATTCTGCCATATCTTTTTTGAGAGGTGGTGACCAGATTACACACAGTATTCAATGTGAGGTAGCACCATGGAGTGATATAAAGGCATTATAACATTCTCAGTTTTGTTTTTCATTTCTTTCCTGATAATTTCTGACATTCTATTTGCTTTCATAGCCACTGCTGCACACTGAGCAGAGGGTTTTAACGTATCATTAATGATGACACCTAGATCTTTTTCCTAGGTAGTGACTCTTCATGTGGAACCTTGCAACACATAGCTATAGTTCAGGTTCCTCTTTCTCACATGCACAACTTTGCATTTGTTCATGTAATTCCCCCTTTAGGGTGGCTCTGGGTCTGGGCCTGACCTGGCTGGTGCCCCCCGAAGTTAGCCTCTATTGGTCCCTCACTCGGTTAGCACTTGGTGCCTCCAACTGGGGAAAAGAATTGTTACCGGGTAAAACCATTATCCCAGGACAAGCAGGCAGCATATTCTCTACATGTGGGTGATGTCATCCACGGAGCCCTGTCGCATACAGCTTTTCAAGCAAACTTGATTGAAGATCTCAAGTTTGCTAGTACTGCCCACGCATGCGTGCCTTTCTGCTCCACTAGAGGGCGCATCCCCTCCTCGTGGTCTTCAGTTCTTAGTTTTCCGCGGAGCCAGAAAGCCCTGTCTCTCTTCTCTGCGATTTCTAAGTGTCTTTCTAGCACCGCGGCGTTCTTGTTTTCATACGGGAGTCCCTGTGCGCGTTGTTAATTGTTTCCTTTTCCTTAATTTTCGGTTTTTGTTTTTCGGTTCGGCGACCGGGGGCTCCCGGTTCACCATGGCTGCTTGGTCTCGAGTGGCTTCGGCTGTCTAAACTTATGTGCAGGCCTCTCACCGGGTTTAAGAAGTGCTCTCAGTGTGGGTGGGTTATCTCCATCACTGACCCGCACCGCTGGTGTATCCTGTGCCTGGGTGCTAATCACCCGACGGATTCCTGTCCTCGCTTCGCCACGCTTCAACCTCGGGCTCTTCGGCGGCGTAGGGCCAGGATTGCGGAGCTTTTCGCTATGGAAGCCGCTTCTGCTTTGACTCCGGTCTCGGCCTCGACCTCGGCTTCAGCCTCGGTCGCGACATCGGCCTCAAAGACCTCAGGCCCGGGCAAGTCTCCCTAGACCTCGAAGGCCTCAGCCTCGAAGACCTCGGCTCCGGGTAAGTCCCCTCTTCCTCCTTCAGGTTCTGCTCAGCTACCGAAGAAGCCTTCCTCGGAGTCTCTGGCCATCCAAGCGGTGAGTGTAGTCCCGCCGGCCCAACAAGACATCCTCCAAATCCTCCAAGCGTGCTTCCACCACATGGGAATACTCATCCTTGAGGTCGCCCTCGGTGGAATGCACTGCTGCACCTGCCCGGCTGAATATGGTCACGGTGGCGATGTTTGAGGAGGTATTGAAGGCTATCATCTCCTTGGAGCTCTCGGCATTGGGTCAGCTTGCTCCGGCCTCAACCTCGCGTGCTGCGGACCAGCCTGAGTGTTGCATCGAGGTTTCTCGAGGCAAGGCACGTCGATCTCGGCGTCTGTCCTCGTCTGATTCCTCGCCTCTTCCATCGAGGCATGTTTCTCCCTCGGGCCAACCTCGGTCGAGGCGCCTTGCGAAGCATCTGCGGGATTCCCCCCCCCAAGGCGGGGCAGGTCCCCGGGTCCTCGCACTACTGGCTCCATTAAGACCTTGGACCTCACTCTGTCCAACCCGAGTCTGTTGAGGTCGCCGGTCCGGTTGGATTACCCGATTCGGGAGGAGCCTACCTCGGGGGACCTGGGCTCGTTTTCCCGAGGCTTGTCTTCGGGCCGGGGTTCTCCGGGGCACCATGCTCGGACCTCGACGCTCCATGCCTCGTGGTCCTCCCCTCCAGGGACATCGAGGTGCAAGCTCTCGTCGACGCCTCCTCGTTCTTTCAGTGGGGCTTCCTCGACGTCCATGCAGGTGGATACGGATGTACCCCCGCAGTATTCTCGGGAGGCTTCCCCCTCCTTTTCGGCTTACAAAAGATTAAGCAAAGGTACAAATTGACTGACTTCAAGAGGGGAAGAAGAAAGAGAAGTAATTAGACAGGAAATTAATTGTTGAGGAGAAAAGTGATCAAAAGGACAGTATAAATATAAAACCCCAAATATTACTGGAACTTTTCCAAATGTGTCATCCAGTCTAAAACAATTTAAGGGTTCCAGAAGGTCTTTTTATTTCTATCTCACTCTGTCTATCAATCCAAAATACAAAGTCTATTGATAAGTAAAATCTCACCAAGTATAAAACCCCACAATATTACTGGAACTTTTCACCAGTGTGTCATCCAGTCTAACGTACAATCAATCTAAGGGTTTTCCAAGGTCTTTTGATTTCTATCTCACTCTGTCTATACTGCACAAAGTCTTTTGAGGGGAAAATACCATCTTGTCTTAGGCAGCTAATAATCCTATTGCACAGTGCCTGCCTACAAGAAAAAATAAAATTGAATTCTACTTACCCAGATGAAATCATCAGGAAGAACCGAGACAAGCCCCAAAATGTAAGGATTGTTAGTGGCCCCCACAATATATGGTTGGTGGGGTCACTTGAGAGGCACCCTTACAAACGCCAGGTCCCAGGTTCAGTTCCCTCACTGAAGATTCACCAGGAGTAGAATCCAATAAGAAACACAGCCAGAGGTGATTGCATAAAGAATATATTATAGAAATAGGCTTTCAGAAAAGCAATATTTATAAGCATTACAATTAAGCATTACAATTAAGTAGAGAGCAAAGCAGTTTCCCTGCCTTACAGAGTTCAGAGGCAAAGAGACAGAGAGTCTGAAGTTCTAAGGAGAGCCAGAGAGAGAGAGAGATAGAGAAAGCAGGATGGGGTGATGGTCTAAGTTTCGGGTTCCATAGATAAAGAGAAGAATAGACAGAGAGATAGACAGAGAAAGAGATAGCTCAAGAGAAACAAGAGAGGACCAGAGTGTCAAGAGCCAAGAGAGGGGGGTAATGCTGCGAGGGGGCTTTTATAGTTTGGAAACTTATTCTAAAAACCAGAATCTATTGAGCTTCAATAGAAGTTAAATCTCCCCCCTCCTTCATAGACAGGAGAAAAATAGGCTGTAGTCATATGTAATTTCCAGTCTGTCTCTGACAATAGTTTCTGATTAACTTTAGTTATCTGTGCACCTGGACCCATTGTTCTAAGCACCCTCTTAATCAGACATTAGCACCTTTTAACTAATCATGATTTAATCAGGGCTACTTAAAACAGTCTCCCTGCCCTCAGGGTCTATCTGCATTCACATGCCAGAGTCAGATTGATATAATTTCCCATAAGCCTTCGCTGACATTAGTTATGCCAACTGAAAATGCTGAATGCTAGCAATAGCTATGCTGACAACTTCTGGGACCCGTGCCTAGGAAATAACGTCAAAGGGAGCCGACACTGACGTGGGCAGCATGCTGCTCATGCTGGAGAAATTTAAAAGGTACAGGGAAAGGGAAGAGGGTGGGGAAGGGGCTCCACTGGCCCGGGCTCCACTCACCTTTACTACGCCGCTGCTGAGGCAGCAGCTCTAACCACTAGGCTACTCCGCCCCTACCTTTGAAAATTTTTTTTTTCCCTTTACATCATATACATCATATTTACTAAAGTCATTTTATTTGTTATATGTACTTCTGCAACAGTCATTCGCCTTTGAAATGGTTTTTTATTCTCACATATATTATACATTTTATATTCTTTATTTCTCAGGCACTTTAGTTTAGATTGTGAGCCTATTTGGACAGAGAGGGAAGTTCTATGTGCCTTCAAAACTATATATACAAATGGATTTAAGCAAATTATGTGGTCCTTTTACTAAGGTACGATAACCAATTTAGCGCATGCTAAAAGCTAAGATGCCCATAGGAATATAATGGATGTCTTAGCATTTAGCGTACACTAAATTGGTTAGTGCACCTTAATAAAAGGACCCCTGTAATTGTTAATGATTTTATTGTATGTAACCCGCGCAGAACTGTGGATGCTGAGGGCTATAAATCTTCTAAATAAATAAATAAGTATTATTATCTTTAAAGGATATTCTTTCTCCAGTTTCTCTTTTCCAATGTCTTTCTTTGTATTTTGTTACTAGGCAGAATATTTTTACGAGTTCCTGTCTTTGCGTTCATTGGATCAAGGTATTATGGCTGATCCTACTATTAATATCCCTCAGCTTGGAACTGTTCCTCATAAAGCTGCAGGTTAGTGATGTTTAAATACATATAGGCATGAATATTCAAAAGCACTTACTTAGCTGGTGATAGGTGTTGACCACATCTGTTCTTTTCTCTCAATTTTTACAGGTCATAAAAAAGATAAATTTTGGATGGGCAATTCAATGTCTGCCCAAAGCTTAATTTTTCTCATTTAGGAGAAGCCAGAAGCATTCTGGGGGCATGGTTCATTTTATCATTGATACGAACTTATCTTTTCAGGACCACATAAGTCAAACTGTTAAATCCTGTTTCTATAAACTCCGTCTGATAAGATCTATTTCTTCTTACTTAGAACCAAAATCTGTTAATATCCTTGTTCATTCTATGATTATCACCAAATTAGATTACTGTAATTCCTTACTATATAATATATCCCAAAAAGAAAAGAAAAGACTCCAAATAATCCAAAATACTGCCATAAAACTTATACATAAAGCAAAAAAATACGACCACGTAACACCCCTATTCATCAAGTCACACTGGCTACCTATTAACCACCGAATAACTTTCAAAATAGCTCTTTTAGTCTTCAAGGTATTGTTATTCAACACGCCTCAATTCATATCTAGAATGATTACTCCATATCATTCAACCCGACCCCTTCGATCTTCTCATCAAGATTTATTATCGGTCCCCTCTCTAAAAACTGTGGGAACAAGGAGAAATGATATGTTCTCTGTTTTAGCTCCCCAACTCTGGAACACTCTGCCTCTTTTTATTAGAAAAGACAAAGACCTTATCTCCTTTAAAAAACTGTTAAAAACTTTTTTATTCAATGACGCCTTTACTGACTAAGTAGATAGTCCCTTGTTTTTTTTTCTCTCTTCTTTTCCCCCTCCTTCTATTTTTTCCTATTACATGTTTTTCTCTCCTATTATGAGAAATATTTGTAACTTTTCCCTCCTTTCCTCTTTGTCATGTTTGTCATTAAACTATATGTATAGAGAACTCACTAAATTTCTAGTTATTTTTGCTCTTTATTTGCTGTTAATGAATTATGTGTTCTTTTTTAATTTGCTTTTTGTTTTTTATAAGTTGTTAACAATTTTTGTTTTTTTTGTTTTTAATTTCTTACTAATAAGATTGTTAGTCTCCCCATAATCTGTTTTAATTGTACATCGCTTAGAATGTCTTATATAGGCGATTTATCAAATAAACGTGAACTTGAACTTGAACTTGATCTAGATAATGGCAATATTAATGGCTCTTTTTACTAAGGTGCGCTAGCGTTTTTAATGCGCACAAACCACGCACTAAACGAAAAATACAAATGCGAGCTCTGTGGAGGCATTAGCGTTTAGCGCGCACGGCGTTGTAGCGCGCGCTAAAACCACTAGCACACCTTAGTAAAAGGAGCCCTAAGTCACAATGAGGGTAATTTTGTGAACCATTTATTCATGTGAAGTGCAAGTTGGTTTGTACTTATACAGTAGGCGTGCTCAAAGTACAGCTTGGGAGGGATGCTGGCAAAGTCATGATGTTTGCAAACATAGTCAAACCTCGGTTTACGAGTGTTTTGCAAGACGAGCAAAACATTCTCGCAAATTGTGACTCACAAACCGAGCATTGACTCGATTTGCGAGTCCCCCCGCCCACTAACTCATTTTCTCCAAGAATCTCGGAGAGAGGTGGGAGCCAGAAGGCCTTGAGCATGCACAGATGCTCAAGGCCCAGTCGGAGGAGAGGCACGATCTTCCGGCACTGGCACCTCCTGTGGGTTGGTGCTGCGTGCTGGTGCCACATTGGGGAGTAAGCTTTCAGTTTGGGAGGGGGATGCCAGTTCGCACGAGGGGGGGCAATGCTAGGCCTCGGGGGGTGGGGGGTCTTTTAGGGATGTGGTGGAGTGGGGTGGAGCAGCGCCAGTGGCCGGGGGGGGAGTGGATGGGAGGTGGAACGAATTAAGCAAGTTTCCCTTACATTCTATGGGGAAGCTCGCTTTGATATACAAGTAAATTGGTTTACAAGCATGCTTCTGGAACGAATTATGCTCGTAAACCAAGGTTCCACTGTATTTCATAAAATATGCATGAACGATCTAAAAGAGGTGCCAAAAAGTCCACAGCATGATAGAACACAGAATGAAAAGCGGATCCCAAGTGTAATAAAAGTAATTCTTTATTTCAAACAATCTTAAAAGTACCCAACAGTGATGTCTTTGAGTTTCATATTTTCATCGCGAACCCACGAAGCACAAACCCACGAAGCACCTTAAACATCAGACACAAAATTTTAAATTCCACCCGCATTTCAATGGGTAACCAGTGAAGCGCATGTAGTACAGGAGTGATATGTTCAAATTTCAAAACATGAGCAATCAGGTGGGCTGAAGCATTCTGAGCCAACTGCAAAGCATGCACGACACATTTGGGCAACTCAAAATAAATAGAATTGCAATAGTCAGGTAACGGCGTAATCAGAGAAGGGGCAGGACCGCGGCAGAGGAAGCAGTGCATAGAAGGGGCGGGACCGTGGCAGAGGAAGCAGCGCAGGGCTCACTGGCATCGCGAACCCACGGTAGGCTGCTTCTCCACCGCAAACGGTGCGGAGGGGCTGGGGGATGAATCGGACGTCGGGGGGGAACCAGCAATGTAAAAAACAAATTGTAAAACGCGCTCACGCATATAACGTGCATGGTTATGCTCGGTTTGTAAAATCGTGTATAGCGCGCGCGTTATATGCGTGAAAATACGGTAGTTGTCCTCTTTGAACTGTTTCTGGAACAGAATTTTTCTTCCATAATATTCCCAATTGAGCTACTTGTTGTTCAATCTCTTGCCTAGGTAGTGTGGTATATAAAGGGACAGAAGGGTCAAAAATTTCTTCTGAATCTCTCTTGCTACATTTCCTAGCTTTATGATAATTATTTTATTTATTTATTTTATGTTATTTATTCATTTTTCTCTACAATTCTCCCAGGAGAGCTCAGAGCGGTTTACATGAATTTATAATCTTGTTGATAGGTAAAACCTCTTTATTTGGTGCATAATTCTCTCTAACTGCTTGATTTTTCTTAAAATTATCAAAGGTTCTTCTATCATTTTGGAGTCTATTTTTTTGAAAATTATTTTTCTTACACCAGAAGTATACATTCCCAAATATGTAATCTAAATCATCTCGTTTAAGTTTTTCAACCTTTACCTGTCTTACCCCCTCTTTTACTAAGGCGCACTAGCCGACTTAGCGCGTTAGCTGATTTAGCGCACGCTAATCGCCAACACGTTCATGGAATATAATGGACATGTTAGCATTTAGCGCACGCTAATATTTAGTGTGTGCTAAATCGGCTAGCGCACCTTAGTAGAAGGACCCCTTAATTCCTTCCTAAAAGACTCTAATAAGTCGTCATCAAATAAGTCAAATACAGCATCATGTTCTTTTAGGAAAGAAAGTTCCTTATCCAGTTGTTGCTTAACAGATCGCAACAGAACAATAGGCATAAGTAGAGCATATAATTTGTCTAAACCAGTGTTTCGCAAACTTTTCAAAGCCGCAGTACAATCAACTGGAGGGTCTCCACACATGTGCAGATGTCAACGTGATGATGTCATCATTGTCAATGTCCACGCATTCATGGAGGCCCTCCAGATGGGGCCCTGAGTTTGTTAACCCCTAAAATGACTATGCTGGTGAGGAGGTGTGGAGAGCAGGAGAGGCTCCTGCAAGAAGGAGAAGCACTGGTGTCAGCTGACTTTCCTATATGATATTCCTCTTGCGGCACACCTGGAATCTTGCCGTGGCACACTATTGTGCGCGCAGCACACAGTTTGCAATACACTGGTCTAAACTTACATTGACAAAGGATGAAATTTTGGTTCTTGATAAAAGCTTGTCTTGTACTCCCACACTACATTATAATGCTTTTATTACAAGAACTGAACTTTTTAAATTTGTTGGAAAATTGAAAATTTTTGCTGCTATTTTGAAAAGAGACTTAGGCACCTATATATCTTTATAAAATAAACTAAATATACGAGGGACATTCAATAATTTATCACCTCAGTAAGAAAGAAAATAATTTTTTAAAAATTTTATTTTTCAATATAGTCCCTTGATATCTCCATATACTTCATCCACTTTTCCTGCAATTACTTTAACCCCTTTGAAAATAATTCTTCTATTTGACCTTCAAACCAGGACGTCACAGCTTCCTTGATGTCTTCATCACTTGAAAATCACTATCCTCTGAGAGAATTTTTCAAAACTCGAAACCAGAAATTATCTGAAGGAGCCAAGTCAGGACTGTAGGGTGGATGGTTCAGTTGTTGAAACCCAAATTCACAGATGGCAGCATGTGATTGTCATAATAAGTGCACCAGCATATTGCTCTGAAGAAGCAGCATGCCTGCTATGAGTTTTTCTCATCTTTTTTCCTTCATTGACTCTTGCAAAGTGATCATTGTGTTGGCGTAACTTTCTTTGGTTATGGTTGTCTTGTGTGGCATGACGTCCAGAAACAAAAGTTCTTCATCATCCCAAAAGACAGTTGCCATGACTTTGCCTACAGACATTTATGTCTTGAACTTTTTTTGGAGTGGGGGGATGACTTCCACTGCATTGACTCCGTTTTAAACTCAGGATCTCTGTGATAGACTCAAGCCTCCTGTCCAGTCACCAAATGATGAAAAAAATTCACATGGTCTTCACAGAGCATCTCCAACTTCTCCTGACTGCACTGGAGCCTCGTGGCCTTCTGACACAGCATCAGCATTCTTGGAAACCATCTTACACTAACTTTGGAGCCCTGGGTGAGAAGCTGAGGAGGATGGAAGCGCAGGTGATCTTCTCGATCCTCCCAGTGAGGGGCAAGGGAAGATCCAGGGCGGTCCGTATCCAGAGGACAAACGACTGACTGCAAGGATGGTGCAAGGATGGTGCAGGGAGATGAACTTTGGATTCCTGAACCATGGAGAGGCGCTGCAAGAACTACAGGGACCAGACGGACTCCACCTGACCAGAAGAGGAAAGAACGTCTTTGGATACCAGCTAGCCCACCTACTTCGTAGGGCTTTAAACAAGGTAAGTTGGGGGAGGGTACCCACTCATGTACTGGCGCAAATAATCAACCTGGCGAGGTAAGTTGCCAGCCCATTTCCGAGTCCAAGGGAAGTACACACTGCATTTCCGAGTTAGAGGTAGGTACACACATTGTAAACAGTACTATAGCTCAAACAGGAATATCTACATATAAACATAGCAAACATAAGGTATGGAGGACTATGTACGTTAATGCCCACAGTTTGGGCAATAAGATTCTGGAATTAGAAACCTAAATGAGGAACGCAGACTTAGATGTGGTGGCAATATCTGAGACTTGGTTCACGGTCTCCCATGGGATACCGGGATACAACTTGCTTCGGCGGGACAGAGAGGGCAGAATGGGAGGAGGAGTAACACTATACACTAGAGAGGACATCAAAGTTACCAAAATCATAGACGTAAAGTACACCGGGGAATCCCTCTGGGTGAATTTGGCTAGGAAAAAGGACAAATGCCTGTATCTTGGCGTCGTGTACAGACCTCCAAGACAACAGGAGGACATGGATATAGAATTAGTCGAAGACATTGAGAATATCACCTTGCGTGGAGACACAGTATTGTTAGAAGACTTCAATATGCCTGATGTGGATTGGAACAAACTTTCCGCTATGACCAGCGGCAGCAGGAAACTATTGACCTCCATAAAGGGAGCAAGACTCAGACAAATGGTATTAGAACCCACTAGGGATCAAGCGTTACTAGACCTAATACTCACCAACGGAGAAAGTATCACAGAGGCCTCGGTAGGCGATACGTTGGCCTCCAGTAACCACAACATGATATGGTTCAACCTCAGGAAAGGTTTCATTAAGTCAAGCACATCTACCAAGGTCCTCAACTTTAAGGGCACTAACTTCGAAAGCATGGGAGATTTTGTCTATTGGGCGCTGCAAAACCAAGCCGAAACAGATAATGTAGAGGTAATGTGGTCAACTTTGAAATCAACCATACACAAAGTAACCAACCGCTAAGTCAAATCAGTAAATAAACGGCGAAGAAACAATAGACCACAGTGGTTATCTGCGGAGATCTCAGATCTCATAAAAAAGAAAAAAAGAGCATTCATCTTCTACAAACAATTAGGGAAGCATGAATCCAAGGAAGACTATCAGGCCAAGTCAAAAGCGGTCAAAACGGCAGTCAGGGAGGCCAAACTCCGAATGGAGGAGAACCTTGCGAAAAATATCAAGAAGGGCGATAAATCCTTCTTCAGGTACATTAGTGACAGAAAAAGAAACAATGATGGAATAGTACACCTTAGGAAACCCGACGGTAACTATGTAGAGTCGGACTCCGATAAAGCCAAACTTTTGAACAAAAACTTCTGCTCGGTCTTCACTTGCGAGGCGCCAGGATCCGGCCCTCAGCTGCTGACAAGGGAAAGCTCGGTATACCCGTTTCAAAATTTCGAGTTTACGCCCAGCAGTGTCTACGATGAGCTATCAAGACTTAAGGTGAACTACTCCCCAGGGTGTTCAGGAAGTTGAATGACGTCCTAGCGGAACCGTTATCCGCGCTCTTCAATCTTTCCCTAAGTACAGGAAGAGTCCCGTTAGATTGGAAGACGGCTAACGTCATTCCACTCCACAAAAAGGGATGCAGGACGGAGGCTGCGAATTATAGACCGGTGAGTATCATATTAATAGTGAGTAAACTTATGGAAACACTAATCAAACGCCAATTGGATACGATCCTGAACGAGGAGAATCTACAAGATCCCCATCAACATGGTTTTACGAAGGGAAGGTCCTGCCAATCAAATCAGATCAGCTTCTTTGACTGGGTAACAAGAAAGCTGGATATAGGGGAGTCCCTGGGCGTCGAATATTTGGACTTCAGCAAAGCGTTTGATAGCATCCCACACCGCAGGTTATTGAGCAAGATGGGTTCGATGGGACTGTGTGAAACATTAACTGCATGGGTTAGGGACTGGCTTAGCGGTAGACTTCAGAGGGTAATGGTAAACGGTACCCTCTCCGATGTGACGGAGGTGATTAGCGGAGTGCCGCAGGGCTCGGTCTTGGGCCCGATCCTATTTAACATCTTCGTAAGAGACTTGGCTGAGAGGCTACGAGGTAAAATTACATTATTCGCCGATGACGCCAAACTATGCAACATAGTAGGCAAAAGCACACCAGATGAAAGCACAGTACCCGACAAAAGCTCAATGCCCGACAGCATGACAGAGGACCTACTCCTGCTGGAGCATTGATCAAAGACTTGGCAACTAAGTTTCAATACCAAAAAATGCAAGGTCATGCACCTTGGTGGCAAAAATCCATGCAGGACTTACACCCTAAATAGTGAGATCCTAGCAAGGACTGAAGCAGAACGTGACTTGGGAGTGATCATTAGCGAAGACATGAAGTCTGCCAATCAAGTGGAAAAAGCTTCATCCAGGGCTAGACAAATCATGGGCTGTATCCGTAGAAGTTTCGTCAGCCGTAAGCCTGAGGTCATAATGCCGTTGTGAGACCCCATCTGGAATACTGTGTACAATTCTGGAGGCCGCATTATCAAAAAGATGTGCGGAAAGTTGAGTCGGTTCAGCGAATGGCCACTAGAATAGTCTCAGGACTCAAGGATCTCCCATATGAGGAACGGTTGGGTAAGTTGTAGCTATATTCACTCGAGGAACGCAGATCAAGACGTTCAAATATGTCACGGGCCATATCGAGGTGGAAGAAGATTTCTTTTGTCTTAAAGGACCCACGTCAACAAGAGGGCATCCGTTGAAAATCAGGGATGGGAAATTTCATGGCGACATCAGAAAACATTTCTTCACCGAAAGGGTGGTTGATCGCTGGAATAATCTTCCACAACAGGTAATTGAGGCCAGCAGCGTGCCAGATTTTAAGAAAAGATGGGATTGGCTTGTGGGATCTCTTCATGGAGGTAGTTATGGGGTGGGTCATTAGAGTGGGCAGACTAGATGGGCCGTGGCCCTTTTCTGCCATCATTTTCTATGTTTCTATGTAACCTTAGACATGCCCAACTTTTTATGAATTATTTTCCAAATTTTACCTGCCAAGATGCCCATTTCTTCAGCTATTCAGGAAACCTTAATTCATCTGTCTGACAAAATTAAATCCTCGACTTTCTTGTACATTTCTGTGGAAGTTGCTTCCACAGGCCATTCAGTGTAAGGATCATCTTCAGTGGACTCTCTACCCCACTTAAACTGCTTGTTCCCAAAATTTATTTTGTAGGATGATGGGGCAGACTCACCATAAACTGTAGTCATGCATTCATGAATCTCCTTTGGCTTTTTCTCTTCTTTTGTGAGAAATTTTATCATGGAACTGTGCTCCAAATCTAGTAGTTTCTTACTTGATTCACAAAAGGACTCTCTTGACATCCTCTCTTGGAATGATAGACTTGCACTGAGCCACAACTGTGCATGAATAATCTTGAGACATGACACAACAAGCACAGAATTTTTCAAAATGCTTGCTACTTTCTGTCATACTCAGGTAGATAAATTATTGAACGCCCCTCATAGGTGCCTTCTCCACCTTCAGATCTAGGCACCATGTTATAAAACTATCCACAATGGAAGTATTTTATAAAGGTACAAGGAACCACTGAAAAGTTCTCAGCCCAACCAAAAAAAGAATGATGTGGAGCCATGAAACTTACAAATTATTCCTCACTTTTCTTGGCACTTTTCATTTCAATGACATGAAAAGTGGTTGGGCTGAGAACCCCCTTGTATATTTATGTACATATGACAGTATGAGGGCAAATCTGCAAAGGAGTGCCTACATTTAGGTTCCTAAAGGGTTCATGCTGTGCTGTTGTCTGAAACTGAATTGTGTCTGATGAAGGCATGAATGTTGTTCTATGTATACTGTTAGTTGTTTGCTTATGTGGGTTTTAAGAAGTTTGGTGAGAAAGGGGATGCCAGTGATGGGCCTGTAATTTGAGGGAGTGGCAAGATCTGTGTTAGAAGATTTAGGAATTGGGGTTAAAGCTATTTTTCCCATTTCTTCTGGTAGGCATCCTTGATTTAGGATTTGTTCAGAAGGGAGTTGATCCATATGATAATTTCCTTGGGCGCTGATATGAGGAGGTAGGGGGGGCAATTGTCTAAGGGCTGCATCGGGTGACCAGTTTGCCTAACAGTTTTTGTGTGTCAGAGATGGACAGGGTAGTGAATGTGGACCAGTTGAGATCGGCCTTACTGGTTTCTGTGGATTGTTCAGGTGCTATTCTGGGATGTGTTTGTGCTGGTGACTTGTTGGCTACTTCTGTTTGCACTGTTTTAATCTTGTTCAGGAAGTAATCTGCTAGCTCTTGGGCTGTGGGTGTGTTGAGGAGATCTGTAGTGTTTTGTTTGGGGGGGTGGTGGTTAGCTGTTTTACCAGGAGGAATAGTTTTTTGGTGGTGGTGGTTCCGGTTCCTATTATGTTGACGTAGTAGCATTTCCTGGCTTCTGATATGTTGAACTTATATTTGTTGTTTGCTGCTCTCCATAATTCTCTATGGTTAGGCACTTTGTTCTTTCGCCATCTCCTTTCTAGTCATCTGCATAGTTGTTTTTCTGCTCTTTGTGATTCAGTGTACCATGGGGAAGGCCGGCTTTGTATTATTTGGCGGGGGGCGTAGGGGGGAGAGAACATCCAAAGTCTTGATTATGGACTTGTTCCAATTTGCTAGCATTGCTGTAGTGCTGTTTGAGGGGGAGATCAGAGATGTCATTACTTGTCTCCAGAAGAGGTCTGGATTGAGTTTTCTTCATATTAGTTTTACTTCTTTTGCTGTTTTGTTTGCATGGTTTTTCTACTGTGAGGTTCAGATTGAATTTGAGAAGCTAGTGGTGGTCAGACTAGGGGATAGGGGACCATTTAATATTTGTGGTGAGGTTGTCGGGTGTAGTAGCGAGTAGGTCAAGGGTGTGTCCTTTTCCGTGAGTTGGGCCTGAGAGCATGATAGTGATTTGGCAGTCTTCAAGTAGGGACCTGAGTTTAGAGACATCATTATTGTTGGTCAGTTCGAGAGGTAAGTTGCCATCTCCTACGATGAGCAGGTTGGTGTGTTGGCATGCCAGGTTTGCTATTATTTCTAACAGTTTGGAGACTGTGAGTGGAAGTTTGGGGGCCTGTAGATCAAAAGAATTCCTATGTTGTTAATTGTGGAGTTGTGTTTGTCTTCTAGTTTGCAGATTATGTATTCTAGGTCTGGGTGGATGGCTGAGTCAGATTCTGTGATGATATATGAGTCTGTGTAGATTATTGCTAGTCCTCCTCCTCGCTTGTGTTTCCTAGGGATCTGGAGTATATTGTATTCTTGCAGGCACAGGTGAGATAGTTCTAGGCTATTTTGTTCTTTCAGCCATGTTTCTGTGATGAGAGACAGTTCTATGTTATTGGTTGTGATTAGCTCATTTAAGAGGAGCAGTTTGTTTGCTACTGACCTTGCGTTAACATACATGCATGGGATTGAGGTGACAGTTTTGTTGTCTGGTTTAGTATGTTGTTAATTTGTGGGCTTTAGAGTGATGTTTTCTTTGATAGGCGTTTTTTTCTTTTGTTTAATGTCGTTATTGTTCTTATTGCGTTTGTTCCAAAGAATGGGTATGATGTTCTGGTGGTGTCCCTGTTGATTGTTATGTGTGTTCGTTTGTTGTTGTGTGGGGTGCCATGAGGTGATGGTGCTGCATGTAAATGGCGCACAGTGGGTTGCAGCAGTGCAGTTGATATATAGTAACGATAAGATTAGCATGATTGGGGTTCTCATTTTGAGATGTGAGTGTAGATTTGCTTGTATCAGGGCTCTTCTCTTGGTGTATGTTGTAGAGATCAGTCATCATCCTTCAGTTGCCACACAAAGGAGCACACTAAGGTGTGCGCCTTTGGCTTGCACCTTAGGTGATACGCCGCTAGGGGCACCGCCCTAATGGCGGCACTTGGTGCCGCAAGGGACTTTGGGAGGCAGAGCTCATCTCCCACACGGTACTCTCCCCCTTGCTCTAGAAATAGTTCACCAGCTTCCATAATTTCCATTCGATCAAGGGAGTTCCTCCTCCGTTTGGTTCTCCAGGGATTGTTAAGATTCATGTCCTTCCCCCCTCTTCTCAGCTAAGGGCATATTGCTTTATAACTCAGGGGAGCTGGGATAGATCTAAAACTTTCCTACCTCACGCAGAATGGGTCCCTCCCTTAGAGATACTGCTTTCAGGCTTTAAAAATTTCCTTCTCTGAATCTGGGCTGGGTCTTCACCATTCCCAAAGGTTCTATCCCTAGCACAGGGAAGAATAGGAACTGTCTAAAGGATTTCAGATCAAGGGCCTGATTACTTTGCACATCACTGTATGTATACACATTATCCCCTAGACTATATAAATGGTACGTAAATGTAAACATGCAAAATTGTACACTGTCCAGAGATGTGCGCATAAATAAATGAGCCAAATAGCGCCAATAATTGGGTGTTATCAATTATTGGCATTAATTGCAACATTTTGGATTTATGCATACATCTTGCTATCCACTATTCTATAAAGATCTGTTCTCAAATCTTATAGCACACAACTGATTAGGAGGCGTGGCCATGGGAGGGACATGTGTGAGTCAGGAGTGTTCATTAAAGATGTGCCTACTATTACAGAATACCAAAGATCCACACTACTTTTTTATGTTCAAATCTGTTTTATTACGAATGTGAAAAATATAAAGAACAAAAGAATACAACAAGATCAAAAGAAGCAACATCCAACAATACACAATTGTGCAGCAATAACTATAATAGAAAACTCATCCCCCTATCCTCCCCAACCCAACCCGTCCACCAAGATCCTCCAGTGCAACCCCCCCAGGGATCCCCCTCCAGAGAATATACAGAAGACGACCAAGAGGTCTCACGGATTCCAAAGGCCCGTACTCTGGTGGCCCATGGGCTACGTCAGAAGGATGCTTCCCCCCAAAAAAAAGAAGAAAAAGAGAGAAAAAAAAAGGCACAAGTAAAAAAAGGGTAGGCAGTGACTGACCCCGGGAGCGAGCACATGGAACACCAGCAAAGCTAGGCAAGAGGATTCAAAAGAAGGCTACAACCTCTAGGATATAAGGAAGCCAGATAGGCTCCCCAAATCAACAGGTAGCTGCGCCACCGTCGAGGGCAACCAACCGCCTTCCGGGCATCCCAGGTGGCCAAATTATGGACCAAAGATCTCCAAGTCCAATAGGAGGGAGGCTCAGAAATAGTCCAGGATTGCAAAATGCATTTGCGAGCAAGAAGACACACCTTACGACACCATTGGGAACCCCCCCTGGGGAGACCACAGAAAGCCCCAGGGAGATCCAAAACCAATTGTTGTACAGTACCCGAAAGTGGGCTCCCAAATAAGCCCTGGAAACAATGGACTATGGATTTCCAAAAAGCTTGTATTGTCCAACAGTTCCTAAAGGAATGAGCAAAAGTATTGAGGTCCCGGCCAAATTTCAGACAGAGACTTTATGTAACTGAGTACAATAAGCTCTATAAATCACTTTGACATAACATTCTCTATGCATCACTCCCATAATTACCATATTGCCAAACTCCTTTTGCAGGAGACCTTCCAGCATGTCCTAGAAATCAGGCACCAATACCAATTGAGCTTGTATGTTTGGTGCTGTAGTGCATTCCAGCGAGGAAGACCTTGATGAAGAGGGGTCTCTCGGCCTAGAAGCACAGTGTGCAGAGAGTCTCTGAGTGGCTGGCAGGATTTGGCTCTCTGCCTGAATGGCCGGAGACTCTACTTCAAGGACTAGTGGCTTCCTCGGCAGCATACCTAAATGAGGAGACATCAACTTGGACGCAACCCTGTCCGGCGATGTCTTCAATGACTTCCCCGAGGTCGATGACTTGGCCATCGAGGATGGTTTAGTCGAGGCCGAGGTTGGTGTTGAGGCCTTCACCATGAAGGAAGATTTATTGGAGGCGGAGGTGGACGGCTTGATCCATGCCTTCAAATATTTTCTCTTGCTGCACAAGAGACCCTAGTTCTGCAGCTCCTTAAACTGATCCCAGAAATTCTGGTTCTCTGTCCACAGCTCCGTAAACTAATCATGGAAATGCTGCAACAGTCGCCAGCAATGGCCTCTGCCCCATCAGCAATGTTTCTCATCAGGCTCTGCTTGTCATTATTCCATTTGCCCTCCTCCTCCAATGCTTGCTCAAGATGTGCCTATGCCTCCATAGTTAGAGACTTACTAGGGGTTTGCACAGACCCTCAACCTCAAGCTGAGACCTGCCTCTCCCTTGGGGGGGGTCCACAGGCCCTGCAGATCAAGAAGAGACCTGCTTCACCTCTGCAAGAGGAGCCAAAACCTGTATATGCCTGGGGGAACATACAAGTTCTGGAGACCCACAAACAGATCGGAGAAGGTTATCATGCTGCTGTACTGGGCCATGGTAAGCCCCCACCTGGAATACTGCGTCCAGCACTGGTCGCCGTACTTGAAGAAGGACACAGTACTACTCGAAAAGGTCCAGAGAAGAGCAACTAAAATAGTTAAGGGGCTGGAGGAGTTGTCGTACAGTGAGAGATTAGAGAAACTGGGCCTCTTCTCCCTTGAAAAGAGGAGACTGAGAGGGGACATGATCGAAACATTCAAGATAATGAAGGGAATAGACTTGGTAGATAAAGACGGGTTGTTCACCCTCTTCAAGGTAAGGAGAACGAGAGGGCACTCTCTAAAGTTAAAAGGGAATAGATTCCGTACAAACGTAAGGAAGTTCTTCTTCACCCAGAGAGTGGTGGAAAACTGGAACGCTCTTTCGTAGGCTGTTATAGGGGAAAACACCCTCCAGGGATTCAAGACAAAGTTAGACAAGTTCCTGCTGAACCAGAACATACACAGGTAAGGCTAGACTCAGTTAGGGCACTGGTCTTTGGCCTAAGGGCCACAGTGGGAGCGGACTGCTGGGCACGATGGACCACTGGTCTGACCCAGCAGCGGCAATTCTTATGTTCTTATGTTCATCTCCCTCTTCTTCAACTGGACATGGGATGAGGTCAAGTTTATGATACTCCTCCTCATCCTCAGGTTCCCCAGAGTACGAAAAGGGTACATCTCATAAGAAGAAACAAAAAGAAAGAGAATAAACATTATGACTATGGTTACCATAGATCCGGGAAAACCCGGACATGTCCTCTTTTTAGAGAACTGTCCGGGTACCCAGAGGGATTTCCAAAACCCGGCAGTTTGTCTGGGTTTTGGAAGTCCTGAGCTCAGAGGCCGCATCTGGAAAGCTTTGCACATGCGTGGCTGTCACCGTGATGATGTCATACGTATGCACATTATATCGACATCCGCGCATGCACAAAGGCTTCCAAATGTGGCCTTCAATCTCGGGGAGGTTTGTATGGGGCAGGGCTGGGGGAGGAAAGGGACAGAGCCGGAGGCAGATTGGGGCAGGATTGGGGGCAGAACAGGGCAGGGCAAGGTGTCCTATTTTTTCAAAGAGTAAATTTGTCAATCCTAATCATGACAGACCAAAAGATGCAATATTTAACACAGACCCCCCCCCAAGCATATTACTTCCACAAAACTCACTATTATTTTGAGACAGACATGATACATACTGAACCCCTGGAGCGGATCCTCTATAGGAAAACCCACAAAGCAGTTGGAATCAAATTGTTCAATCTGTGCCAGAAACCTAATGCCCTCCCCACACACCCAGCTCACCATTTTCTCCATTCCCGTAATTCATGCGGTAACCCTATCACCCTGCTAGACATTTTCTCTGAATCCTCTAGAAGAAAAACCACAAAGCAGCTGGAATCAAACCATTCAATCTCTTCAAGAAACCTAATGCGCGCCCCCCCCCCCCTTCAAACCACACACCCAATTCACCATTTTCTCCATTGCTGGGCAGTGCAGATGTGACCGCCAGGCAGGCCCATGATCTGCTCATGCCTCAAGGTTCCAAATACAGTGGTACCTCAGAATCCGAGTGCCCCAGAACTCGAACGACTTGGAATCCATTTTTGCCCCAGAATCCGAACGCTGCTTTGGAATCCGAATGTAGCATCCTGGCTCCCCTCTGCAAATCCTTTCTGATCCTTAACATGTTTTTCTTCTCTCTCCCTCTTTCTCCTTCCTTCCCTGCTCTCTCCTTTTCCTCTCTGTGCTGGTGCCTTATCCTTTTTCCCTCTCTCTCTCTCCTCCTTTCTTTTCTTTTCCTTGGTTGTGCCTTCTCCCTCAGCTCGCCAGGCAACCCTCTACAGTGCTTACCCATTAATGGCGACATCTTCAGAGGAGACAGACCGCCGGCCCATTAGGAGAGTCCAATCAAAAAGTGACACCCCATACCTCGCCAAGGCCAGGATCTTCCTCAACCTGGGCGCAGATAGGATGACCTGGTCTTTGCCAGCCTTCTCTCGCCTTCCCTTCTACCCTCCCCCTCCCTGCACATCTTGATGCATATCGTCCTTGCTCCTTTGTGTGCCTCAGGCAGGTGAATTTTTAACACGTTCTTAATTCCTCGGGGTTTCCTATGGGACTGAGGGAATGTGGCATTGAACTTTGGACATGATATGCAAAGCTTTTGATAGCCCAAGTGGGAAATCTGCTGCAGGGGGCATTGATTGAAAGAACTGAAAGTGAAAACAGGAAGAAGGGGAGGGACGATTGAAACATGGTTGATTCGTATAATGATCTTCTAGGTTATGGGTGAATTTACAATAAGATCTCTCAAATTAGATCAGAGAGCTGATTGCTCTCAAAATATTATTTATGTAGCTGCTATAGAGATCTCCTGAAAATTTAAACTGTGTGTTTACTTTTAAATTTATGTGTAAATCTGGGGGATGAGAGAGGGAGAAATGTTGGACTCATGGAGGGACAGAGAGAGATGTTGGTTGGGGAAGAGAATGAGGGTCGGAGGAGAGGAAGCGTGCAGGAAGCAGAAAGAAAGAAATATTGAATGCACAGCCAGAAGGAAGTGAAATCAGACTCATGAATCACCAGATAACAAAGGTAGGAAAAAATGATTTTATTTTCAATTTAGTGACTGAAATGTGTCTGTTTTGAGAATTTATATCGACTGTCTATATTTTGCACTATGTTTTTCTATAGTTGTTACTGAGATGACATTGCATATTTTAAAGTAATCTGTCTTGTCTTCTTTGAACCCCCCCCCCCCGAATATAAATGATAATTAACACTTTCTCGGCATACAGTGTACTTTGTTTTTTTTATTTATGGTTACCATTATGTATTAATAAGATTATATTGTGTATATGAAAAATGGATGGAAGAAATTGCATTACAATTAGTACTATTATTACAGGGGTGGGGTCATGGGGCTGAGCCTGGGCGTGTCTGGGGCGGAGCTTAGGCGGGGGTACTCGGTTGATATTTGTTAGACTTAGGGTGTACTTGGCTTGAAGAAGTTCAGAAATACTGATGTACATTACTGAGCAAGCGATTTTAACAAAGGAGTTACTTTTTTAAAAAATTTATAGTTTTTTATTTTGTGTCAGACATCATACAAAATACCATAATACAACCATAAGAGAAACAGTATACACCACCACAATACATTCTGGCAACTGCTGGCAAAAGGAGGCCTACCGTGTTCATCAAAGCCTAATTATGGTCTTCTTTGGAGTTCCAAATAAAGAATATTGGCTATTGTGGCTTTGTAAACAGGGCCCTTAGTAAATAGACTCTGAAAAGAGGTAAACAGCCCATGTACTTGTGAAAACATTATGTACAGTGTCTTGAAAAAGATTATAATCTTGTTCATTTTTCACATTCTCCTGTCTAAAATATACAGTACATTTCAAAATACATTAAAGTACAAGTTTGTTTCACTGATGTACATAGCATACTTTATACTTTTTTGTGAGAGAAGCTTTAGAAATATTCAAAAACATTGTGTTCATTTGAAAAGTGATACCCGACTATTGATTAGAAGCTCATGGTTGCCATTCTTTAAAGAAAGCTAGACCACATGCCTTCAAGCCCAGAAATTTCAACATGCACTTTTGAAAACAAGATATGGATTGCATTATCCTCAGTGGAGTCAATTTGCTTTGTAAGGGAGCAGTTACAGGCAACTGCCTAATATGGCAATGCTGAGGCACAATACAGTGTAATGATATATATATTTTGATCTGCACTCTGGAATAAACACTTAATAACTCCCCCGCCCCCCCCCCCCCCCCCCCCAAAAAAAAAAAAAAAAAAAAAAGGCAATGCGGACCCAACACCTAGCTGCTGACAGTTGTATATGATCGTCAGGGGTCTTATTGCTGCTGAAGACAGTCAAAATTATTGGCCCACGATATGGTGGATTATTTTTGGGGAAAACTGGACACCTTGTAGGAAATGTTAGGTCACTCCACAACATCCCCTACAGATTTGATTGCAAGTTTAGAAATATGTGGAAAGAGCCCAGTATCTTGTTATGAAGGAGTCACTAGAGACAGAGGCTTGGTGGTATTTCCAGTTCCCTTGCCATCAGATGTAGACCGGGCACTGGTGGCATTTTATGCTACCATGGCACAGTATGATCCTTTCCCTTCCCCTCTAATTAAGACATATAAGATAGTTTTTCCTTTCATTTTTAGTTGCAATGGTCCAAACTAGCCTTTGGATGGGGTTGGTTCCATTGGCCTTGAGGAAAGCAGTCATTCGGCTGCACCTGAAGGATCCCCATTTGGGTATAGAGCTCACCTCCCCTTTGTTTAAAAACTAGTGGAGTGATTGGTACTGAACCATCTTGAAGCATTTGTGGCAGATAATTCAATACACAAAAAACAGGGAGAAATGGAGGGAAGTATAGTACAAAAATTCAAAAATATCACTCCAAAACAAAAGCACCACACAAGCCAAGAAAGCTAGATTATTACTTAAGTGAAAGAAAAGCCTCAGACAAATGGAGAGGTGTATCCACACTCTTCCACCAAAGCATCATAGGCAAATAACTTTCACACAAGTTTAAAGTTAGCAGGTGGGAGCAAAAAATAGCCGAGAATAATTAATGGTAAAAACCACTGAACGCAAACAGCAGTGGCGTACCTAGGGTATGTGGCACCCGGGGCCCATCATTTTTTGACACCCCCCCATGTAAAAAAATATTTTTTGTAATAACCATGAAACGGAATAAATGGTCAGAATAGAAACAGGCAGTGAAAATTTTCTTTTATTGAACCTCATATATGTAACCATTATTCCAAACATAACATAAATTATGTCTGAATTGTCATGACATCAGAAGTACATATGGAGTAGTTGCAGGTGATGCTTGGGACAGTTCTGATTGTGTTAGTTCGGTTTTATGTGTTTTTTGAATAGAAGGGTTTTTATTTCTTTTTTAAAGGTTTTGTATTTTGTGGTCGAGGTCAATAGGTTGTAGAGTTGGGGGTCGAGTATTAGGAGGTTGTCAAACAGTTTTTTTTCTTTTGACGATTTTGGTTGGAGGGTGTGTGAATGTCTGGTTGAGGTGGATTTAATTATTTAGCTGAAGAAATTAGTAACCCCCCCCCCATTCCACACACATTAATTCTCTTCCATTTTTGTTCCCATTCTAAAAAACACTGATTAGTTCCCAGAAAAAAAATACATTAAAATAAGAAGTGAAAACAAAGGCCCCTACAGATGAGAACATAACATAAGAATAGCCTAACTGGGTCAGACCAATGGTCCATCATGCCCAGTAGCCCATTTTCATGGTAACCAATCCAGGTCACTAGTACCTGGTCAAAACCCAAAGAGTAGCAACATTCCATGCAAACAGACACTTCCCCCATGTCTTCCCCCTCCAATCCAGGGCAAACAGACACTTCCCCCAAGTCATAATAACAGACTATGGACTTTTCCTCCAGGAATTTGTCCAAACCTTTCTTAAAACCAGCAACGCTATCTGCTTTTACCATAACTTCTGGCCACTTCACTTTTAAGCTTAGATCTTTCCTTCCAAACAGAGACCTTGCTAGATGTCAAATACAGAAAGAACAAGGTAACTTCACAAGGACTTAGCTGTGCAGGAAATGTGAATCTCCTCATACACCCACCATTTAGTGCAAAAATATGCAAAGGTCTGGTTTTTTCTTTTGATCACTACATAGCCTAATGCCACACAAGCAGTGCTGTTACAAACATATTCTGAAGGTCAATGCTAAGGTTAACAAAGTTTCCTTCCTTGGACCACAAGGAGATATTGACAAAGAAGAGATCCCAAAACAACTACCCAAGCACAACACCCAAAGACCCACTCAGTGTGTGAACCAGTTGAGTGGAGTGGACTAACTGGGGGGTGGAAATGGGCCCGGAGTTTGCTCAGCAGAATTTCCCAGACCACCTCTTCCTCTCAACACATTGACACGCTGCCACCACCACCACCATTAGGAACACCTCACCGGGTAGGCCAGCAATGCTTATAAACTTTATAAAACACATTCTTATAAAGCACATATTTTAACTGAACTCTCTGACATCCTCAACCTTGCCATTCACAAAAATAGAAGGAAGAAAAGTTCCCGTTTCCTGCTGTCTCATGTCCCCGGCCTATACAATATTTTTCTTCTGCAGACCCTTCAAAAGTCTGACCAAATCCCCGTTTCACTTGCATTATAAAGTACTGAGGATGCATCTCTCCCCAATCCCAGGTCCTAAAGTCTAAGACAGTAGCGCAAACTAATGCTGCCCGATTCAGGAAAAAAAAAAATTTGATTTGTTTCAGCCTATAGAATTGGTTTTTCGATTCGATTTTCCTGCCCAATTGGGTGTTTTTTTTGTTTGTTTGTTTTTCAAACATCCTGGTGGGTTTATTTTATAGCTTTTTCACTCCCCTTTGGCATCTCCTAACCACACTGGCGCTGTGGTGTAAATAAAATAAAGAAACAAAAAGGACTTTTCCTCTCTCTGTTAAATCCTAGCTCACGTTTGCGGTCTAACACCAGCTCTGGCAGGATACACATTTCAAATCTGACATATTTTAATCACAAAACAGAAAATAAAATTAGTTTTTCTACCTTTTGTTGTCTGGTTATTTTTCAAATCTTGTTGGTCCAAGGCTCTGGTTGTCTTCTGATAACTTGCTTGCCAGGGTCTCCTTCTTCCTTCTTTCTGCATGCTAACCATCCATCTGCCATCTCTGTCCTCCCCGTTTCCCTTCCCTCCCCAGGAGGTCTGGCATCTTTCCTTTTTTCGTCTCCCTCCATCTTCCTTTTTTCGTCTCCCACAGATCCATCTTTTCTTAATTACCCTTTCATCCAGCATCTCTCCCTCCTTCCCTACCACCCCAGGGTCCATCTTCTCTCCCTTTCTTTTCCCAACTACCCTCCTATCCAGTATCTCTATCCCCCCCCCCCTCCACACCATTCCTTGTGTTCAACTTCTCTCCCTTTCTGTTCCTTCCCTCCCTAAAAACCATGGTCCATCATCTCTCTCCCTCTCCTGTATTTTCAGACCCATTATTTCTTCACACCCAAAGTCCGGCATATGCGCGTCTCTTTGAACCCCCCCTTCCCTCCGTGTACTTCTACACCAGGGCCCCCCCCCTCCCCTGAAGGCCTGTTCTCCCCTTAAAGGTCTGCATCCCACTCCTGAAGGCCTGCCCCCCCTTGAAGGCCTGCACCCCCCCAAAGGCCTGTCCCCCCCCTTGAAGGCCTGTCCCCCCATAGAAGGCCTGCCTGCCTGTCCCCCTTGAAGGCCTGCTTGCCTGTACCCCCCTTGAAGGCCTGCCTGCCTGCCTGTCCCCCTTGAAGGCCTGCCTGCTTGTCCCCCCCTTTGAAGGCCTATCCCCCCTTGAAGGCCTGCTTGCCTGTCCCCCCCTTGAAGGCCTTCCTGCCTGTCCCCCTTGAAGGCCTGCCTGTCCCCCCCCTTGAAGGCCTATCCCTCCCTTGAAGGCCTGCTTGCCTGTCCCCCCCTTGAAGACCTGTCTGCCTGTCCCCCCCCCTTGAAGGCCTAACCCCCCCTTGAAGGCCTGCCTGCCCACCCCACCCTACCCTGAAGGCCTGATGCCCCGCCCCACCCCAAAGGACCGCTTGCCCCCCAACCCTGAAGGACCGCTCATCCCCCTGGCCTCCCGCACCACCTACGGTAGAGAAGCAGCCCGTAGCAAGATCACGATGCCAGCGACTCCTGCGCTGCTTCGGCGCTGCTTCCTCTGCCGCGGTCCCGCCCCTCCTCTGATGTCAGAGGAGGGGCGGGACTATGGCGAAGGAAGCAGTACCGAAGCAGCGCAGGGATCGCTGGCATTGCGATCCCGCTGCAGGCTGCTTCTCCACCGCAAACGGTGCAGGGGGGTGGGGGTGGGGGGAGAAACCGGATGCGGGGGGGAACTGGACATCAACGGCTTCAAGGCCAGGAGCACCCCCTCAGGGTTGCATCTGGGGCGGACTACCCCCCACCGCCCCCCCTTGGTACGCCACTGGCAAACAGGATAATTCAATACTGCATCCATCTCAAACTGGATTTTGTCCTTATTATAACACAGAATTGGCTGTGTTAGGACTACTGATGATGATACAGAAAGCATGGTGTTCTGATCACTCGCCCATTTTTCTATCATTAGATCTCTCAGCAGCCTTTGACCTAATTGATCATCATTTACTTTTGGAAAGATTGTACCAGATAGGCCTTTCAAGCACAGTTTTGGCCTGGTGTGCCTCTTATATGAAGTCTCGGTCATACCAGGTGCTGTGGGATGGTAACTATTCTAATATTCTCCCCTGTTGGTGTACCACAAAGTTCCTTGTTGGCTCCACTGCTGTTCAGTGTTTTCATAGCCCTTCTTACTGCTTTGATTTCAACTTTAGGGTTGATGCCTTTTCTTTATGTGGGTGATATCTAGATTGTCGCTGTTATTGATAAGCCTGTGTTGCTTATGTTCCAACAGCTAAATTTTATTTATATATTTATTTGAATTTATTAACCGCCTTTATGAAGCTTTCCCAAATTATGTGCTGGTTGAAGCTTAATTAATTGAATGTGGGTATCCCAGGCCCCGCCCAAGGAAGGAGCCTGAGCCAATCAGGGCCTTAGGCTCCTTCCCATGCATCACATGATGCACTGGGGCAGGGCCTAAGGCCCACATTCGCGGTGCGTCATGGCCAGGAGCAGGAGGACTTTGTGGTTCCTCCTGCTCCCGAAGACAGTGGAAGACAGCACTGGAGGCCTAAGGAGCAGGAGGGATTGAGCACCCCTCCTGCTCCCAACCTTTAGGTACAGGAGAGGTTTCTGGCCGGGTCAGACCAGGCCCGACCAGGGGTGGGCTGGTCGGGGGACTGGTGGGCCGGTCAGGGGGGGGTGAGGCGAGTGCCAGTCTGGGGGTGTCAGTTAGCGGCAGGAGGGAAAGTGGGCATCCCTTCTGCTATTTGTAGGGGGATCGCGTTTGTCGGAGGGAGGGCCCTCAGCCGTTTGACAGGTCTGCCTGTCTTTTCATTTTTTTTTTATGGGGCAGGTATTTTGCATGCGTAACATATGTAAAATATCTGTGCATGGAAAAAAATGAATAAAAAAGACAGCCAGGCCTGTCAAAAAACTTGCAGACCTGTCGGTAACTCAGTTACCGACAGGTCTGCCGCAGTCGGGTTTGCCAATAGTAAAACCTAATTCGAAATAGCCAAGCAATTGTTAGTGAATCAATCGCTTGGAAATTTTGCATGGGGATTTACTAATTTGCATGGGAGGATCGGGATCGGATCACTGCAGGCTTTAGTGAATGGGGTTGGAGGAAAATCTGGTCGTAAAGGGCTCGCAAACCGATCAATACACGATCGGTTTGCTTAGTGAATCTAGCCCTAAGTCCTTTAAATAATCATGCCTAGCAGTGCCTAAGCCCTTAACACACTTAGGGCTAGATTCACGACTAGATTTCCTTCCGACCCAATTCACTAACGCCTGTAGCAATCCGATCCCGATCGTCCCATGCAAATTAGTAAAACTCCATGCAAAATAGCCAAGCGATTGATTCACTAACAATTGCTTGGCTATTTTGAGTCAGGTTTTACTATTGGCAAATCCGACTGCTGCAGACCTGTCGTTAACTGAGTTACCTTCAGGTCTGGAGGCTTTTTGAAAGGCCTGCCTGTCTTTTTTATTCATTTTTTTCCATGGCACAGATATTTTGCGTGTGTTACATACGCAAAATACCTGCCCCATAAAACAAAATGAATAAAAAAGACAGGCAGGCCTGTCAAAAAAAATGTACCCCCTCACTAAAATGCGCCCACCAAGCACTGCCACCCTCCACCCCCGACCTGCATAGCCCACCCCTGGAACGAAAAAGTTGGGAGCAGGAGGGGTGCTCGGTCCCTCCGGCTCCTAGTCCTCCCACCCCTGGTCGGCCCAGGCGGTCGGGCCCGGCCCACCTACCCCGGTACCTTTGCAATAGTTGGGAGCAGGAGGAGTGCCCAGTCCCTCTTGCTCCTTCCACCGTAAAAGAAAATCCATCTTTGTGAGCAGTAGGGGTGCCTGGACCCTCCTGCTCCTACGACAATGTTTGGGAGCAGGAGTAAAGTCTTCCTGCTCCTGCTCCTCGGGGCCGCCGCTGCACAATAGCGGCCTTAGGCCCTGCCCCGGCGCATCATCTGATGCACGAGGAGAGGCCTAAGGCCCTGATTGGCTGAGGGGCCTCAGGTTCCTCCCTTTGGAGGGGCCTGGGGTACCTCAGCCAATCAGGGACTTCCTTAGGGAGGAGTCTAAGGGAGGAGACATTATATGGCCAGTGGTAGGCCCGGAATTATGAAATCAATTACCAGAAACATTCTGTACTATCTCTTATTCAAAAGTCAACTTAAAGCCAATTTGGTTCTGTTTGTAGTCCTAGACTCGGGGGAGGGGGGTTGAGAAAACATTTGGAAGACAGAACAGTTTACTTTTCTTTCTTTTTATAATATGGCATTCTTTTCCATTTGATACTTTTCTATTGTAATCCGCTGATATGGACCAAGTGGCTCTTAAGTGGTCAAGCAAGCATAACAAACCTTAATCTGAACTGAATTCATAGTTCTTAAATTATACTGGCAAACATAGACACAGGCCAAATTATTATAAAAAATAAAAGCATATTTATTTACATGCCAAACCAATAACTGGGAGTAAATAACAAGAATGAGTGAATATAAAATAGCTCAGGAAGCATAGTCTTATGTATTAAACGTGAATATGAGAGCTCTTATCGTGAATAATTCAGAATAAATGTACAGAAAACCAGGTTTTAGACACTGAAATCATGCCGCCTTCTGTTACCATTTAGCAATAACAGAGCTGGCATACAGTCTGACTGTAGATGATTTCAGTGCAGAGGAACAGCTAGATTCAGAACAGCCCTGGCAGTTCCCAGCAGTGTAGCAGCAGAGAGGATGGCTGGTAGAAACCTGAAATGATAATTCAAGTCAGATGGATAAAACCATCTCATTTGGTTTCTAGAACCCCCTTCTTTATATGGCTTTGGTAGAGGCCTTATCTCTGAAGATAAGCAAGCTCTTTGCTTTATTTTGAGCATCCGGACCTCAGAAACCACATTTTACATCACTGAAGATACAGTTCTTAGAAATCAGGAAAGTCTCTGAACCCAGGCAACAGAGCGGCAGAGTCAAGCTGGTCTCTGCATAAGTAGTTCAGGGCACAGTGATTGTGTAATCATGACATGAGCTCAGTAGTCCAGAGGCAAGTTCCAGCTGATGAGTGAATCCAGGCTAAAGTTCACCCTTCATTGAGCTCTGCTAGTGCAGGGGGTTAACAAGTCAAACTCTGTATTACAGCTATATAGGAAGGGGCCTAGACCTCTTACAGCTTATTTATTTTAAAAATTTCTATACCATTTAGAACTAAACGGTTTACATAATTTACATACATAAAATTATAAAAGAAACATAATAAAAACACACAAACTAATCCTCTTGATATTATATCTGCAAATTAACACCAAGGCTTATATAAAAAGATCATGAATAATTCATCAACTATGCCAGAGAAGAAAATTATTGGCTAGAAAAAGGGCGTCTACAAATAATTGAATCTTGAGTAGTTTTCTAAACGAACCCTTTTCATGGTAGTTTCGTATTTGGCCCACAAGGGAGTTCCATATTTTAACTCCTGCACAACAAAAAGTCATTTTACCAGTCTCCACAAGTCTCGGGTTAGCATTCGTTTACAGTAAGCTAAATTCTCAGAGCGTAATGATCTGTTTGGTGAATAACTAAGCATATTATTTTTAAACAATTCTGGTATGATTCCATATAAGAATTGATAGCAAATCATTACTACTTTATATTGTATTCTGAAAACAACTGATAGCCAGTGCAATTGTTGGAAATAAGGCAAAATGTGATCATATTTCGACAATCCCATTATCAGTCTTGCTGCTGTGTTTTGTGCAATTTGCAATGCCCTGCACCTTGCTTTTGTTATTCCAAGGTATAGGGTACTGCAGTAATCAAGTCTCAATAAAACCATAGCCTGGACTACTGTACGAAAATAATATGGCTATAGCATGGGTTTTAATCAGTGTAACAAATGCATTTGTGCAAAACATGGCTTAGAATAGTAAAGCCTTTTAGAATTACAAATTTCATTTTTAGTATGGCAATTCTTTGTTCTGTTCTCAAGCATTCACTTTCCCCAGCATCCATTCCCCTCTTCTTGACTGGAGATTTTTTCTCCCTTACACATCAACTAAACAGGTGATAGAGCCCATTTCAAAGCAGCCAATCTCTCTTGCCCACCTGTGCCACCATTCCAGGCAAGTTCAAAACCCATGGTACATGTATTAATTCAGTTGATTAGTAGAGATGCCCTAATGTATTTGATAAACAGACCTGGAAGGCTTTGCAGATATTTTTCCCTAGCAACAGCAGCAGATGAATCCAGAGACCAATGGGATAGGTCACATCTACCAGCAGGCAGAGATAGAGAAACTGATTAACAGGTGGTCCTATTGGCTGGCACTCCTCCTGTTTATCCAGTATTCTCTATCTCCCAGCAGGAAAAGGTCGCTATTCAACTAGCTCCTGAATTCTGGCTGTGACTGGAACTTAATTTTCTCCTGTTGAGGTTTCTCTTCAGTGAGACTGCCATTCTGTTTCTCCTGTTGAGATTTTCTCTTCAGTGAGCTGGCAGTGCTATTTCTCCTGTTGAGATTTTTCTCTTCAGTGAGACAGGGGTGTCCAGCTGAACGGTGCCGGCTTTAGAGGTTACACTTGGGCCCCCCCTTGTCCCTGCCTCACCCTCCCTCCATTGCTAGAGGGTCTGACTGTGTCTCAATTTTTTTCTTCTTTCCCTTCTCTGTAAAAAAAAAAAAAAAAAAAAAGAGACCACAGTTGTTACATTCTGCCATGCTTTTGCTGCAAACTGGCTTCAACCGGCCCTAACAACAAGCTGTGAGTATGTCTGGTTTTTACGGTTGTTTGAGCTTCAGGTTCTGTTTGGGAGTCTTAGTACTGTGGGTTCGGTCATCGTACATTTAAGGCATGGATATTTTATTGAGGCTAAGTTTTATGACTAGAAATCCGTGGAGGGAGCCGGGACTTCCCGCCCTTTGCATGCACGCGCTTGGTTTCCTTGTTGGTTACAGCGCGGCAGTAGCGGTGCGATTTCTTGCTCGCACTTGTTCTCATTTTTGGGTTTCAGTGCAGCAGTAGTCCTGTTTATTCTGAGGCTCTCTTTCATCGGTGTTTGTTATGGCCATGTGCAGCTGATTGTGCAGGTGCCGGTTTATAGCATGAGATTGGACATGTTTTTTCCGGCGCTGTGGGCCGTTCTTCTGGTTATTCCCTGAGTCTGATTTTATTTCTATGCAAGCCGCGGCAGGGTAAATTTTGCGGGGCTTGAATCCAACTATGTTTCTAGGAGCGTTGATGGCAGCGGCCACGTGTCAGTGAGAATCCGGCGTGCGCTTGGGTCTCCGGCGATGGCGGGAGAGCTGCAGCGTTCCGGTAGTTTGTTTCCAGCTGACTTTGGTCAGGGTATGGGGCTTCTCTCCTTTCCGGTTTAGACAAGTTGTATGTGTGCCACCAGCTTTGGGACAAGCTTGGGCAGCTTTATATGTCTATGTCTGTGTTCCTGCTGTACTCCCTTGAAGGAAGCTGCTTGTTTAATCGGACTCTGGGGTTAGCACTCAAGGGGTTTACCAGAGAGACTCTGCCCTGTGCTAGGTCACCCAGTCTCGGTTTGTCTCCGGACTGGGGCGACATACGGCAACTCATGGCACGGTGAGATCAGCAGTAAGATAGTGCCCTGTATTTCACACAGGTATCTCATTGTCTCTCTTGGGGTCCCTGCAGATTGAGCCTTTGTCTGTTGGTAACTGTCCTTATTTGGGCCTCTGTGCTGAGCTGCATGTGTCTAGTAGTGGCACAGGATATATATGCCTAAAGGTAGTACAAACAGTTTCCAAGTTCGGGCTGTCTCTATGGGCATAATGACACTGCGCATCTTCCTGCGGCCAGGACTCTCTTTCTCTATTTCTGAGGAGGCCTGGACTTCAGATTTCCATGCTTATCACGCTGGTTTCTCCTGTCACCATTTTCTCATGGCACATGCTAGATGGGCCCCCCGACCAGACAGGAAGGGCTGTACAGCTCCTTTTAACCAGGAGCCAGTTACCTATTCTATCAAACCCGCGGAGGATCACGCGCTATGTGGCTGTTAGCCTCATCCCTGAAGCTCTCATTAGCGATGTGAGCTTTGTCTGATACCTGTAAGGATGCTGTTGTTTTCCACGGGGCGGTAGATGCAGCATCTTGATGAGTGTAGTATGTATTCACTTTAAAGGACATACGTATTTCGCTCATGTTGTATGGGGTTAGTACTGGTTCCAGTATATTCCTCTTTACATTGTGAAACTTAAATTTTCCTAGGAGAATCTTCTTGCAGATCCTACAGTCTCATCCTGCCATTCCCTGACCTTCTGCACTTCATTCTGAGGGGATCTTGACTTCTTTCAATGACTCTTCAGGCTTTCTCATGAGGGAGAAGACGCTATAATGTCAGGTCAGGGGGCTCCTCAGGTTTCCAGTTCGTTCTTGGAGTCTCTGTGTTTTGTGTTTCCCTTTTCAGTGTTACTGGTCCTCAGGACAGTTCTTGTAGTTCTTCGGGAACTAAGGGACGTTGTTCCACTTACTGCATGGTGCCCGAGACGGGGGCATTGGGCAGGCTGGATCCCATTCTTCTGAATTAGTTTCTCGGGGTTACACATTTCTGCAGACAACATGGTAGTACATTTACATTTTCTCTATGGACTCCGAATCGGCACTTGGTTTGCCTGCCTCCCTTGGAGCAGCGCTTTCGGTTTTGGCACGTGCCAAAGCCTACCCAAGGCTTCACGAACGTTTTAGGTGATGTGGGCGGTGGTACCGTTTTGGCGCTACCAGGCGATTCATCTAATTTCTTCTTGACTGCCTGCTTGATTCGGACAACTTCCAGTCGGGCCATTTGACTGACACGAATAGGGTGGTATCTTTTCCTCAGTTCTTTACACGTGCATCTTCGAATTTGCACAGCGCTCTTTTCTCCTGTACTATTTATAGGTAAATCGGGGTAATGTTTTTATTCATATAGGAGAGACGTGTTTCTTTCTGGAGACTTGGGCGTGAGGTCTCAGTCTCAGATTGGTATTCTTCTTCGCTTACCATGACCAAGAGTATGGGATTCTGTACAGTTTCTGTGATCCATATTGCTGACTCCACTGGGAACTTCGGCTTGCTTTCCCCTTCTTACGCTACAGCAGTCGCTTTTGTTCCGGTGGTTCCCGGTATCTCAGGGCTCCAATTATTTGGTATGCTCCTCCTGCATCGCTCTGTATGATTTGGTGGCTCAGCGCGATTTCTCTTTTCAAGGCATGCCTCGGTCTTTGCTGGACTAGCTCATGACCACCGACCATCCCGGGCTGTCGGGTTGGGGAGCTCGGTGGCTTCCATCCTCAGCTCCAGGAGTCTGGTCTTCAGAGGCGACTCAGTACTTGTTCATTCTTCTACTTTGAGCAGGGTCAGGCTACCTTTCTGGAGCTTCAGATCATTCTTCCGGATTGCCGCTGAGGGTCCTTTTGGTCAGTATTATGATGGGGGTATTTCTCTACAGCTTGGGCAGTAGGTGTTGTACTCAGGTGAAGTTGGTCTGCTTCTATGGGTGGACTCTCATCTTCGTCTTCTGTTGGCGGATCCTTTTATGGATCAGGATAAGAGTTTGGATAGACTTTCTCTCCGCAGAATCTGAACAAGGCCCATTTCTTATATGTTACAGTGTACAGCGCTGTGTACGCTCTGGAAAGTGTGCATGTTAGTAATAGTGTAATCTTCTGCATCCTGGATATTGAGATTTGGGGCTCAGGCGTTCTAGCTCTTTTTATGGATGTGAGATCTCCTTGACCTAGACCTCATGGCCTCGTCTCTCAATTCTAAGCTTCCTAGCTTCTTCGGCGGGCCCAGGAAGTGGGAGTTAGAGGGGGTAGCTGCATGGTTCCTTTCTCGCCTCTGCCTTCTCTTTTTCAGTGTTTTCCGCTGGCTGATGATGGCTTGGATTTGCCATCTCGAGCTCACTTTCCGGGCACAGTATTTGTAGAATCTCTGGATTGGCAGCACCATCCTTACTATGCGGATTTGATTGAGTCTTTCGACAGCCGGACTAAGAAGTTTCCTGGTATCTCCGGCTTTGCTCACCTAGGGTCTGATCAACATGGATATTTATACTACTTTAGTATTACGACCTAGTATTTTGAAAAATCTTGGTTGACGTGTAAGGGTTATGCGAAGCAGGTTGTTTCTTCTCTTATCCAGGTGCTACGGACGTCTTCTCCTGTGGCTTCTGCTTCCTTTTGGAGGTTTTTCCTTTCTTGGGTGCTTCTTAACGTTTGAAACACTCCAGAGTTCTTTTTTGGCACAAGTGTATTGCCGAGGGCTTAGCTTTCAATTCCCTTCAGCTTCTATTGCCATTCTTGGCTTGTTACAAGGGCTAGGTATATTGCTCTTCACTTACTTCTCATCTTCATGTAGTTCAGTTCCTAAACAGAGTGCGGTATATTCACGCGCCTCTTAGAAAGCCCGGTTTGGAGTACAATCTTCACGTACTTCTTCTCAGTTTACCGAAGACTTCATTTCATCCTTGTCTTTTGGGACTCTAAAGGGCTGTGCCGTTGAACATGGGGTTTCTTGTGGCCATGACTTCAGCTCTGCAGTTTTCTATGTTGCAGGCCTTGTTTAACGGGGATTCCTATTTCTGATTTCCGAAATATGGGGTATCAGTTCGGATGGTACCACTATTTTTTTCTAGGGGGGTGTCATCCTTTCTTTTATGTCATGCTCGCTTTTCCTTCCTTCTTCCTGGGAGGAGAAATTGGGAGCAGTGCTTTTATTCACTGCATTTTTTGATGCGTATGTAGCGTTCTCCGCGAGCTCGGTTTCTAACGACTTTTAGTTGTTTATATCTCCTTTTTGTATTCTTCAAGGGACGCCTCAAACGTATGGCGGCGTCCGAAGCCTCCATCGCTCAATGGGTCCGGGAGGACATTCTTTATGCTTGCTTGCTGGCAGGGAAGCGGTTGGCGAAAGAACTTTATGACCATTCTGCCGGAGCGATGGCTACTTCTTGGGTTCGGCCCAGAGGTTTTTTCCTTGGAGGAGATTTGTCTCGCGGCTAATTGGTCTTCCGAGAGTGCTTTCTCTCCGCATTTCTGCTTGGATGTGGGGGCGCATGTGGTAGGGGCGTTTTGTGCTACGGTTGTTGCGGAGGCGGCGTTTGCTTCCCACCCAGATTGAAGATTGCTTTGCTACATCCCATTGGTCTCTGGATTCATCTGCTGCTGTTGCTAGGGAAGGAAAAATTATGTTCTTACCTGTTAATTTTCTTTCCCTTAGACGCAGCAGATGAATCCAGAGCCCCACCCTTTCTGGATATTGTCTCTCGGTTTTTTCTTTTGCAACTTTCGCAGTTTGTTATTATGGCAGATTGTTTTCTGTTTTATTGCATTTTGAGATTTGTTATGGGAAAGAAGTTTTTTACATGCTATGCCTATTGATGGTTACGGATGCTTGGGCAAGGAGCTATGCTAGATAAACAGGAGGAGTGCCAGCCAATAGGACCACCTGTTAATCAGTTTCTCTATCTCCGCCTGCTGGTAGATGTGAGCTATCCCATTGGTCTCTGGATTCATCTGCTGCGTCTAAGGGAAAGAAAATTAACAGGTAAGAACATAAGTTTTCCATCCAATCACAACCAATTCTTCCAGTCTTCCTTTGTGTCACAGTTTGAAGGTAAATATTCATTTTCACTTCTTATAACTTCCCAATATGATAAATTGAAAATCTTGATTTTTTTTTATCATTGCGTATACTTTATGGTCATGTTTTCAGTTTACATGTTTTGATTTACTGTATTTATTTCCATCAGTATATGCTGCTTTCCATGAATATACTTCTAGATTTTCAAAAATATCAGAAGCAATTTTGAATTTATAATTATAATTTGTGATAGAATCTGTTAAAGTCTAAGACATTATTTTTTTAGTTCTTCAGGTTGGATTTCCATGCCTTGGGAATCAAGATGGGGTAGCAGCTTTTGAAGTTACCATAATCATAATGAATTCAGAAGGCAACATTATTCTCCAGACACCACAAAATGCCATCTTCTTTAAGACTTGTCAGCAAGGTAACTGATGCTCTGAGCAAATGTTAAGAATTTGAGGTTTTCATGCCGCTTTTTTTTTTTCTCTCTAAGAGTAAAGAAAGGGTTAACTAAAGTTATAAGTGTTCTTACAGTTTATAATACTAAAAAGTGAGGATTCTCAACCAAGCCTACACATGGAGAATATAGAAAATGAATTTGTCAGTTTTAATAAAAACAGTTTTAAATTTTATTTTTCCCCTCTTTTACAAAACCATAGCGTGGTTTTTAACGCCAGCCGCAGCGATAACAGCTCTGACGGTCATAAAAATCCTATGAGCATCAGAGTTGTTACCACTGCGGCCAGTGCTAAAAATCGCACTACAGTTTTGTAAAAGGGGGTATATCATTTAGAAAAATTTTCAATTTCCTGATTTGATATATTGTAGATTAGTTTACTAGCCAAGTGGTTTACAAAAATTTAAAATAAATAAATCAATAAAATCAATAAATCTATAATAAAGAAGACAGGACAGACAGAGGGAAGGAAGTAAATAATCAACTCCTTGACATGCATGTCTTTGGGGTTCCCCCTACCCAGCACCCAAACATACCATGGAGACCTTGGGGTAGGGCAAATATGGTAAAATTTAGTTCCCATTCCTTCATTGCTGTAAAGAAGCATTGACCATTCCCATTGTGCCAGTTTCATGGAACTTGTCTGGCTGGAAAGTCAAGGTCTAAAGGCTGGTCTGAAATAGCAAATTTTCTTTAAATTATTTTATGTGAAGATTCCAGACATAGATCAAGGGACAATTTATTCCATAAGTAAGAAGCTATCATACTAAAAGTGTGGATTCCCAATGCTTAGTCATTTAAGCTATTTCAGCTATTACATTATGCTAAAGTTGGGAAAGCTGAATCTTTTATATAGCTTAGGTCAAGAGTTCTTAATCTCTTTTGGTTCCCCTTTAACTGATCAATGAAACCTTTGTATCCCTTTCCTAGACTAGTGCTAACTGCTAATATGTTGCTAAAATTATTGTAGTACATAGTTATAATACTAAAGAAGTTACATACATTGTACATAATGTTGAATAAGATGACCATTTACAAATACTATATACATGCAGTCCCTGGGTTAGGAACGAGTTCCATACAGGCAGTCCCCGGGTTAAGAACAAGTTCAGTTTTTTAAAACCATTCTTAAGTTGAATTTGTACATAACTTGGATCCTGTACAGTACACAGTCTATTAAAACATTAAAGAAACAGTCCTCAAAATAAAGTACTGTAGTTTAAATAGAAAGAAAAGATAGGATGTTTCCACTTTGTTCTTCATCCGTACCACTGTTCTCTCTCCACCACCACATCCAACATTTCTCCCTCTTATCTCTCTTCCTCATGCATCTGTATTTCACGCCTCTCCCACCACCATGCCCAACAATTCTTTCTTTCTATTCCCTCCCCACCTCAGCATTTCTTTCCCTCACTCTCTCCATTGTTCCATCCTATGTCCCAAGTTCTTGATCCCCTCCCTCCCTCCTGTGTCCCAAGTTCATACACTCTCCCTCCTTTCTTCCTTCTTTCCATCCTTTGTCCGAAGTTTGTGCTCCCTCCCTTCCTTCTGTGTCCCAGTGCAACCCTGCTTCTCCCTTCCTGGAATATTACCTGAGTTTGTCCGCCAAGCCTGGAATAAATTACTTGAGTTTGTCCACCAAGCCCTTTCCCCTTATCTTGTTTAAAAGCAGATTGAAACCTACCTATTTGATACAGCCTTGAATCCTTAACCCTACTCCTCTGCCCTCCAACCTAGCCAGCTGATTAACCACCCTTAACTGTATCCATGACATCCTGTTTGTCTGTCTTGGCTGTTTAGATTGTATAGCGCTATAGGGACTCTGTACAGCACTATAGGGACTGTTTTTCTTCTTTGTGACTCTTGTAGCACTATATAAATAATTATTAATAGTAGTAGTAGGACCCCAATTCGTAAGTACGAGTCTGATGTAAGTCAGATGTTCTTAACCCAGGGAATGCCTGTATTCATAACTAGGAAATATTTCATTCATAAGCATTCCAGCAACAATTCAGTAATTTAGGTCATAAGGTTAGCCTTTGTCTGGAAAACATGATTGTGCAACATGGAGACGAAGTGTGCAAATGAAGAACTTAAGTTTCATTAGCATTAATGAGAGCATCGCTTTTGTTTTCCCCTCAAGCAACATTCAAAACTGTGGTTCAGTTTTTGACTGTGCAATATGCATAATCATAACATATATTCAAGTCCATTTCTGTTTGGGGCAAATTCCTTTAAAAGCTGCCCTAACTGCCTTCATTCTGTCCAGAAAGTTTCAATAAATTGCCTTAGATTGCAAGATCCTTCTTCACACCATGCTTGATTTCTTCTCACACTCCTTGGGGCTACAGACATCACTGGTCAGTGGTTCCCAAATCTGTCATGGTAGACCCTCAATCATATTTTTGTTTTCAGGATATCTGTGCTATCTATTTATGAGATATATTTGTATGTAATGGTGGCAGTACAGGCAAATTTATCTCATGCATATTCTTCAGGGATAGCCTGAAAACCTGAGTGGCTGAGGATCTGCAGTGACAGGTTTGAGAACTGCTGGCTTAGATCTTTGCTTCTGTTGTGATATGATTGGTTAAAGCCAGAATGGTTCAAATGGCTAAGCAATTGGAATCTTAAAATATACTGCCCTCATGTATGGAAAGAGGCACGAAGGAAGTTTTATTTGATATAAACTGGAAACTGGAACAATTCAGTTTTGTGGATTTTTCACAAACTGCCTTAGGAGTAGTGGCTTAGCTACAGGGTGGGGGTGGGGGTGGGGCCTTGAGGGCTTTGGCCCTCTCACCTATGGCTCATGACCCCTCAACTTTCATGGCTGATGGGGAAGCCAAACCCTTCCAGCTAAAGATGCCGCCTTCCTGAGTCGTGCCTGCAGCAGCACTTAATTCGGCAAGTGCAATTCAGTTGCTAATGCTGGCTCTCTCACAAATGCTCAGTTCAGGTCTCTCACACATATTCAGTTCAGGTCTAACTGAACTTGCACGGGAGAACCCACTTTAGCATCTGAAGTATGCTCGCTGAATTAAGTGCTGCTCATTCAGCACAGGTGTGACCCAGGGTAGGAGATTTCTTTGGCTGGTGGGGCTTGATATCCCTGCCAGCAAAGGTAATACATGCAGTCCCCGGGTTAAGAACAAGTTCTATTTTTTAAACCATTCTTAAGTTGGATTTGTATGTAACTCGGATCCTATACAGTACACAGTCTATAAAAACATTAAACATTCAAGAACATTAAACATTAAATAAATAGTCCTCAAAATAAAGTACTATAGTTTAAATAGAAAGAAAAGATAGGAAGTTTACATTTACTTTTCTTCTTCATCCATCCCCTCTCCACCACCACATCCAACTTTTCTCTCTCTTCCCCATGCATCTGTACCTCACACTAGAGAATGACCCGGTGACAAAATTCATCACCGTCCCCGTCCCCGCGGATAACCGCGGGAAACCATCTTCATGTCATTCTTTAAGGAGAGAGGGAAGAATCAGAGTATGAATGGCCACAACATGAAGAATGCTGGTGTTGAAGGACCGAGGTTGAAATAGACACTAGAAAATGACATGGGATTATTTCCCGCAGTTATCCGCAGGGACGGGAACGGTGATGAATTTTGTCACCGTGTCATTCTCTACCTCACACCTCTCCCACCACCATATACAATATTTCTCTCTCCTCTATGCCCAACAATTCACTGCTTTCTTCATTTCCTCATGTGCACCATCTCTCTCTCCCTATGCCCAACAATTTTCCCTTTCTATTACCTCCCCACCTCAGCATCTCTTTCCCTCACTCCCGTCATTGTTCCATCCTATGTTCCAAGTTCATGCTTTCCTCCCTCCATTCTCTGTCCCAAGTTCATGCTCCCTCCCTCCTTTCTTCCTTCCTTTCATCCTTTGTCTGAAGTTTGTGCTTTCTTCCTTCCTTCTGTGTCCCAACGCAACCACGCTTCTCCCTTCCTGTGTCATTACGCCCATCTTCCTCCCTTCCTGCTCCAACACGACCCTCCTCCTCCCATGTCGTCTTTCCCTCCATTCTGCATCCCAAATTCGTGCCTCCCGCCCTCCTGCAGGTGTTTACCTCCTCTGGCCAGCTGAGGCGTCCTCCTCCTAGTTGCACTTCCCTTTGCAAAGCCACGAACAGCAGCTTCTGCACATGGCCCTTTGCTGACCAATTTGAAAATGAATAAAGAATTATAAAAAAAAAAAAAAAAAGAAGGAAGGCTTCCGAGTCAGTGGGCCACTTGCAGGAGCTGCTCTCGTGGCTTTGCAAAGAGAAATGCAACTGGGAGGAGAGAGCCCCAGAAGGCCAGAGGAGGTAAACACGCGCGGGAAGGACGAATTTAGGATGCAGAACGGAGGGAAAGATGATGAAGGCACGTTAGGACACAGAAGAGAGGAGAAGAGGCGCGTTTGGACAGGAAGGGAGGAAAAAGGGGCACGTTGGCACAGGAAGGGAGGGGCAGGACCTCGGTTCATAAGTACGTGTTCGATGTAAGTCAGGCATTCTTAAACCGGGGACTGCCTGTATTTTATTGCAGCAGTGGCTGCTGTGGCACCAGGGAGAGGGAGGGAGGGAGGAAGAAAGGTGGAAAGGGAAGGGGGAGAGAATATTGGCCTCCTTGGTCCACTTTTGGGAACCCCGCAAAGTGAACATCTGGCTATGCCCCTGCTTAGGAAGTAATAAAACCATGTAAAATTTTCATTAGTTTGGAGAAACATGTCTTGCCCAAGCATATTGGGAGAAATCTTCAAATCGCAAACTTGTGTTAATTTGAAAAATAATGCAACGTGCACACAATAAAATAAACCTATCTATTTTGACCTGATATTTTGTTTATGCTAATGAGGTTTTTTTTTTAACTAAAGTGTGGACTTCACCATGCATTATCATATATTAATGAATAAACTCCACCAAAAATATTAGGAGCTGCAGTAAACAATGCATGTTGAAATATATTGGATCAGGTTCTATATATAGTTTAAAAAAATTGGCACTGATTAGAATGTCTTAGCACAATTCTATAAAAGGTATGCACACCATGCTTAGCACCAGTGCGTGTCATAACTTTTAAGCACACCCATTTCGGTCAAGGAAAAACAAACCTAAATACCTGTACCTAAGTTCTATATCAGCATGCATATCTTTTAGAAATACCCACGATCCGCTCATTCTTCTCTTCTGGACTTGCCTCCTTTTTAGATTCGCATACTAGAACTGTCATGCAGCGCTAGATAGAATGTTCCTACCAGGTTGTGCATGTAATTTTTAATTAGTGGCAATTAGCATCAATTATGGAGTGTTACTTTCCAATTATCAGTGCCGGTTGGTCTTGTTAAACAAATCAGGTATGTGCACAGATTTGCACACACAACTTATGGCATTATATATAGAATTTGGGGAATTATGTGCTGACCTTACCTTAATGGCCCTTTTACTAATTTGTGTTAGGTGCTAAAGCATACCTAATGCAGCTTAAAATGGCATACTGGGAGACATGCTCAGATGTCCTGAGGTAACTGCCAAATGTGTGCACAGTAGCCACACATTAAAAAATATTTAAAATTTTTTTTGACGGGGAATGCCAGGGGGCAGAGAGTGAGTATTTTTGTGCTAATCAGTTAATGCAAATGCACTACTGCCAACATTAGCACATGGCCAGTACTGTATTTCCCCATGTATAGGCCACAGGAAATGCCGTTTTACATTTTAAAAATCATAGATAAGCCACCTCATTAGATAAGCCACATCATCCCCCCTTAAATACCTCCCTTGCTGGACAGCTAACGGCTGCCTCCTCCAATTACGCTATGCAGGGCAGGAGCGATGTTTTCAATCTCATGCCTCGCCCCACGCCACTTCCTGAATGGCAGTTGTCTGGCGAGGGAGGTATTTACTGGCGAAGGGGTGGCAAGGGAGGTATTTACCAGCAAGGGAGGATGGTATTTGTAAGATAAGCCGCCCCAATTAAGCAAGACGCACCCACTAGGCCGGTTTGCAAAATCGATATATAGGCTGCGGCCTATAATATGGGGAAATACGGCAATACAAAAAATACAAAAGGCCATTTTTATGGCTGCAGAAATAAATGACCTTAGCACAAGGGAAAACCCCATGTAAGGATATGCAAAGGCCACATTTTACCACAACTTAGTAAAAGGACCCTTAAGGCCCCTTTTACAAAGCCATGGAAGCAAGTCCCATGCAGCAAATGCAATGCAACCAGGGCTGGATTGAAGGGTAGGTCCAGTAGGCATGTGCTTCAGCCCAAAGGAGGTCGGGGGCCCCAATGCACTGCTCTGATTATATCAGCAGCAGCGAGGAGCCCTCTTTCCTTTTCCCCTCAAGCCAGCACCACCTCGCCTAGTCTGTCCTCTCACCATCTTGAATCGCTGCAGATAGTAACAGCCCAGTGATTTCTATAGGGAGCCTTGGGACCTTCTGTTAGGCTGTGCCTTATCTCTTTGATGCAACTTCTTGTTTCCTTGGAGGCAGGGCAAGGTCTACCAGAGGCTCACGAGTCTGCCTGTAGGAATTTCTGGGCTTCTGCTATCTGCAGCAATTCAGGATGGTAAGAGACCAGACTGGAAGAGGTGGTGCTGGCTTGGGGGGGGGAAAGAGGGCTGCTTGGGATGGGAGATTGAAAGGGATGCTGCTGCCCTTGAGATAGAAGAGGAATGGATGTTGGACCAAAGAGGATGGCTCCTAGACTTGGGATGTGTGTGTGTGTGTGGGGGGGGGGGGGTAAGAGAGAGGGGTACTACTGGAACTGGAGTGGAGAGAGGTGCTGAAGGACTTGGGAGGGCAGGTAAGAGGGAAAGGTACTGCTTGTCCTGGGGGGAGTTCAGAGGGAGGGGTTGCTGCTAAAACTGAAGAGAGTGAGAGGTGCTAATGGAGAAGGAGAGGTGCTTCGGTATCTGGGATGGGTGAAAGGCGGCATGCTGTTCAACCTGGGAATGAGAGGGAGAGATGCTGCTGGACCTGGGTGGGTGGAAGCTGAGAGGGAGAGGTGCTGCTTGGCTGAGAGAGAGGGAGATGTGCTACTGGACCTAGAGGGGAGGGGGAGAGGTGTGCCTGGACTTGGAGAGGGAGAAGGGCTGCTATCCCTTGGGGGATGGAGAGAGAAAGGTGCTGCTGAACTGGACAGGGAGGGAGGCAGACTGGATTGAGGGGCAGCAGAGGAGAGAAACACTAGACCAGAAGAGATGGGGAGAGACATTGGATTGCAGGGGACAGCAATGAGTAGACAGGTGGGGGGTAGGGGCAGAAGGGAAAGGGCAAGAGAAAATGCTGGGTATGGAGGGAGCATAGGGACAATACTGATTACAAGGGAAAGAGAGACTAAAAGGGCAGATGTTGAATACAGGGAAGGAAAGGAACAAGGATATAGAGGAGAAATGCTGGAGAGGACAAATAGGGACACAGAAGAAAGATGGAAGGTGGAGAAAGAACTAAACTAAACCTTAAGTTTATATACCGCATCCTCTCCATAATTATAGAGCTCGGCACGGTTTCCAAGAGCTTAATGTAAGGAAGGAACAGCATAACGTGGTTGGAGGTTGAGTATAGGGGGGGAAGAGAGCATTATATTTTTGTGAATAGCCTAGTTTTCAGATGCTTTCAGAATAGTTGGAAGGAGCCTAGATTCTGTAGTGGGGCAGTAAGGTTATTCCAAAGCCCAGTGATTCTGAAGAAGAGAGATTTCCCTAATTTTCCCGCATAGAGGATACCTTTTAGCGAGGGGAAGGATAGTTTAAGTTTATGGGTGGATATGGTGGTATCAGTATTCAAGGAATTCCAAGATAGTGGAATAAGAGGAGGGAGGATGCAGTGTAGGATCTTAAAAGCTAGGCAGGCGCATTTAAAATGGACCCTGGAAATTACTGGAAGCCATTGAAGTTTGGACAGAAGTGGGGAAACATGATCAAATTTGCTTTTTGCGAAGATCAGCTTGGCTGCAGTGTTCTGAATCCGCTGAAGTCTTTGAAGACTTTTTCTGGTTAGACTTAAAAAGATGGAGTTACAGTAGTCTAGTCTGGAGAGGATGATAGATTGTACAAGGACGGCAAAATGTTGTTGGTGGAAGAAGGATCTCACTTTCCTAAGCATGTGGAGGCTAAAAAAGCATGACATTACCAAGGAGTTAAGATGATCATTGAAGGAAAGAGAAGAGTCAATAATGATGCCTAGAACTTTGCTTGAGAACTCAAGCTGCAGTGTGGTGCCAGAAGGCAGTGAAATGAGGGTGGGTAGCTGTTCTAATTTGGGGCCGAGCCAGAGTAGTTTCGTTTTGGATCCGTTCAGTTTCATTTGTACTGTAAGGGACTAAGATTGGAGTTTCGTTATGCATTCTGTTTGTTTTCAGAGAGGTTGGTGGGGTTCGAGTCTGTCTTGAGAAGGACAAGGATGTCATCAGCATATGTGTAGATTGTTTCAAGGGAGGATAGATGGAAGAGTTTCAGGGAAGACTCTGAAAAGACAGGTAAAAAAAAAATTCAGAGAAAAGCTGAAGAGAGACACTGGAATGGAAAATAAAATGTCTGGACAACAAAGGTAGAAAAAAGAATTTTATTCTGAATTCATTAAATGGAAATACATCAACCTTTGGAAATGTACATTTCTGATACCTTATATTTCAGTTTCTATTTCTCTAGTATTGCTGTACATGCTAAGTCTGATTTCAGCTAGAGCATGAGAGGAGATGACAGTTGAAAAATAAAAAGAAGAGAAAGACGATGAAATTTGAGTGGACAAGGGGCAGGAAAGAAAAAAAGAAGGGAAAAAAATAAAAGAGAACAATCAGTATATAAGAGATTGGTGTAGTGAGAGAATGAAACAAGACAGGAGAGATGAGAAAAGCCAAATGGATAAGCAGACACTGGAAAGAGAATTAGCAGAAGACACAGAAAGGCAGAAGAGAAACTAGGGCCAAAATGATGGAAAAACATAATGTCCAGACAACAAAGATAGAAAAAAGGTATTTTATTTTGGAATTTATTAACTGGAATATGTTAGCTTTGTATTGTTCAGTGGTATAGCGAGGCGGGGCTTGTGGTGGTGGTGGGGCCATGGGTGGGGTAGGCCCAGGGTGCCCAGTGTACTTGTATGCCTAGGGCCCATCAAAGGATTAATCCTGTCCTGGATGCAGCTCATTCAATTCCTGTGGGCTGCATCACATTTGCCACGCTGGGACTGGCTATCACAGTTTTGTAAAAGGGGCCCTTAGTAAATAGACTCTGAAAAGAGGTAAACATTACATGCACTTGTGAAAACATTATGTACAGTGCCTTGAAAACCAATTATACCCTTGTACATTTTTCACATTCTCCTGTCTAACATATACAGTACATTTTTAAAATGCATTAAAGTAGGAGTTTGTTTCACTGGATGTACATAGAATTCATTTTCTTTGTAAAAGAAGCTATAGAAATATTCAAAAACATTGTGTTCATCATGTGAGAAGTGATACCTGATATTGATTTGAAGCTCACAGTTGCCATTCTTTAATGAGAGCCAAGGCACATGTTTTCCAGCCCTGAAATTTCAAAATAATAGCCTGGGAAGATTTTGAAAATCCTGCACATATCCACGGGGTTGGTATGCTGAAGATGGCTGTGCAACTTTTTAAAATTATTATTCATTGGTATAAGAGTACCCAGTTTTCACTGAATATATCTTTAACAACACAGTATTTTAAACAAAATGTATGACCAATCGTGAGTTATCCTCAAGCCCCTGTCAACACCAATCAATCTCGGATTTCAGGATATCCCTACAGAACAAGCTTTGAAAATGTGTAAAAGTATGCACGTACACTGTGTGCACCTGTTTATTTTCCAAAATATTCATATATATTCCGACTCCACTTCTACTGTATCTAAACTACATCCTAGGAACTCCTATGCATGGCACATGTATAAGTACATGCAATCTTTTTGGCATGAGCATTTATACACAATATACAGCTATGCAATTACATTAAAGCCCTTTTCCAAATGTAAAACAAGCCTTACATGTGAAAAATATATAAAATTACACCCTATCTTTCCTAAAAATTAAAGAATAGAAAAAACATCAGAGATCATTTGTAAGCAAAATCACTTATAAAAACCATTGTGTGACATTTGTTGAAAATCCTGAGTTTGAAAGTCAGACAACAGTACCACTGTTTTATTATAATAGTTTTGCTTGCTTAATTACTTTTTTGAAAGCGTCTCTTCTAGAATTTTCCAAGTGGAAAAATGGTGTATGAATTAATAAATGGAAATGGAAGTGGAAAATTTGCAAGGAAGTAAACCCTTGGGCATAAAACATTTGCAAGCTTTTTCTTGTCCAAAATTTGAATATGATTTTGCTAGTCTGTTTTCACTCTACTATTTTTGTAGCAGTTATGCATTTGCACACTTCTAATTTGCTTTGTTTTTTTTAAATAATAACAATTATTAGTATGATTATTATTACTTTGTGAAGCTAAATGTCCTGGAGGATGCAGAAATGGAGGCTTTTGTACTGAGAGACATATCTGTGAATGTCCTGATGGATTTTATGGCCACCACTGTGAAAAAGGTAACTCAGATATTCATTAAATTCTTTATTTTCTGTATTAATACTACAAGAGGTCATGTGGCATAAAACTAATCTCTATTTCATGCCTTTCAGAAAGAACCTTTCAAGTGGTCTTTCCTAAGGTTACCATAAAAGGATATGTGGCCACGCCCTAATCTGCCTCTAACCCCGCCTCCACACAAACCTCATCTCCTCTCTTTCCCTGAGCTTGGGGCCACATCTGGAGGACAGCTAGGGAAATCCAAAGTACCATTTTTATTTATTTTATTTTAATGTATCTTTAATCTATCTTCATTGTAAACCGCTTTGAACCTCACGGTATAGCGGTATATAAGAAATAAAATTAAATAAATAAATAAAAAAATCATCATGCTACATCCGCACATGCCTGGCAACCCTCCAGACACAGCCTTGAGTTCTGGCAGAATAGTGACCTTCCAAAGTCCAGATAAACTGTTGAGTTTTCAAAATCCATCAAGAGACCCGGACAGTCCTCTAAAAATAGGACATGTCCAGGTAAATCCAGGCATATGGTAACCCTAATCTTTCCTAGCCTGGAAGATATAAGAGAGCAGATTTACTAACTAAAGAGCAGCAAATCATCTGGACTGGATGATATCCACCCCAGAGTACTGATAGAGCTGAAAAATGAAATTGTAAATCTATTATTAGTAATTTATAACTTATCCATAAAAAATAAAGTTGATACCTCAAGATTGGAGGATGACCAATGCAGTGTCAATTTTTAAAAATGGTTTCAGAGGTGACCAAGGAAATTATAGATCAATGAATCATTATAAAGATTATAAAGAACAAAGGCTACTTCTACTAAAGTGCAGTAAGGTTTGTACTTACTGCACATTTACCTCAAAAAGTAGCATGCAGTATAGAAAGCCTATGGAGCTCATTTTCAAAGTACCCAAATATCTCAAAATGGCAAAAAAAAACCTATCCAAATTGAGATTTTAAAATGATGGAATTTGGATATCCTACACTGCAGTTCATCCAAGTAGCAAGTGGGCGTGTTTTCAGCAGGACTAGGGAAGGCCCAAAATTAAGACATCCAACAGTGATAACCAAACGGTAAGAAACATCCAAGTCTAGAAAGAAGGACATTTTTATTTAGATCTGTTTCAGTCATGTTCAGGGTACAAAAAGGTAGTCAGATTGAACGGATGACCACTGGAGAGTCCCCCAGTGGTCGCTGTCCTCCTCCCTTTCCCCTGAAATTAAAACTGTAAAGGAATATTAGGAACTATAACAGAATTAGGTATTATGGGCATTCTATGCAAAGCCAAAAGCGGGTTTGAGGACTAGTTTAGTCATTGCAGTGGACTGTAAACCAGAGACCTAGGTTTGATTTCCACTTTAACTCTTTTTGTTTCCTTTGAATTGTGAGCCTTCCAGAAACAGACATATATCTACTGTACCTAAATACATAGTAACATAGTAGATGACGGCATTTAAAGACCCTTTGAATTGTGAGCCCTCCAGAAACAGACATATATCTACTGTACCTAAATACATAGTAACATAGTAGATGACGGCAGATAAAGACCCAAATGGTCCATCCAGTCTGCCCAACTTGATTCAATTTAAATGTTTTAATTTTTTTTCTTCTTAGCTATTTCTGGGCAAGAATCCAAAGCTCTACCTGGTACTGTGTTTGGGTTCTTACTGCCAAAATCTCCGTTATAACCTACTCCAGCCCATCTACACCCTCCCAGCCCATCTTCCACCAAAAGGCCATACACACACAGACCGTGCAAGTCTGCCCAGTACTGGCCTTAGTTCAATTTTTAACATTATTTTCTGATTCTAGATCCTCTGTGTTCATCCCACGCTTCTTTGAACTCAGTCACAGTTTTACTGTCCACCACCTCTCTCGGGAGCATATTCCAGGCATCCACCACCCTCTCCGTAAAGTAGAATTTCCTAACATTGCCTTTGAATCTACCACCCCTCAACCTCAAATTATGTCCTCTGGTTTTACCATTTTCCTTTCTCTGGAAAAGATTATGTTATACGTTAAAACCCTTCAAGTATTTGAACGTGTGAATCATATCTCCCCTGTCTCTCCTTTCCTCTAGGGTATACATATTCAGGACTTCCAGTCTCTCCTCATACGTCTTCTGGCGCAAGCCTCCTATCATTTTTGTCGCCCTCCTCTGGACCGCTTCAAGTCTTCTTACATCCTTCGCCAGATACGGTCTCCAAAACTGAACACAATACTCCAAGTGGGGCCTTACCAATGACCTGTACAGGGGCATCAACATCTTCTTCCTTCTACTGGCTACGCCTCTATACAGCCTAGCATCTTTCTGGCAGCAGCCACTGCCTTGTCACACTGTTTTTTCGCCTTTAGATCTTCGGACACTATCACCCCAAGGTCCCTCTCCCCATCCGTGCATATCAGCTTCTCTCCTCCTAGCATATAAGGTTCCTTCCGATTATTAATCCCCAAATGCATTACTCTGCATTTCTTTGCATTGAATTTTAGTTGCCAGGCATTAGACCATTCCTCTAACTTTGCAGATTCTTTTTCATATTTTCCACTCCCTCTTTGATATCTACTCTGTTACAAATCTTGGTATCATCTGCAAAAAGGCAAACTTTTCCTTCTAACCCTTCAGCAATGTCACTCACAAACATATTGAACAGGATTGGACCCAGCACCGAACCCTGAGGGACTCCACTACTCACCTTTCCTTCCTCCGAGCGACTTCCATTAACCACCACCCTCTGGCGTCTGTCTGACAGCCAGTTTCTAACCCAGTTCACCACTTTGGGTCCTAACTTCAGCCCTTCAAGTTTGTTCAACAGCCTCTTATGAGGAACTGTATCAAAGACTTTGCTGAAATCTAAGTCAATTACATCTAGCATATGTCCTCAATCTAGCTCTCTGGTCACCCAATCAAAAAATTCAATCAGGGTTATTTGGCACGATTTACCTTTTGTAAAGCCATGTTGCCTCGGATCCTGTAACCCATTAGATTCAAGGAAGTACACTATCCTTTCTTTCAGCAACACTTCCATTATTTTTCCAACAACTGAAGTGAGGCTCACCGGCCTGTAGTTTCCTGCTTCATCCCTGTGACCACTTTTATGAATAGGGACCACATCCGCTCTCCTCCAATCCCCAGGAATCACTCCCGTCTCCAGAGATTTGTTGAACAAGTCTTTAATAGAACTCGCCAGAACCTCTCTGAGCTCCCTTAGTATCCTGGGATGGATCCCGTCTGGTCCCATCATTGTGTCCACCTTCAGTTTTTCAAGTTGCTCATAAACACTCTCCTCCGTGAATGGCGCAGAATCTACTCCATTTTCTCGTATAACTTTGCCAGACGATCTCGTTCCTTCTCCAGGATTTTCTTCTGTGAACACAGAACAGAAGTATTTGTTTAGCACATTTGCTTTTTCCTCATCACTCTCCACATATCGGTTCCCATCATCTTTTAGTTTAGCAATTCCATTTTTCATCTTCCTCCTGAAAAAATTTTGTCTCCCTTTTTTTACATTTTTAGCTATTTGTTCTTCCGCCTGTGCTTTCGCCAGACATATCTCTCTCTTGGCTTCTTTCAGTTTCTCCCTGTAGTCCTTTCTGCACTCCTCTTCTTGGGTTTTTTTATATTTCACGAACGCCAACTCTTTCGTCTTTATTTTCTCCGCCACTAGTTTGGAGAACCATATCGGCTTCCTTTTTCTCATGTTTTTATTGATTTTCTTCACATAAAGGTCCGTAGCCATTTTTATCGCTCCTTTCAGCTTAGACCACTGTCTTTCCACTTCTCTTATGTCCTCCCATCCTAACAGCTCTTTCTTCAGGTACTCTCCCATTGCATTAAAGTCCGTACGTTTGAAATCTAGGACTTTAAGTAATGTACGGACACTCTCCGTTATATCAAACCAAGCCGTTTGAGGATCGCTACTTCCCAGGTGAGCACCCACTCGAACATTAGAGATACTCTCCATTTGTGAGGACCAGATCCAATATCGCTTTTTCCCTCATGGGATCCGTTACCATTTGTCTGAGCAGAGCCTCTTGAAAGGCATCCACAGTCTCCCTACTTCCGCAGACGGAACATTTCAGTCCACATCCGACAGGTTGAAATCTCCCAACAGCAGAACCTCCTCTTTCCTTCCAAACTTTTGGATATCCACAATCAGATCATTATCAATTTGCTGCGATTTAGTCGAAGGTTTGTAGACTACATCCACGTAGATAGAAGTTCCATCTTCTCAGAGCGATCCATATCGCTTCTTCCTCTCCCCAGGTCCCTTGCATTTCGGTCGCTTGGATATTGATCTTTACATAGAGAGCTACTCTTCCACCTTTTTGACCATCTCTGTCCTTCCTAAAAAGATTATATCCTAGTATGTTTGCATCCCATCCATGGGATTCACTGAACCATGTCTCTGTGATAGCGACAATATCTAGATCTGCCTCTAACATCAGGGCTTGCAGATCATGAACTTTGTTACTTAGACTGTGAGCATTTGTGGTCATCGCTTTCCAGCTATTTTTCAGCGGTAATGTCCTTTTTCGTATGGATTTTTATTTCGTTTCACATTCCGTTGCAATACTAAGAAATGAGTTGCTGATATTGTTTATGTTGCAATCTTTACTACTATCACATCTTTTCTTTTGCCGGGGTGGTCTCTATAATTCTCCTTCATACATACACCACCCTCACCTTCTAGTTTAAATGCCTAGAAACATATTGTCTAAATTTCTCTGCAAGGTTTCTTTTTCCTGCTGTAGTAATATGTAGCCCATCAGTGCAATATAGCTTCTTGTCCTTCCATGTATTTCCCCATCCTCCTATGTACCTGAAGCCTTCTTGATGACACCAGGCTTTGAGCCTTCTATTAAAGTCCTCTGTGTTTTTCACTCTTTGCTCTCCCTTTCCATATGCAGGCAGTATTTCAGAAAAAGCTAAAGTCTTTACAAAAGATTTCAAGCCCTCACTAAGCTCCCGAAAAGCTTTCTGTGCTGCAAGTGTGGAGTTGTTGGCCAGGTCATTTGTTCCCAGATGGATAACAACATCAGTGTTAAAATCCTTAGTTTCTTCCTTAATTATAGTCAGTACTTGCCTGGAACTCCTGGTAGCTGAGGATCCTGGAAGATATTTCACTATTTTGGTCTCCTCGCCTTGTGTTCCAAGGTTAATGCCTCTGTTGATGGAATCCCCCAACAGTAATAGTTTTCTGTTTTTGGCTTTTTTATTTGTGCTTAGAGTGCGCTTGTTCTCTTGAGTTACCTTCATTGGTTCCAGTCCCACCTCTCTTCTGTTTTCTTGAGTATCGCAGTGCACTAGTGGAGCGAAGGAATTCTGTAGAAGTAATATTAGTGAAGGTGGATGTTTCTGTGTTACATGTCGCAGTTTTCCTGAGCTTACCGTGACCCATTTATTCCTGGACTGTTTTATTCTTTGAGGTAGAGGTGGTAAGTTGGTATGATTTTGTGGCGTGATGGAAGCTGCTTTTTTTTTTTGTTTGTTTGAAATAATTTTTATTGAACAGAAAAGCACTGCACAGCCAAGAATAACATTGCATTACAGTCAGGACCGATATCGGGCAAAACCTCAAGCAAAACAACCAGGAGAGCACCCCCTCAGAGGAGGAGGGATAGCCATCCCCACCAGACCCCATCCAGGGCCAGGCAAGGCACTACCCCATCACAGCCCGCATAAGCAAAGGGCACATAATGCGGATAAGCTGAGCAGTACAAATCAACATTTTCAATATAACAGGATCCCCATGTGAAACACAGAGAAAGAACCCCAGAAACCCAACCTATTCAGGCATACCAATCTTTCCAGTCTCCATTCACGCCCCAACCATACCAACAGACATCCACACATACTATCAACCATCCAAGGAAACGAAAAGCCAGACAACCCCTCCCCCCCTGCCCCCCCAGTTCATAGAGAGTGAGTGAGTGTGGGTAAAACACATAGGCATTCACAGAGAGCCAATTTCCAACAGAGTAGCATCCCATAGAGAGCGGTACAGGCGCCGGGACGCCGACAACGGCTCCGAGTGAACACGGAGCTCCCAGCGGGCCACCTCAAGCATAGAGCGCTTCCATACTAGTACCTCAGGCGCATCCTCAGCCATCCAGAGACGGAGCACCCCACGTTTGGCCACCAGCAAAGCAATGTAGAGAAATCGCCAGTGCTCTAGACTAAGGCCCTGGTCCAACACCTCTCCCTCACACCCCAAGAAAATAAGTGTATAGGACCACTGAAAAGGCAACTGCACAACCCGAGTCAGAAATTCCAACACCCCAGTCCAGTAAGCTGCTAGCTGCGGGCATTCTAGTATCATATGAATAAGGGTGCCACGCATACGGTGACATTTAACACAAAGGTCAGAATCCCACAGGCCCGCCCTCTTGCCCCGTACCCCAGTGAAGTATGTGCGATGTAGGAGTTTAAACTGTATCTCCTGTAGGGAAACATTGCGCACCCCACGAGGGATGCTGGCAAAGCATGCTACCAACATCTCAACCCCGACCTGCTCCCCGAGCTCCTCCGTCCACTGAGAAGCCAAATGAAGGAGTCGGGGGTCCGGCCGTTCCTCCCGTGCCATCCTATACCAAGTAGAGAGGGAATTCATAGAGGCGGGGAGAGAGAAAAAGATGTGATCAACCTTCAAGAGACCGCCGCCAGTAGGGGCGCCCTTTCGGTAGGTCTCGTAAAAGTGGCGTAGTTGCAAATAAGCAAAGAAAGGCATGTCAGGGAGATCCCAGTGACGGCGGAGGTCAGCAAGAGAGGGGAACACCCCATTCTCGGGAGTCAATGCTGCAATATGTCCCAGGCAGAAGCCAGGTCCAAAACTGGCCTCCAGGCCACGTGCCGCACCCACACCCGGTTGGAACTCAGGATTCCCCCGAACAAAATGAAAAGCCCAGTTGTCCCGCGATCCTCCCCCTATCTGACGCCGCCACCAGAGCAGCGCGCGCCGCAGCGGATCCAGCCAAAGAGAATTACAGCCCAGCCTGGGGCGCCGCCACCCAGGGACATCAAGACAAGCCAGCGCGCAGTGCGGCGCCACCCAGGAGTCGAACAATCTCAGGGGAGCAAAGCGCGAACCCATCGTGTAGAGTTCATGCACCCATCGCATCAGGGCCGCGACATTATATAACCGAATATCCGGGAGCGCTAACCCACCCCGGGCTCTACTCTGCGTAAGTCTCCAAAACCCCACGCGGGCCCTCCGGTTTCGCCACATAAAGGAGCCAACAAAGGACCTGTAGGCTCTTTCCTCGGACGCTCGCACCCACAAGGGAATCATCTGTAAAGGGTAGAGAATCTTAGGCAACAGGACCATTTTCGCTAAGGCAATACGACCAAAGAGCGACAAAGGGAGCTCACCCCATCGATGGCAAGCATCCCGTAGTTGGGCAAGGCGATTGACGATGTTACTGCGATAAACCGCGGCCCAGTCAGCGCTAAGAAAAATCCCAAGGTATTTGAGCTCCCCCGTCGCCCAGCGCAAAGGGAAGGAAGGCAAAGCTCGCGATGCACATGGCGCAGTAACCGGGAGCGCCTCAGACTTGCTGAAATTGATGCACAGTCCAGAGAAAGCACCGAAAGAGTCAATAAAGGAAGTGATGCGAGGGATAGAATCCCGGGCATTGCTGACAAAAAGCAGCATGTCATCCGCAAACATGGTAATCTTGCAGACCTCCGCCCCCACCCGGATGCCCTCCACACCCGGGGCATCACGTATCTTAGCCGCCAGCGGTTCAAGCGAAAGTATAAACAGCAGCGGTGATAAGGGACACCCCTGCCGGGTGCCCCTTCGCAAAGGGAAAGAGGCCGTACGTTGTCGGTTAATGAGGAGCTGCGCGGTAGGGGCCGTATACAAACGGACCACCCAATCAAGAAAAGAGCCTGTGATGCCAAAACGGCTGAGGACCCAGAAGAGGTAAGGCCAAACAACCTTATCGAAGGCTTTTTCAGCGTCCAGACTGGCCAGCAAGTCGTCCCCCGATCGACCCCTGCCCTCCCGCAAAGCCACCAACGCCTTAAGGATGTTAGCCGAAGAGAAACGACCGGGCACAAAGCCCACCTGGTTAGGATGGACAAGCAAGGGGACAACCTGAGCCAGACGCTTAGCCAAGATAGCCGTGAGGAGTTTCATATCCTGATTGAGCAGGGATATGGGTCTATACGAGCCCACCGCGGTGGGGTCCTTGCCCGGTTTAGGAAGCACCACAACATGGGCGTGGTTCTGCTCCGGGAGAAGTCTATCCGAGGCCTGCATATCCCCAAACATAGCGCAGAGAGCAGGGCCCACATGATGTTGTAAGATCTTATAGAACTCGGGTCCCATACCATCCGGTCCTGCAGCCTTAGCAAGCTTCAGACGACCAATGGCCGCGGAAATCTCTTGGCAAGTAATAGGAGCATTGAGTAAGTTTCGGTGTACCTCAGATGCGGTAGGGAGTTTCAGGTCGCGAAAGAAATTATCACGTTGCTCTATATCGTAAGCGCCCGCGCTATAGAGATCACTATAAAAGCGTACGAATTGGGTCTGAATAGCCGCCTCCGTCCGGTGCGACACATTCGAGGAGTCCCGAATATGGGAGATGCAAGCAGCGCGCCGGTGCGGGCGAACCAGATTGGCCAAGAGCTTCCCCGCTCGATTACCCCACCGATAAAGTTGAAACTTGTACACATCAATATGAGTTAAAGCCCGCTCAGAAAGGAGAGCATCAATTTGTTTGCGCAGCCGGAGATATGACTGTCGAGCTTCCTCGGAGCTATGCCTCAGAAGATACAATCGGCATTCCCTCATCTGTTTTGCCAATGACGTGAGTTCCGCATCCCTAAGCCTGCGCTTGCGAATAGAATAGGCTATTATGCAGCCGCGGAGATAAGCCTTTGCCGCTTCCCAGAATATGGTATCCGAGACCTCGGACCCTTCATTCGTTAGCTTGTACTTAGACCACTCCTCGATTAGGTAGGTGTGAAATTCCTCGTCAAGATACAGGGATGGATTGAGACGCCAAATACGGTCATTCAGAGATCCACCTCCCCACTTGAGAGTCACAGTCACAGCATCGTGATCGCTAAAAGGGACGTCCAGTATGTGGGTGCGCACTACCCGCCCGATAGAACGAGAGGGGATTAAGAAATAGTCCAGTCGAGAATGACAGTGGTGGACCCCCGAGAAAAAGGTAAAATCCACCTCCCCAGGATGATACACCCTCCACACATCCTGTAGATCCAGCTCTCCCATCAGGAGGTTCACCCCCCGACGCTCATTGTCCGCCGCCACTGGTCTCGGGGGCTTACAGTCAATGGAAGGGTCGCTAGTAATGTTGAAATCCCCGCCCACCAGAAGTTCATAATTTGGCAATGCTAGTAATTGGGCCCCTAAAGTAGAGAAGAAGGAGGGAGTGTAGACATTAGGAGCATAAACATTACAGAGCACTACAGGTCTATCATTCAAAGTCCCCACCCAGATGACAAAGCGGCCCTGAGGGTCCCTGATAACTCTCTGTGTGATCGACATCACCGCTTTATGTATGAGTATAGCCACCCCCCGTTGTCGAGATGAATAAGAGGACGCTGCTACTTCTCCCACCCAGTCACGCTGCAGTTTCTGATGTTCGCATGCCGTGAGATGAGTCTCCTGTAGGAAAGCCACAGAGACCTTTTCCTTCTTCAAGAACGACAGAACCTTCGTACGCTTTACTGGCGAGTTGATGCCCGCCACGTTCAGTGTAAGACACATCAAGTCAGCCATAGCCATGGGAAGAACTGAGCACTAACGCAGCGTCCCAACTTTTCCTCCCAAGGTCCCCGAGGGTCTCCCAGCTAAACCCCCAAGCACCGGCAATGTAACCCCACACACCCCACTGAACTGGAGGAACCCTGCCCCCCCACCCAACCCCGCCTCCCCACCCTCTATGCCGATCACACCAACAAACACACCCAAGCATACCCCACACAATCAGAACCCACCATACTATACAGTCACTACCCCTCCCGCTCTCCCTCTCGCTACCCCCCTCTTACCCACCCAACGCCCAGACCAGCCCCATCCCCATTCTAAAAACATGTATCAAAAAGCCCCCCCCAACCCCCTCGCGCAAAGAGACCCATACAGCCTCAGAAAAACACCCCACCCACAGTAGCAAACCTCCCCCGGGAACAATTCCAAGGGCAACAAAAGAGACCAAAACACAACAGGAAACAAGGGGCATAGATTGATATCTCAAATACCCAAGGTCCAGTATCCGAAATCTCTGCAGGCAAAAGAGAGATATAGCAGACCAGTCCAAGGATCTGGCTATGCACAGCCAGGGCAAATGCCAAACTGAGGTAGCAGCCAGTGCATCATGTCGGCAGTATCCTCCAACAGCATCCAGCAGGGCTGCTCAGAACTGGACAGAGGAGGATGCCATGGGAGGCTGCAGTGCCCCCCTGAAAGGGAGGCACATGGCTAGAGCTCAGTACCAACCGACCCCTGGTGCAGTCATCAACATCCGTAAACACAGAGTCAGAAGAACGTCAAAGGGAAACAAAACCAAGCTGAGTAACTGATGGACTGATTAAGGGCCCGGAGGTATGGGTGCCAGAGATCTGATGAAAGCCTGCAGCGCCTCCGCATCTTCGTAGATCTTTGGTCCCCCGGCCTCAAAGACCCGGACCCGCGCAGGGTATTGCACCACAAAGCGGAGGCCCCTGTTGCGAAGCTCGGTGCAGTGAGGTGCCAGGGCGCGCCGACGAGCAGCCACCTCGGCGGAATAATCATTGAAGAGTAGGATCTTAGCACCCTCCCGTTCCAACGTGCCCTTTTTCCTATACAGCGCCATGACCTGGGCCTTGTCAGCAAAGTTCAAATACCTGGCAATGACAGGTCGAGGTCTGCCTTCGCGGCGCTGACCCAGGCGATGCACCCTCTCCACCAAGGTGCGGGATCCTTCCGGGGTAAAACCCACAGCGCCAGGCAGCCACCTCTCCACAAGCTCGCGCAGTTCAGCGTCGCGTATATTTTCTGCCAGGCCCACCAGGCGAATATTATTGCGGCGGCCGCGGTTCTCTTGGTCCTCCAGACGCTCATGGAGAGTCACACATTGAGCCTGCAGGTCCCAGACCTGCGTTTCCAGCACTCCAGAGCGGTCCTCTTGGGTGGCGATGCGAGACTCCGCGTTCTGGAGGCGCTGCCCATGTCGCTCCAGGCAATCTCGCACATCCTCCACAGTTGCCTGGAGCTTAGTAAGCCGCTCATCAATCGCTGCCGATATGGTGCGGGTCAGCTCCTGGACCGCGTCTTCTTGAAGTAGCACTCTCGGCGGGGTCACAGTTCCGGCCGCCATCTTAGGTGCTCCGTGCACGCGGTGGGCTCGAGTCGGCCGCGGGGTCTTCACGGGCATAACTCGCCTGGCAACCGGTGCAGAAAGCCGCCGAAGCAGCCGTTAGCTCCCCACTGCTGTCCGCTCTATGTGCGCCGGCAAAACTTAGAAGAGCAGGGCGAAAAGGCTTTAAATAGCGGAGATTAGGGCGCGAGAGGGTCGGAGCTCGAGCCAGGAGCCGCCGCTCAGCTCAGCGTCCACGTGACCCCCCGGAAGCTGCTTTAATTGTATTCAATTCCTGTTTAAGTTTGCGGAGCTCCTCCTTAATACAAGAAGTTGAAGACAGATGGGGCAAGCCTTAAGCCTCCAAATAGTGTGTCTTGGAATTAAAGCACCACAGTGATTACATAGAATAAAGGTCATCTTGACTGGTTGTGAAGTGACCTGATTTGAGTAGTCCTGATTATTTGGGTCTCTATGTATGACATCATTGCTTTGCACCTGTGCATGCGCGGATGCCTCCTCCCGATGCAATTTCTTTTCAAAACCTGGACAAAGTTCCGGGTTTTGAAAAGATGTCCGGACCCCCGACAATGTCCTCCTTTTGCGGACATGTCCAGGGAAATCCAGACATCTGATAACCCTAACCATCCCGAAGGCTATTGAGGTAGTATACAGTTAGGTACAGTAAGTATTTACCTGTTCCTGGAACACTAGGCTGCTCCTCTGCTTTGAAAGAATGTCTCTTTGGCCATTTCTGTAAAAATGCTGCCAGACAGAGATTCCTGGAGATTTGGCACTCATAATTTGGGCATTTCAGTTTGTAAAATGGCTGTTCATTTTGGACATTCTTACATATTTCCTGTTTAAAAATAGCTAAAGAGATGGACTTTTTTTGAATGTTGTAAGCAGGCCTTCCCAGTTCTGACTTGGATGTCCTTTCAAAAATGTCCTTCCATGTGGTAAATTCAAGAGACATGCCTAGCATCTGCACAGCGTTTACCACAGAGCGCAGTTGGTTACCGCAGAGTCACTGTGTTTTATGCAGTGCCAGACAGCTTGCACTATCTGGCACCACAGATAATGCAGTGTGACCTGGCAAAAATAAATAATGCTGATGAAAGATGCCATAGTAGGGCTCCCCTCCCACATTCTCCCTTCCTTCTGATACTTTCTGCCAAGCCCCCTCCACCCAACTCTCCAAAGTCTCAATCAAATATTTTTAAAATAATTCTCCATGGAGTTTACCAGTTGGCTTGGAAAAGTTCAACAGAGATTTAATCTCCTATTGTAATTCTCAACTTGTTTTATTTTTCTATGGAAGAAAGATTTTTACTTAACCATTGTGGCAATGAAATTTTGCAATGCTTTAATATCTTCATTAACTTGGTAGATTTGACTAGAACAATCGGTCTTAACTTCCTCCACAGACATGGACAATTCTTCCACTTTAGAAATGAGCAGTTACCTCTTTCATTGAGTTTGATACTGTGGAGTTCAAACATTATAATAAGTCCCATATATATATTCTAATTCCATCCCTACATGGGCTCCTGCCTGATTAAATCACTTATGCAGGGTTATCTGCTGATATTTAGCAGCACTTAACTGGTTAAGGTCACTGAATATCAGCGCCAATTGTTAAAGCCATAGCCAGCAATTTTGTGGGCCATCTGGCAGCAGATTTGGCACTTATGCAGTTAAGTACCAATATTCATCAGTTAAGCCTGGACAAATTAGACTGCATAAAACACAGTCATATCTTTGGTTTAACATAGGTGATTAAGTGTTGAATATCACACATAACCAGGTAAGTCAGTGTCTCTCCAAACTTTTTTAGCTCTGGCACACTAAATGGAGCAAATGTTTTCCACGGCACACTAAACGGAGCAAGTGTTTTTTGTGACACATTATAATTGAAATTATAAAATTGCAAAACCAACAAAAAAAATAAATGACAGTTATTTATTTATAGTTCTTTAAGCTATGCATGAATAATTGTAACAACTGTGAAACTAAAGTACTGCATTTTTTGCACTATAAGACGCACCTAGGTATAGAGGAGGAAAACCAAGAAAAAAACATTCTGAACCAAATTGTGTAGTAATATATTTAATAAAATATACCAGGCTCTGCACCCTGTCCCCCCTCCCTGTCAGGCTCTGTACCCTAGAAAGTAACTGTTTTAAAAAGATTAGATGTGCTGTAGTCAACACAATTTATCCCTCTGTAGACATAGGTTCAGTATTGTAGGTGCACAAGTGCTCACAAATCTGGCATCTTATTTGCATATAATCTGACGTCCCATGTACTGTAGAATTTTAAATACAAGCAGCTGGCACTGGTTCCTTTTCCATTATAAGTCCCAACAGCATCCGTGTATCAATAAAGTGATATATTGAAATAAACTTATAAGCTAAATTACATTATAGACATAGAATTACAGTATACTAGGCTGAGACTTTTCCGGGAGAATATCTGTCACATGTTCATGTCAACCACATCCGTGCATTCTTTTTTTTGCTTGATTAAAATATTGACGATTTACTTCCTCAAGACGGGAAACGGCACAACTTCAATGAAGAAACCGCCGGGTCAGAATAAATGTAGTAAATCAAGTTTCCAGCCAGGGCAGCCCTGTGCAAAGGAAACGAGGCTCGAGGACTTCTTTTGACCTGCGCGCGTGAAGAGGCAACTCAACTCAAGAAACAGTCAACAAGCAAACATGCATTTCATCATCCACTATCTGCAGTTATTCTCTTTTTTCAATTTAATTTCTGTCAGAGCTTAAAATCCAAGTTCACAAAGATAAGAAGATCCAAACTGTAACAAAGCCTTGATTGTTTTGTTGCTCAAGTTAGGATAACTACTGCTTAAAAAATAAAAATAAAATTACATGCCATTAGTTTTCAAGGACCAATCACTTCACAGAATGATGATTGTCTGGGCGGTTGTATCCCTATTTTTTTATTGTGAGCTTCTATACCACTACTAATGACTAGGAAGTCAATTCAGAGCGGTTTGCATGAGTTTCTGTAGAGGTATTACAATACAGAGTTACAAAGAGCTTCTGCAAGGTGTTATAATACAAGGGCTCTATACTGAGTTACAGGGGCTTCTGTAGCGGTGTTACAATACAGTGTTATTAATACTGGAAAATTATGCCATAATCAGTCATTCTACTTATGTTACCGACACATTGATCATCCTACTTATAAGCATACGTTTACACTAAATCAATCATCCTACATATATTCACATATAATACTAGGTTTACTATTGCAGCTAAGGGAAGAATGTGGGACAGTGGTTATAAAGCTACATCTTCAGCACCCTGGGGTTGTGGGTTCAAACCCAAGCTGCTCCTTGCGACCCTGGGCAAGTCATTTAATCACCTCATTGCCCCAGGTACATTAGAGAAATTGTGAACCTACCAAGACAGAGAGGGAAAAATATTTGAGTACCTGAATAAATTCAAGTAAACCATTCTGAGCTCCCTTGGGAGAACGGTATAGAAAACTGAATAAATAAATAAGTACACAATATTTACACACCTCCTAAAGCGGCACACAGATGCTCATAACATTGACTCTTGTGTACACAACATACATGTCATCTATTCTAGTATATACTTATGAAGGGAATTTTAAAAAATAAAGTAAAATTCTGAAAAGTTAAGTTATTTATTTAAAACTAATTAAATTATGAAATAAAGAAAATTGAAATATATTTATAAGAGATATGTAAGCTTTTGCTACATTGGGAAGAATGAGGAATTGAACCCCAGTGAATTATGATTCTCGGGGGGGGGGGGTGTCTGAAATCCCATAGGCATTAATTAGCATGAGCTTGCCTGCAATATTATTAAAACTGTTTACAATGTTACTGAAAATTGATATTGTGTTATACTGAATAGAAAGTGAACTAATAAAGGGAAGATGGCTGAGTTGTATAGAAGGCATCCACCTCCTGCATCACTGTGCTGTGCTGTAGCTCCTCAGTTTCTCCTTCTAAACATGAGTTGGAAAGTGTCTTTCTGATCTGCTCTGAATCTTCTCAGCTGGCAGACCCTGGATCCGGGGTGTGGCCTCTGTCCCAGAAAGCCTTTGACAGCATTTTGCTGTGATGGGAATATCTGACATTTAATCTGAGAGTGTTGACAGCCAACAAAAAGGTCTCTCGTTTTTTTTCAGCTGATGATTCAAGCCCAGAAGCGCTGGCATGGATGCTTTAGTACAACCATGGCCAGAGAAAGGGCTGCTACTTAGAAACATAGAAACATGACAGCAGATAAAGGCCAAATGGCCCATCTAATCTGCCCATACACAGTAACCATTATCTCTTTCTCTGTTTAAGAGATCGCATGTGCCTATCCCAGGCCCTTTTGAATTCAGACACAGTCTATGTTTTCATCACCTCTTCCGGGAGACTGTTCCACGCATCTACCACCCCTTTTTTGTAAAAAAGTATTTCCTCAGATTACTCTGGAACCTATCATCTCTTAACTTCATCCTATGCCCTCTCATTGCAGAGTTTCCTTTCAAATGAAAGAAACTCGACTCGTGCACATTTATATTATGTAGGTATTTAAACGACTCTATCATATCTCCCCTCTCCCGCCTTTCCTCCAAAGTATACAGATTGACATCTTTAAGTCTGTCCCCATATGCTTTATCACATAGACCACACACCATTTTAGTAGCCTTCCTCTGGACCGACTCCATCCTTTTTATATCTTTGTGAAGGTGCGGCCTCTTCCATGGCTGTGAAAACCTGGCTCAATATGTGTTTCAAAAATTGTAGTCAAAATACAGTCAGTCCAATGTGTGACTCAATTGTACATGTAGAACTTCATTACGGTAAGTCACATAAGAGATGAAGTTGAAAAATATCTCTTGATAGTCCGGTACAATTATATCAAGCCAGGCCAACACAGAACTGTGTTTCGCTGAGTCAGCATCATCAGAAGCTGAAACCGCTTCAGGTTTTCTAGTTTCCTATGTTTCTATAATATAAATATCAATATATAACGTGACCCATTCCTACCAAACACCACATTATCCACATTACATCTTAACAAGAATTATTACCTTGAGTAATTACCTTGATTTCTTTTACTTTATCATAGAGCAGCAATTGTAGTAGAAAGGCATATGAGTCTTGATGGCCCACCCTGTCAGATTTCGATTTAACCTGCTTATTGTCTCAGACATGTATGTATTTCCAGATGTTTTGGTATTCACCTGTCGGACAGGTCCAAAGAGTGATGAGATATCTCTATTGCAAAGGAGAGGCAAGGGAGGCACTGTTAGACCTCCACAAGTGTTAGTGCTGGTTGAACTTATGTAGGTGGCTTGTTCATCTCCACCTTATTTGAGGTTATGTTCCTATTGACATTGTTTCATTGTAATTGTTAAAGAGCAGAACAGAATTGGCTTTGTCAGGTAGGACCTCGTATCCCTCCTTTTTATTTCTCCTCTTATAGTGTCAACTGCTTTGATATAAACTGAGGAGCTAAAGCACAGCACAGTGATGCAGGAGGCAGAGCCATAATGTCTTCTACACAACTCGTGATTAGAGGTGAATAACCACTGGTCAAGACTCACATGCCTTTCTACTAGAAAGAAGGATTATTGAAATAAGAATCTAATTTTCCCTTATGGGCCCCTATTACAAACCTGATGAAGTGATTCCTGCATGGCAAATACAAGGCAGCCCATTCATGTAACACAGCCCATTCAGTTACTATGGGCTGCATCGCATTTGCCATGCTGGGACTTACTATCGCAGCGTTGTAAAAGGGATACTATATTTGCAGTTTTGACTCTTAAATTTAAACAAAATGAACTAGGGAAATCTTGCCTCCGTAGGTAAAAGTGAATCCTCTACTTACCAAATTCTGCAAGCACCAGGCTTATAAGTATACTCTAACCATAAAATGTCATACAGATATTATTTCAGGCTAAAGGCTACATGTGGTATAAATTTTCACTTTCTAATAAAAATCTGAATACGCAGATAAAATCAGCCTTGTCTAGGATTTTGCATGAGGAAAAATACAGCTAATAAAAAATTATGTGTAACCATAAAGAATGTTCCTATTTTTGAGAAATTCAAAACAAACATTCTCAATGTTTTGTTGAAAATTGGAAGAGGCAGGATATAAATTAAAGAATAAGAAAAGAACATGATTGAAGTTTTGCTCACCTGCACTGAATATTTGAAGATAATATCTAACTTGAAAGGGAAACAGATGTTAAGGGGAAATGCCTAAGGACCTGTGTCTGTGGCAAACCTCTTTTGTAAGTGGGTCTGGAGTGTTTATAATGAAGCTAGTACAGGTTGCGGCTCCAGAATTAATGGCCCTTATTCTGCAAAATTTCAGAGCTAGATAAATGACCATATATCTGGAAAATGCTTGGGCTGCTATATTTTAAGGCCATTTTTAGCTGATATTCAGCCAATGGCATAGAGCATTTTTTCTGGCCACTGCCCATACTAAAACTGGAAATTCAATGCCGAACCCTCTGCGGGCTTCAGCACCAAATTTATTTTTGGTTTTTCTTAAGCCGGTTAGTGCATGAGCAGTTAATATTCAGATTTAACCAATCATGAATAGCTATGTTTGGGGTCCTATTTATGTATTAAATCTAGCCGGTTAGGTCTGAAAATCAGGGCCTAACTAAACTGCACCCCATAATGCCCCTGATATAGCCAACTTTTTCAGTGCTAAGTAGCCATTTTTCAGCAAGGATGACCATTTAAGTGCTCCAAAAATGACCAGATAGCCACAACCAAGCAAGTTAACCAGTTGGCAGACATTTCTGGCCAGTTAACTGGCTTTGAATATCAGATGGATAATATTTCTGCTTCAGTCTACATCAATTGCAGAGCTGATTTAAAATGATTTTTTCTCCAGTCTTTTAGCTCTGCTAACCTGTGGTTTAAGAACATAAGAATTGCCGCTGCTGGGTCAGACCGGTGGTCCATTGTGCCCAGCAGTCTGCTCTCGCAGGGGCCCCTAGGTCAAAGACCAGTGCCCTAACTGAGACCAGCCCTACCTGCATATGTTCCGGTTCAACAGGAACTTGTCTAACTTTGTCTTGAATCCCTGGAGGGTGTTTTCCCCTATAACAGCCTCCGGAAGAGCATTCCAGTTTTCCACCACTCTTTGGGTGAAGAAGAACTTCCTTACGTTTGTACGGACTCTATCCCCTTTTAACTTTAGAAAGTGCCCTCTCATTCTCCCTATCTTGGAGAGAGGGTGAACAATCTGTCTTTATCTACTAAGTCTATTCCCTTCATTATCTTGAATGTTTCGATCGTGTCTCCTCTTTTCAAGGGAGAAGATGCCTAGTTTCTCTAACCTCTCGCAGTAGGCCAACTTCTCCAGTCCCTTAACTATTTTAGTTGCTCTTCTCTAGACCCTTTCGAGTAATACCGTGTCCTTCTTCATGTACGGTGACCAGTGCTGGATATAGTATTCCAGGTGGGGGCGTACCATGGCCTGGTACAGCGGCATGATAACCTTCTCCGATCTGTTTGTGATCCCCTTCTTAATCATTCCTAGCATTCTGTTCGCCCTTTTCACCGCCGCCGTGCATTGCGTGGACAGTACTCCCAAATTTCTTTCCTGGGTGGTCTCTCTGAGTTCCGCACCAGACATCCTGTATTCGTGTATAAGATTTTTGTTATCGACATGCATCACCTTACACATATCCACGTTAAACCTCATTTGCCATGTTGCGGCCCATTTCTCGAGCGTGTTTATGTCCCGTTGCAGGTCTTTGCAAACCTTGTGTGTCTTCACTAGTCTGAATAGCTTCGTATTGTCCGCAAATTTAATCACCTCGCTCATCTTACCAATTTCCAGGTCGTTTATAAATATGTTGAAGAGCATGGATCCAAGCACCGAACCCTGCGACATTCCACTCGTGCCACTTTTCCAGTCCACGTATTGTCCATTTACCCACACTCTCTTTTTCCTATCTACCAACCAATATTTTATCCACATGAGTATTTCACCCTCGATTCCATGGCTTGCAATTTTTCGAAGTAGTCGTTCATAAGGGACCTTGTCATACGCCTTCTGAAAATCCAGATATACAATGTCGACTGGCTATCCCTTGTCTATCTGCCTGTTTACTCCTTCGAAGAAGTGCAGCAAGTTCGTCAAGCAAGATCTTCCCTTGCTGAAGCCGTGCTGGCTGGTCCTCATCAGATTGTGTCTGTCAAGGTGATCAATGATGCAGTCCTTTATCAGTGTCTCTACCATCTTTCCCGGTACCAAGGTCAGAGTCACCGGTCTGTAGTTTCCCGGATCTCCCCTTGAACCTTTCTTGAAGATCAGTGTAACATTCGCCACTTTCCAGTCTTCTGGAATCCTTCCCGATTTGATCGACAGATTGGCTATTAGTTGAAGCAGTTCAGCTATAGTCCCTTTTGAGTTCCTTGATTACCCTCGGATGGATGCCATCCAGTCTCAAACCATGATGAAAACCAAGAGTGACAAGTTAACAACCTTTATGCAGAGAAGATTGAAAATTCTACTAAAGCTAGATTATCTAATGCATTTCATAATGTTGAATTCCAGTAGAGTTTTTGCATCTAATTCTAAAGCAGCAAAATCTTCAGGATAAAATTAGCATAACGGTGGTAATAAAGGTGTATTAAGGTGATGAATATCATGTTCTTCATCTTGATACATAGGTCTTGATACATAGGTCCAGTAGACTGAATGCATATCAGAAGGCATGGTATGAGTTGAAAGTATAAAATGCGTGGTATAACGGTCTAAACAGGATACTGAGGAGGAAAAAGGTGATGAATAGAAGTGAAAGAAGACAGCTGGGTAATTAATAAATCCAGTGAATGACCAGCTTGATGTGTTGGAAAATATATAATCACCTGGAAATTTTGACACCAGACTCCCACAGAAGACAACAGATTGCTTCACCAGAGTCATTACTAAACCAGTGATCCAAGTATCTCACGAAGAGACAAACACTTCGGATTGTCCACTCCAGAGGCTCAGAGATTTTTCTCTCTCTAACACTGGTCGGCATACTTGAAAAAGGACATAGTACTACTAAAAGAATTTAAAATGCTTTTTATTCAAGGATGCTTTTAACGTTTAGCTTTAGAATTAATTATGAGCTCCTCTTACATGTAACTATTTTTTTTAATTGAGCTGTAGCCTTCACTATTAATATAGTCAAGCTTGGGGTTCTGGTCACTAATTGTTGACACGTATAATATATGAAATTGGGTGTTTAGGGTTGTTATCACACAAAAAAGTTCTGAAAAAAATGTGACTTGGTATGAATGGAAACCCTACTTATTTCTATGTATGCGGAGTTTTTTTTATAAACCCGTGATGATGTGTTGAGGGCTGGGTACTTGTGTAGTCCCAACCTCTCACAATTGAGGTTTATTTTTCTCCGATTCAACACTATTATTATCATTTTGCACATAGTTTATGTTACGTCAACTACTTTTGAGTATGTGGCCTGAATGAGTCCCTGCTAGTAACTATATTCTACAATACGTATTTAATATATATTTATTAGTCACTACAATTGTATCCCAGAAACTTGTCAGTTGCACAACTATTTTTTTTACATCATTTATAAACTTTTAGCCTATTATATAATAATTAAGAAAAATTTTCAATTGAACTTTTACTTTATAACTTTTTATCCCTTTTTTTTTTTAATATATATTATTACTTAATGTATAAATTGTTAATTTTTATAATATTTTATGTTATTTACTATGTTAGTAAATTTTAGTATAAATTTGTTAATTTTATAATATTTCATGTTACCTACTACTTTAGTATTATGTTTATTCATACACTGTACTTTGCTTAGATATAATTTTAATTAAGCGATTAATCAAATATAAATAAAACTTGAAACTTGAAAGGGACCAGAGAAGAGCGACAAAAATGGTTAAGGGACTGGGGGAGTTGCCGTACAATGAGAGGCTAGAGAAACTGGGCCTCTTCTCCCTTGAGAAGAGAAGACTGAGAGGGGATATGATCGAAACATTCAAGATATTGAAGGGAATTGACTTAGTAGAGAAAGAGAGACTTCACCCTCTCCAAGGTGAAGAGAACAAGAGGACACGGCACTGGTCTTTGACCTAAGGGCCGCCGTGTGAGCGGACTGCTAGGCACGATGGACCACTGGTCTGACCCAGCAGTGGCAATTCTTATGTTCTTATGTTTGTGTTGTTTGTGTCTCATTTCAGCTCCTGTGAGACAAATAGAAGAAGTAGCAATAGCCTGAGATGAGTTCAGCTTAATCTTTTGCTGTTTGACAAACTTCTTATTATCTCAGGCTTTCTTTTGTCAAAGCATTTTCTTCTCTCTGTCTTGCAGGAAGCTGAAACAAGAAACAGACAACACAAAAAACAAACAATGTGTAGAGAAAAAGAGAAAGAGTAAAGTCTCTGAGTCTCTGGAATGGACAATGATCCAGGGCCATAGCAAAGTATGTGTGAACAGTGCGGTCTCACAGGGTACAAGGGGAGAGTTTGTGAAAAATACTTAGTCATAGGCTGCAGCACAGAATGATTGTCTGTTTTCCTGCTCCTTCCCCCATGCACACAGTATAGAGCAGAGAGTAACATGGGGATAACTACTGAAGTAATATTGTGGTAATTATCGTGATAGTGGGGGGGGGGGGGGAGAAGTACAAAATCAGAAATACCATGAGAAAAGGGACACCTTTTGTTAAGTCCACCATACCTAATGTGACCATTAATTTTTTTCCTCAAAACAGAACAGGACACTTCCCCCCCTCCCCCGGTACCCTGTTTTTAATCCCGGCAGCTGCCTCCTATCCTGATGTCTTCCAGCAGTGGCAGAGCAGCGCACAAGGCAGGCAAAAGCTTTACGCGTGCCTGCCTGGTCCTGCACCACTCACTGAATGGCTGCTGTCAGTTTTCACAGGACTCATGAAAACTGATGGCAGCCATTCAGTGAGCGGCGTGGGCTCAGGCAGGTGCCCTGCTCTACCGCTGCTGGAAGACATCAGGACAGGAGGCAGCTGCTGGGATTAAAAAAAGGTACTGGGGGGAGCTGTATTCGCTATGATACTTGTTTCTTCAGTGGGCCCCTGAAAACAGGACATTTCGGCGTCCCGATACTGTGCTTGGGGACAACAGGACAGGCTACCTAAAAACGGGATAGTCCCGTTCAAAACGGGATGTATGATCACGTTAACCATACCTTATCGGTGATCCTCCTATAGTCTCTGTCACTGCTGCTTTCTGGTGCTCCGCCCCCACTGCCTTCCCATTTGCTGCCTCAGTCTCCACATCAATAGACCCAGCCAATGGACATGATATGAAGGCAGAGCACTGGGAGGCAGAAAATGGGAAGGCAGTGGGGGTGGAGAACCAGTAGGAAGCCCAAGTGACAGAGACTGTAGCAGAATCCATTTAATGAGAAGGGAGTCCGCTTATGTGGAGGCAGTGTTCAAGTGCTCCACCTCCACATCTGTCCCATTGGCTGAATCCTTCCAGAACACTGCCCCCAATCTTTTCTCTTGGTTGGGACTCTGGTGCTACTCAGAGACAGCTTACCTATTGGTGCTTATAATTTGTTACATGTAACACCACTGCTGCTACCCCCATAAATAGAAGGATAGCAGCAGGTGCCATTGTGGGTTATAGTTTGGAGGAGTTTTGGCTGTGATCGAATTGTTGACTTTGGTTAGCAGATGCTGGGCTAGAAGGGTGGAGGGAGAAAGATGCTAGAATGGTGGAACTTTATTGGAGAGGCCAGCAGGAGGAGGAGAGGGGTGGCAACTTGGTATGCCCCTGAATGGGAGACAGTGGCGTACCAAGAGGGGGGGATGGTCTGCCCTAGGTACATGCTCTAAGGGGGTGTACAGCCAGCATACCAGGTCTGGAACCTTTTGGCCTACTCTGCCGCTGCTGCTTTCCTGAACCAGCAGCAGTGGCAGTAAACTTTTAATTAAGTCATTGCGGGACCTTCCTTCACCTCCTTGCTGCTGCCGGTCCACCCCCTCCGACGTCACTTCCTTGTTCTGGAGCAGAGCTGGCAGCCACGGGGAGGTGCAGGAAGGTCCTACGATGACTGCAGCTGCTGGCCAACTCTCTCTGATGTCACTGCCTTCTACTGGAGCAGAGCCGGCAGCTGGGGAGGAGCAGCAATGTACTGCGATGACTTTAGCTGCTGGTCCTGCTCTTTCTGACATCACTTTATTGTTCCAGAGCAGAGCCTGCAGCAGGGGAGGTGCAGAAAGGTCCCACAATGACTGCATTTAAAGTTTTACAGCTGCTGCTGCTGGTTCGAGAATCATACACCAGTAGTGGGGAGATGAAGGGGGCAAAATACTGGATAGTATTGGGGTGGAGGGAGAGAGAGAGAAAGGAGCAGAATACTAGTATGGAAGGGTGGTGGAGGGAGAGGGAAGTGAGGTGAAGGGAGAGAGAATGGAGTAGGATACTGGTATGGAAGGGTGGTAGAGGAAGAGAAAGGACAGATGCTGATGGAATTGGTGTGCAAGGAAAGGAAGAGAAAGGCAGAAGGGAAAGGATACTGGATAAACTGGGGTTGGAGGGAGAGAAAGGGGGCAGATGCTGATGGAAGAGGGGTGGATGTTAATGGGGAGGGTAGAGGGGGAGCCTATGCTGGATGGAAGTGGGAATGGGAGAGAGAAGGGAGCAGATGCTGGATGGAAGTGGAGAAGAGAGAGAGAAAGAGGGGTGCAGATGCAGGAAGGAAGTGGTGAGGAGAAAAAGAGGGGAGCAGACACTAAATGAAAGTGGAGAGAGAGGAAATGATGCTGGATGGAAGGGATAGAACAAGAGGACACATGATGGAAGGAGGGGATAAACAAAAAAGGGCACATGCTGGATGGGGGAAAGTGGATAAAGTTAGTGAAATACTGGAGGGGGTGAGGGAAAGAGGTGGCAAGCTGTAGGTAGACACAGTGAAAAGGGAAACCGAGGACTGGGTAGTAAGAATTTAATATAGACAGATGCAGAAAATAAATTGAGAAGGAAGACGAAAGAAGAAAAGGGAAGGGAAGAAAGAGGAGAGAGTGAAATGCCAGATGATGGGAGTGGGGTAAGGAAAGAAAAGGGGAGAGTGAAATGCTAGACCATGGGGGTGTGGGATAGAGAAAGGAAGGAGAGGAGAAAGATGCCAGACCATTGGAGGAAGGGAGGGGAGGGAAGAAGATGGATGCCAGACCAATGGGGTTGAAGGGAGAGATAGAAGGGGGAGGCATACATTTTCTGGAAGGGGCATAGAAGGAGAGAAGATTCCATATAGAAGGGGCAGAGAGAGGGCAGACAGTGAATGGAAGGAAGAGAGTGACAGGAAGATGAGAAAAGCAGAAACCAGAGAAGACAAGGGTAGAAAAAAAATTCTATTTATTTTTTTTGCTTTAGGATAAAGTAGTTTTGAAGCTGTGTTGATAAATATTTATAAATAGAAAATGGAAATAAGGTGATTCTTTTATTGGACTAATTGTAATACATTTTTGACTAATTCAGAGACCAAACCCCCCCTTCCTCAGGTCAGTAGAGGATACTGTAACAGCAGTATACTTTACTGAGCTAAGAAAAGAGGTTCAGGCCTCTGAAAACTAATTGAAATGTATTAATCCAATCAAATGGTATTATCTTATTTTCCATTTTTGTTTTATTCCCTTCTCCCCTTGTGGCCCCCTTTTATGGAGCTGCATTAGCCTTTTTTATCACTAGCCGTGGCAATATTAGCTCTGACACTCATAGGAATTCTTTGAGCGCCAGAGCTTTTGCTGCTGCGGCCTGCAATAAAAACCCTAATGCAGCTTCATAAATGGGGGAGTTTATTTGTTAATTTGTAAAGTAATGATTTCTATTTCTCTGGAGTTTTTTAACTTACATTTACTATCTTTATGTTTTGCACAATATTAGGGGACATGCATCACTGTTTCTTTAGTATTGCATTGTATGCAGAATCCAGCTTTTTGGTGGTTCAGTTTAACTTTTATCTACGTATTTCTATTTTATCCCCCCTTTTACAAAACCATAAGAGTGTTTTTTAGCGCCAGCCATGGTGGTAACAGCTCCGACGCTCAGAATTCTATGAGCATCTAAGCTGTTACCTCCATGGCTAAAAACTGCACTACAGTTTTGTAAAAGGGGGGAGGGGGCTTAGTTTGTGATTACATATTCCATACTAGACGAAGGTGTTTTCTTTGTTCTGTGTGTATGAAAGACATGGTTCTCTGTTAGCATTGCCTGTGCAATATCAATCTGTACTAGTCTGGCTTGTTTAGTTTTTGTTGTTTAGTGTATTGATGTTCTACTGCTCACTGCAGTATGTAAGATGCTACCTTTTCCTAGGTACACTCTTGTTGTACGATATGTGGATTGTTACTAAAAATCATGTTTTTCATATAAATTGGGGGGAGGGGGGGTCAAAAATGATAGGCCCCAGGTGTCTTCAACAAAAAGGTCACTACCATAAGATGCTCTTTCCCACCAGCAGTCTCTTACAATTCTCTGGTGCCCACCGACTCCAACCCTATCCCAGCTGACAGATCCTGGACCATCTTTAAGCAAGTATCCGAATCCCAGGTCTCTAAACTTTGCCTCAAACTGAAATCCTGCAATTGTGCTTTGGACCCATTCCCCTCTTACCTATATGAGAAAATTCCCACACAGGCCATCTCATCCCTCACCAAACTTATAAACTCTGCCTTACTATCAGGCCTATTTTCTGCAGAAATGGGACATATTGCCTTGACCCCATTACTGAAAAAAGCCGATCTAGACCCTTCCTCATCATCCAGCTATTGTCCTATAGCAAATATTCCTCTTCTGACCAAGATGCTAGAGTCCATCATATCTATCCAACTCTCATCTTATTTAGAGAGATTCTCCATTCTCTTACCTTATCAATATGGCTTCAGACCCAACTTCAGCACCGAATCCCTACTGGCCTCATTAATCTCAAAGGTTTAACAACTACATTCTCGTAATAAGTTTGCTGTTCTACTACAATTCGACCTTTCTGCAGCTTTTGATGTTGTCCATCACGATATTCTAATTTACCAACTTTCTGAGATAGGCATTGACTCCACAGTCTTAGACTGGTTCTCGAAATTCTTACGTTCGTGCTTTTACACTGTTAACATGAAAGGCACCACATCCTCTCCTTGGAAACTGATATGTGAAGTCCCGCAGGGTTCAGCTCTATCCCCTATTCTTTTCAACATCTATATGTCTTCACTGAAACTTTTCCATCTATCCCCCCTTGAAACACTTTACACTTATGCTGATGACATCCTTATCCTCCTCGAGACCGACTCAAACCTTACTAACTTCTCTGAGAACATAACAGTATGTATAACGAACCTCCAAACCTGGGCCTTCACCATACAAATGAAATTGAATGAGTCCAAAACTAAACTACTTTGGCTCGGCCCAAAATTAGATCAGCTACCCACCCTCATTACCCTATCTTCTGGCGCCACACTGTAGCTTGAGTTCTCAAGCAAAGTTCTGGGCATCATCATTGACTCTACACTTTCCTTTAACGACCACCTCAACTCCTTGGTAAAAAAATGCTTTTTTAGCCTTCACATGCTGAGGAAAGTGAGATCCTGCTTCCACCAACATTTTGCTGTCCTTGTATAATCCATCATCCTTTCCAGATTGGACTATTGTAACTCCATCTACTTAAGTCTAACCAAGAAAAGCCTTCAAAGACTTCAGCGGATTCAGAACACTGCGGCTAAGCTAATCTTCGCAAAAAGTAAATTTGACCATGTCTTCCCGCTTCTGTCCAAACTTCACTGGCTTCCAGTAGTTTCTAGGGTTCACTTTAAATGTGCCTGCTTAACTTTTAAGATCCTACACGGCATCCTTCCTCCCCTAATTCCACTATCTTGGAATTCCTCGAATCCTGATACCACCAGATCCATCCAGAAATTCAAACTATCTTTCCCCTCGTTAAAAGGCGTCTTCCATGCAGGAAAATTAGGGACATCTCTCCCTTTCAGAATCACAGATCTTTGGAATAACCTTACTACCCCTCTTCGGAATCTGGGCTCTTTCCAACTTTTCCAAAAACATCTGAAAACTTGGCTATTCTCAAAAATGTAATACTTCCTTCCCTCTATGATGTTCCATCTTTATACTAAGTTCCTGTAACCGTTACTATAGAGTTCCTTCTTTATACCAGTTCCTGTAAACCGTGCAGAGCTCTATGATTGTGGAGATGATGCGGTATACAAACTTAAGGTTTAGTTTCGTCACATATGCTAGGTATGTCACTGATGAGAGGATAGTGATTACAGATGGCAGAAATGGGGAGTAAATTAAAGATGAAAAGGAATGGAGGGTTGAGAAAGGAGTGAGATGGGTAATGGGAGATCTAACGGGTGAAAGAATATAGAAATTTGATAGGTAGCTGAAAAGTAAAGATTAGAAGGGTGAGAAAGAGGCAGACAAGAGCTAAAAAGGACTGATAACTATGTAAGAGGCAGATGTAGATAGGAGAAAGGAGAAAAGACAAATGGACAGCAGCTGCTTGAAGAATTAGCATACAACAGGACAGCAGAAAAGAGACACTGGAACCAACATGATGAAAAAATAAAATGTCCAGACATCAAACATAGAAAAAAACCCACAACATTTTATGTTGAATGTTTTAAATGGACATAGTTCCAGAGGAAGTTATAACAGTGGTTAGCGTAGCTGGGTTTAAAAAAGTTTGGTCAAGTTCCTGGAGGAAAAGACAACAAAGATAGAAAAAAGTATTTCATTCTGAATTTATTAATTGGAATATACCAGTCATTGGAAATGTACATCTCTTGATTATATAATATTTTGGTTTCTGTTTCTCTATTATTGCTATATATGCTGAGTCTTGACTTCTTGAGGTTTTCGGTTAAGATTTTTGCCTTCATATATCTATTACTGATCTATAGTCTCTTGTTTCATGTGTCTTGTGTGTGTGACCAGGGTGTGGTATTCTGCTAGTATGTCGTTTCTGTGTAGAAATCTTGCAGCAATCCCAGGTGGGATGTGTCTGAGAGAGAGAAGAGCAGAGTGTCTGGGGGGCAGGTGGAATGTGTCAGAGAAGAGCAGAGGGCATATGTGTGTGTGTGTCAGAGAAGGGCATGTGTGTGTGTGTGTCAGAGAGGAGAAGGGCAGAGGGCATATGGGATGTGTGTGTCTGAGAAAGAGAGAAGGGCAGAGGGCACAAGGGGTGTCTGTGTGTCAGAGAAAGAAGGGCAGAGGGCACATGGGGGCATGTGTGTGTGTCAGAGAGAGACGGGCAGAGGGCACATGGGAGTGTGTGAACCAATCAGGGCCTAGGCCCATTTCACTGCATCCCAAAATGCATTGAGAGGGGAAGGCCTTTCATTTGCAGCATATAGCCCAGTGAGCTTCCCTCCTGCCGATCTGCCATCAGCAGGTACTGCTCAGCTGATGGGGATTCCTCTGCTGTGATCAGCTGATGGCAAGCCCTCAATGTGCTATTTTTTCCCCCCATCTCTGGGTGGTGGGAGGGAGTTGTGACCACTGGGGAAGTAAGGGGGTGGGGTCATGCCTTAAACACTCCAGTGATCATCTTATCAGTTAGGTCAACTTTGGGGCACTTAGACCTATTTTATTGATGTATAAGTTCCGCCTAGGATATCCTGGAAAAGCTTTGATTATTGGTTCATGACGTCCAGGTGGAAACGCGCCTGATTCCCACCCATAACACACTTCCCAACATGCCCCTTTGAGCACTGAACACACAGCAGCTTAAAAGTGCTGCTTAACATCTAGAAAGTTTGTTTTGATTATTGGCACTTGCACATCCCTGCTATTAGGACATCCAAGTTAGGCAGGTTTTTGAACATTTTAAAATTTTGATTATGCCCCTCTAAGTCTCTTATGAACTTTGTGAAGACTGTGAAGGAAGGTTTCTTCCCATTATATCCTTCTTTATATTTTGTACTAACTGCTGACCTTTTCACTCATGTCATTTGGTAGCTTTTCTAATATGGACCGATCAAGCCCTGGGAAGCTCAGTTCAGCTTTGGCTGCTGCTAGCTCTTGAAGGAGGTCTCCTATCTTCAGCAGATTATGTTTGTCTTTACCAGATATTTTTGGAAAATTGTCCATTCTTTTGAATAGTGAGTCTTCTATAGCATCTGGGCTGCCATAATACTGCTCAAGTATTTTCCACATCTCTTTCAATCCTTTTGCAAGGTCATTCAGATATACATGTTTGAATCCTTTCACATGTTTAGCTGATTCCTTTCTCAGCCAGTTCAGCATCATGTTCATTTCTTGGTTTAGTCTGAGCTTCTTATCTGCAAAAGCATCCTTGAAGCCAGATTTCCATCCCCTGTAGTGCTCAGGACAGTTATTGAACTGGATAAGCTTTGTGCCCCGCAAAGTCTATTTAAGCCAGATATCTTGCTAGATTTTCCTTTTCTGAGGTTTCAGGTAGAGACTTGCTCTTTGACTGGTTATTTGCTTGGGTTTCTTTGGATTGTGGTATGGTATGTAATTGCTCAAATGCTTCCTGTTTGAGCAAAGGGTATTCAGATGGTGCTCTCCCAGACAGCAACTGCCCGGTTCTTTCATGCACTCAGTTTCCATGTGGCTGAAGTGAAGCATCTTCCTTGGTGTGCATACCTGGAGTGTAAGCCAATGGTAATGCATCCCTTTGCTTGTAAATGTGTGGATCACTGTGGTGGCAGTTACCTTCCAGAGCATGTTGTACCTTAGGCTTGCTTCTTTCAGGGCAGGTATCCCCTGGAGACAGAAGACATGTTTTTAAGAATCTGAGGACTCATCTGAATTGGCTTGTGATTGTGTGCTATTGTGTGCTGAGGCCAGAGTCATTACATAGGCATCTGGGCCAATCAGAGCCTTAGACCCCCTCCCTGGTGCATCCCAGGATGCACCAGGGAGGGAAAGGTCCGCCATTTTTAAGAGGCGGGCCTGCTGGCCGGAGGGAGTAGGCATCTCTTCAGCTGGCCTTTGTAAACAAGGTAAGGGGGGTCATTGTAGGCTGGGGGGGGAGTGTCGGGGGACTGTTGCTTGGCGGCAGGAGGGAGTGGGCATCCCTGCCAGGGGGCTGTTGCTTGGTGGCAGGAGAGAGTGACCATCCCTGCTATCCCTTCCACTGCCAAGGGGTGTCGGGGAAGGGGTTGCTCAGCGGTGGGAGGGAGGGAGCATCCCTCCTGCCGATCTTTGATTTGGGGGTCTTTTTTTAAATTTGTGGGTTTATTTTGTGCATGTGCCGATCACTATCACCAGTAATCAGCAATTGCAAATTTAGTGACCCTCGATAACTCTCTAAAAACCTAATTTGCATGCGTGATTTTTTAAAGAATGGCTTGCCTTTTTGAAATCATTACAGTAATGGCTGTGATAGTGGCCTGTCGGATATTACCGCTAACATTTGAGAATCTTCCCCACAGAGACAGATTTAAGGAATACAGGAATACCCCTCCTCACTGTACTTTGAAAGATGCAATGAACATGGGAATCCCCCTCCTCACATACATAAGGACATTTTTCTTGAATCTTCCTCTTTGAGTTTACTTCAAAGATCTCATCGAAAGAGCAAGATCTGCTCCTTGGGCATGCTCCTTGTAGAAGTGGCACTGTGACACAAAATGCTGTTCTAGTTAAATTTGCTATTGATAATGTGTGTGCACTGATTAATGAGACTGCTAATTTTTTGAGCTATGTAACACTCCCATAGGAATGTACCTGGGTTTGGGGGGAGGGGTTGACCTGACACAAGCCCCCAGAGCTAGCTTTGTAATTGTCTTATATATAATGGTGCCTGGTGCATCAACTTAAGATAAAAGGGTATTAGTGGTTAAGATATTTCCTCCCTTTTGCCCAAAGAACTACAACAAACAATTCAGTGAATTTAACTCTCCTAGTATTTTCCAGTCCTCTGTGATCTGTGACCTGAATTGCCACTGACAGGATTCACAAATTCCAAAGAATGCAGAAACCACTCTGTATTTACTCTAATCCTCTGTGATCTGTGACCTGTATTAATACTCTGACAGCATTCACAAATACCACAGATATCACTCAGCCCTCTATTGGTCAAGTCTGTAACTTCAATCAGTCCAGCACCAAGAAAAAAAACTCCTCTCTTTTCCCTCATGTACAGATAGAGAGAGAGAGAGAGACAGAGATTTCCACTCTATTTTATCCTCCTTTAGAAATCCAGCCCACTTTCCTGATTTTCAACACCCACATCTAGGATTACAATATTTGTTAAATCAAAAAAGAGAACACTTGACCACCCCCGTTTCTGCCCATGTAGGGTTACCAGATGTCCGGATTGCCCTGGACATGTCCTCTTTTTTTTGGGGGGGGGCTCTGCTAGATGTCCAGGAGGTAGTAGTGCTGCCCGATTCAGGAAAAAAAATTTGATTCAATTCAGCCTATTGGCTCGATTTTTTTGATTCGATTCGATTTTCCTGCCCAATTGGGTGGTTTTTTCCAAACATCCTGGTGGGTTTATTTTATAGCCTCTTCACCCCCTTTGCCCTCTCCTACCCACACTGGTCCTGTGGTGTAAACAAAATAAACAAACAAAAAATACTTTTACTCTCTCTGTTAAATCCTAGCTCACGTTCGCAGTCTAACACCAGCTCTGTAAGGATACACATTTCAAATCTGACATATTGTAATCAGAATGCACAAAAGGGAGAAAGAAAATCCAACGTAGTCTGCAGTAAACAACAGCAACCAGAAAACAACAAACAGACTGCACACAATGTACAAGATGCAGGCGTTGTTTATTAGTAAATGCAGTAACATATACAACCTTATAGCCAACCAAGGGACCCGACACGGTCCGTGTTTCGGATGACACGCCTTCCTCAGGGGTCCTAATGAATTTAAGCATAAATACTTAACCAAAACCTTTAACTTTAAAAAGGGCAAATACGATTGCATGAGAGCCATGGTGAAACAACGACTCAAGAAAAAGGTGGACAAACTTGAAACGGTAGACCAGGCATGGTCCCTACTGAAAAATACTATCACAGAAGCACAAAATCTCCACATTCCAAGGATCTCCAAAGAGGGGAGAACAAAAGGTAAGGGAGAACCGGCATGGCTTACCGGACAGGTGAGGGTAGCCATAAAAGAAAAGAAGGACTCTTTCAAAAAATGGAAACACATGAAAACAACCGAAGCATGGAAAATACATAAAGATGATCAAAAGAAATGTCACAAGGCGGTGAGGGATGCCAAAAAGGACTATGAGGAAAAAATAGCGCAAGAAGCCAAAAACTTCAAACCCTTCTTTAGATACGTGAAAGGGAAAAAACCCGCAAAAGAGGCGGTGGGACCCCTGGACGACCAGGGAAGAAAAGGGTACATCAAGGAAGATAAACAAATTGCTGACAAACTAAATTCCTTCTTTGCATCCGTCTTTACGGAGGAGGATACCGCAAAAATACCAGAAGCAGTGAAAGTGTTTAGTGGAGTAATAGAAGACAGCCTCACCACAGTTGAAGTGGAGTTGGACCAGATATACTACCAGATCGACAAACTTAAAAGTGACAAATCACCTGGACCGGATGGAATTCACCCGAGAGTTTTAAAGGAATTGAAGGTTGAAATCGGAGAGCTATTGCAGAAACTTGCCAATCTGACATTCAGAACTGGACAGATACCAGAGGACTGGAAGATAGCGAATGTCACGCCAATTTTCAAAAAAGGATCGAGAGGGGAACCGGGCAACTACAGACCTGTGAGTCTTACGTCTGTCCCTGGAAAGATGGTTGAAGCACTGATCAAGGATAGCATAGTCCGGCACCTAGATACACACGACTTGATGAAACCCAGTCAACATGGGTTCAGGAAAGGGAAATCATGTTTAACGAATTTACTTCAATTTTTCGAGACCGTGAACAAGCAAATTGATAGTGGAATGCCGGTGGACATAATATATTTGGACTTCCAAAAAGCATTCGACAAAGTTCCACATGAAAGGCTTCTCAGGAAACTACAAAGCCATGGATTAGAGGGAGATATACAAAGGTGGATAGGCAAATGGTTGGAAAACAGAAAGCAGAGAGTGGGCATAAATGGAAAGTTCTCAGACTGGGAGAAAGTGACTAGTGGTGTGCCCCAGGGCTCAGTACTTGGGCCGATCCTATTTAATATTTATATCAATGACCTGGAAGACGGAATATCCAGTGAGATCATTAAGTTTGCAGACGACACAAAGCTATGCCGGGCAATCAGATCGCAGGAGGATAGCGAGGAACTCCAGAGCGACTTGTATCAGTTAGAGAAATGGGCAGATCAATGGCAGATGAAGTTCAACGTGGAGAAATGCAAAGTAATGCATTTAGGTAGTAAGAATAAGGAATACGAGTATAGAATGTCAGGCGCAACTCTGGGTAAGAGCGAACAAGAAAAGGACCTGGGTGTACTGATAGATAGGACCCTGAAGCCGTCGGCACAATGCGCGGCAGCAAACAGAATGTTAGGCATGATAAAGAAAGGAATCACGAGTAGATCGGAGAAAGTCATAATACCGCTTTATAGAGCAATGGTCAGACCACACTTGGAATACTGTGTCCAACATTGGTCTCCCAACCTAAAGAAGGATATAAAACTGTTGGAGAGGGTGCAGAGACGAGCAACGAAGTTAATAAGAGGTATGGAGAACTTGGAATATGAGGAACGACTCAAGAAACTGGGACTGTTCTCCCTTGAGAAGAGGAGGCTGCGAGGGGACATGATCGAGACGTTCAAAATGCTGAAAGGCATCGATAAAATAGAGCAGGAAAATAAATTATTTACATTGTCCAACGCGACACGGACAAGAGGACATGGTTTGAAGCTAAGGGGGGACAAGTCCAGGACAAATGTCAGGAAGTTCTGTTTTACGCAGCGAGTGGTAGACGCCTGGAATGCTCTCCCAAAGGAGGTTATTAAGGAATCCACTGTGCTGGGATTCAAAGGCAAATTAGATGCACATCTCCTTATGAGAGGCATAGAGGGATATGGGTGACTAAAACTACATCAGGTGTATACCTGACTGGGCCTCCGCGTGTGCGGATCGCCGGACTCGATGGACCATGGGTCTGATCCGGAGATGGCAGTTCTTATGTTCTTATAATGTGTGAACATAAAAAGGTGAAGCAAGCAAATGGTAATGTGACAAAGGTGATAATGTCATACAAGAACATATTAAAGAGAAAAAGTAAAAATGTACAAATAATATCGGGTGTCTCTGAGTGTGATTGAAATATATAATGATATAGTGCAAAAGGATGCAAAGATTTTTAATGACTAGAATATCACTGAATGAAAAACTAGAAATGAAGTGACACGTGTCAAATGAAAAGCAATTAATATCAACATAGGGATACGTGACAGACGGAAGAAACAAATCACAAATATAAGAAAAGAAAAGGGAACCAGAAGTGGTGGTGAAACGAGAAAAGGAGCAGACCAACAATAAAAATAAACCAAATCTTAATAACCGGAAGTGATACTGCATAATGAAAAAGGGGCAGTGAGTGTGTGAATAGGAAACCAGCATATAGGTAACAAAAAACTGAAAAAACATACCATGGTGGTTAAGGTATAAAGCAAACTGCGTAAAAGATAACAAACTGATGAAAATAAAAATGATAAGGCATGGAGTCAATAAAAGCATTGGTCCTAAAACATTAAGAACAGAACTGAACAGGTTAAGAATATCTAATATGTACAGTGGCTGTCTCATACTGGAATTTGTATAACATAGGATACAAAAGACAATATAATATAAATCTTCATAATGTGCACTTCTTAAAAGGTTGTAATCAATGTTATGAATACAACTTAAAATAACAGATGATCCAAATATGCTGGAGAAAGTGCATTTTATCGCCTAACAGTTAATAAAACCCAAAACCCTATTCACACACTCACTGCCCCTTTTTCATTATGCAGTATCACTTCCGGTTATTAAGATTTGGTTTATTTTTATTGTTGGTCTGCTCCTTTTCTCGTTTCACCACCACTTCTGGTTCCCTTTTCTTTTCTTATATTTGTGATTTGTTTCTTCCATCTGTCACGTATCCCTATGTTGATATTAATTGCTTTTCATTTGACACATGTCACTTCATTTCTAGTTTTTCATTCAGTGATATTCTAGTCATTAAAAATCTTTGCATCCTTTTGCACTATATCATTATATATTTCAATCACACTCAGAGACACCCGATATTATTTGTACATTTTTACTTTTTCTCTTTAATATGTTCTTGTATGACATTATCACCTTTGTCACATTACCATTTGCTTGCTTCACCTTTTTATGTTCACACATTATCTTAAGTATTTATGCTTAAATTCATTAGGACCCCTGAGGAAGGCGTGTCATCTGAAACACGGACCGTATCGGGTCCCTTGGTTGGCTATAAGGTTGTATATGTTACTGCATTTACTAATAAACAACGCCTGCATCTTGTACATTGTCTGCAGTCTGTTTGTTGTTTTCTGGTTGCTGTTGTTTACTGCAGACTACGTTGGATTTTCTTTCTCCCTTTTGTGCATTCTCATTGTTTTCCAACATGGCCTTTCCTGCCTGGGATCATATATTCAGTTTTCCGGAAGAACGGCTTAGCAATTTATTGGAAGAACAACCAGCTATAGAAGAAGAAGATGACGATCCCATATCCATCTTTGATACCTGGAAGGATATTATTAATATGAACAGGGAAGTCATCCGTGCAGATCTCCATTATGCCTTCTTACTGGAATATTGCCGGAAACAAATGATCCCTAGAGGCTTACGGAATATGAAAGGGCCCACTATGTACAACGATGATCAGGCGTTTTTGGATAAACGGTGTTGCATCTTGAACAAATGTTCATTAGATCTAATGATTCTTCTCATAGAGACTTCAAAAGAGAAATCAGATATAGTTAGAACTAAACTAGAAGACAAACTTGAATATGCTAAAAAGGAAGACTCCAGTTTTGAACACATCATACAAGATGTTAATATCAAAATGACAGAATATAGGAAAGATATTAAAAGTAATAAGATGGATAAATTGAAACGTGACACGGTAGATTACCAAAACGGGAATATATATCCTTGGTGCAAATCCCGTATCTATCAGAGAAAGAGATCTGCGCATAGATCCACCTCTAGAAATAATAGGAACCTGAAGCGTCCTAACAAAAAAGACAGCAATATCAATTCGCAAGTTCCCAGGAAAACACAAGAAGATAGGGCACGCAAACGTATACGTAGCTGCTCAGATGAGGAGTATACCTCAACAGTCACAAGTCCTATCACTACGAATATACCTATCATTTCTAGCCCTCATCAGGATAGATCTACACGAGGTAATCACAATCATTTTTTAGAATTACTTTGGAACAAACAAATCAAGGGAAACAACAATACATGTTCCAGAGAGATACTTACAACAACAGGGGCCGATACAGAGGCAACATTACAAATATGGACCAACACAGGGCATCATACAGGGGAGGTTACAGAGTCCCATACAGAGGCAGGGGACAGCCCAATTACAATCAGAGAGACTGGTAAATGATATTCCAGTCATTAATCTCTCCTCCCTTCCATTATCAGCTGTACAAATAAATGTTTTACAGAAAGGTCTTTCGTTCATTCCCACTACCCGATATGATTCTTTCCAAACACGAATAGATTTATTCAAATTTCAACGTAAGTTACAGATACATCATTTCTTTAATAAAGACCAGTCTATTAATTCATTTACAGATTCTTCCATTTTAAAGAAAAAATAGAGTTGGATCCCACCTGGCTCTGGCGATTCAGTAATCACCACCTTTTATGAGTGCGTACTAAGAGACGTGGAAAAAATGGAGAGGAAACACAAATACGTTAAATATAAACGCAATATGGATACTCTGGAAATTAGAGCTATTGATGAACTAAAGAAAAATACTGAAATTGTTATAAAACCCGCAGATTAGGGAGGAGGCATAGTCGTCATGGATAGGGATAAATATATTAAAGAAATCCATAGACAGATCCAAGATGTAACATTCTATATGCCCTTAGATGCTGACCCTACACCTGACCTGATGGAGGACATAAAAGAGTTGGTCGAGACCGCACACAGTGCAGGTCACATTACCCTAAAAGAAAAGCAATTTTTGATTAATGAACACCCGGTAATACCCACAATTTATGTTTTGCCTAAAATACATAAATCACTCACTGACCCTCCCGGTAGGCCCATAATATCAGCTAATGGATCGGTTCTAGAACCTCTCTCTGATTTCACAGACTTTTTCTTACGCACACACGTACCCTTGATTCCATCCTATGTAAGAGACTCAGCCCATATTATTAACATTCTAGATGACTTTGACGGGGATTCAGAAGAATTGATTCTTGTCACTCTTGATATTGAATCTCTTTACACGAACATTCCTCAAATTGAGGCATTACAGGTTATTGCTAATACATTAAACAATAGAAATACTCATAATCGCATACCCAATAGATTCATTATTACATTGGCAACTATAGCCCTAACACGAAATTATTTTTGTTTCCAAGATCATTTCTATCTACAAATTAAGGGCACGGCCATGGGTGCTTCCATGGCCCCTGACATTGCCAATTTATATGTGGCTGAGTTTGAAAAAAAGTTTCTCACCACCCACGCATACCAGGATGAAATCAGATTATACAAACGATATATTGATGACATATTTATCCTCTGGAAGGGCAGTGTCCCAAGATTACACTCTTTTTTGGACTGGCTTAATACATGTGATCATAATCTCAAGTTCAAAATGGAATTCCACGACCAACACATAGCATTTCTTGATATTATGATTAGCAAAGAACGCTATGGTTTCCATACTACCATCTATAAGAAGCCTACAGACAAAAACAACAATCTACATTATTCAAGTTTTCATCAGTAAGCTCTGAAGAAGAACCTTCCCTATAGTCAATTTTTACGGCTCAAAAAGTTATGCACTACTTTGGAAGAATATGAAAAACAAGCTCCATCTATGGCACACAGGTTTGTTGAAAGAGGTTATCCTTTGGAAGACATATACTGTGGATACCAACGTTCTAGAGCACAACATCGTGAAGATTTACTTCAGACTGGTAACAAGACTCGCACTACACCAGATTTCACATGTGTCTTAAAGCACTCGCATCTATCAAGTGAAGTAAAACATATCATCATGAGGAACTGGCGTATTCTTGAGCTACATACATGCTTAAGAGGCAAGCAACCCCTGGTTGCAATATCGAGGAATCCCAACCTCAGAGACAAACTGGTCCCCTCTGCTCTCCCCACACCCGTCACCACTCAGAATCCACACACTGGACATCAACCGTGTGACTCATGTTCAGTTTGCCGACATTCCCTCAGGATCACTAGTTTTACACATCCACGGACTGGCAAGAAATTTCACTTGAATTTCAGCAGTAATTGTGATACTCAACAAGTGATTTATATCATTATTTGTCCCTGTAATCTTTTATATATTGGTAAAACCAAGAGAAAAATCAAAACAAGAATCATTGAACATAGAAGTTGTATAATGCGGGAGATTATGACGGCACCCTTGGTTCCCCATTGGAAAGACTTCTCTCATACTACCAATGATTTTCGTTTTTTTGTTTTTAAAACTTTTAAAACCGGTTGGAGAGGGGGCAATATTGACAAGACTATTACAAATGGAACAAAGAACTATTTTTGAGCTGAATACCATTGCACCTGCCAGTTTGAACTCTGAGATTGAATATCATCACTTTCTATAATATATATCATCAAATGTACATATGTGGCTTTGTTTTTAAGTCCTCTCTTTTTTAGCATATTAGCATATTAGTAGTTTCTATGGTTTTTACATTATCTAGTACAAAGTTATATATAGTATCTTTTCTCTTTTTTTAAGTCCATTATGGTTTTATTTGATGTTATATCATATTTATATTCATATCTCTGATTTGCTTATCCTTTCCTGTTGCATGGTCTTTACTTTTATTCATAACAAGCTGGTTATGATATTAATATTGATTTGATGTGCTGACTCTTACTTATACCCTTTTAGGCAGACGACCATTAGCTCCGTACCTTCAAAAGCTCTCACTTTTTGCCTTCGATTTTACCTATTTGTCATTACATTGTTCATTACACATCTGTCACTTATGGGTTCACATAAACATAGTAACATAGTAACATAGTAACATAGTAGATGACGGCAGATAAAGACCCGAATGGTCCATCCAGTCTGCCCAACCTGATTCAATTTAAAATTTTTTTTTTTTTTTTTTTTTTCTTCTTAGCTATTTCTGGGCGAGAATCCAAAGCTTTACCCGGTACTGTGCTTGGGTTCCAACTGCCGAAATCTCTGTTAAGACTTACTCCAGCCCATCTACACCCTCCCAGCCATTGAAGCCCTCCCCTGCCCATCCTCCTCCAAACGGCCATACACAGACACAGACCGTACAAGTCTGCCCAGTAACTGGCCTAGTTCAATCTTTAATATTATTTTCTGATTCTAAATCTTCTGTGTTCATCCCACGCTTCTTTGAACTCAGTCACAGTTTTACTCTCCACCACCTCTCCCGGGAGCGCATTCCAGGCATCCACCACCCTCTCCGTAAAGTAGAATTTCCTAACATTGCCCCTGAATCTACCACCCCTCAACCTCAAATTATGTCCTCTGGTTTTACCATTTTCCTTTCTCTGGAAAAGATTTTGTTCTACGTTAATACCCTTTAAGTATTTGAACGTCTGAATCATATCTCCCCTGTCTCTCCTTTCCTCTAGGGTATACATATTCAGGGCTTCCAGTCTCTCCTCATATGTCTTCTGGTGCAAGCCTCCTATCATTTTCGTCGCCCTCCTCTGGACCGCCTCAAGTCTTCTTACGTCTTTCGCCAGATACGGTCTCCAAAACTGAACACAATACTCCAAGTGGGGCCTCACCAATGACCTGTACAGGGGCATCAACACCTTCTTTCTTCTACTGACTACGCCTCTCTTTATACAGCCCAGAATCCTTCTGGCAGCAGCCACTGCCTTGTCACACTGTTTTTTCGCCTTTAGATCTTCGGACACTATCACCCCGAGGTCCCTCTCCCCGTCCGTGCATATCAGCTTCTCTCCTCCCAGCATATACGGTTCCTTCCTATTATTAATCCCCAAATGCATTACTCTGCATTTCTTTGCATTGAATTTTAGTTGCCAGGCATTAGACCATTCCTCTAACTTTTGCAGATCCTTTTTCATATTTTCCACCCCCTCTTCGGTGTCTACTCTGTTACAAATCTTGGTATCATCTGCAAAAAGGCACACTTTTCCTTCTAACCCTTCAGCAATGTCACTTACATACATATTGAACAGGATTGGCCCCAGCACCGAACCCTGAGGGACTCCACTAGTCACCTTTCCTTCCTTCGAGCGACTTCCATTAACCACCACCCTCTGGCGTCTGTCCGACAGCCAGTTTCTGACCCAGTTCACCACTTTGGGTCCTAACTTTAGCCCTTCAAGTTTGTTCAACAGCCTCCTATGAGGAACTGTATCAAAGGCTTTGCTGAAATCCAAATAAATTACATCTAGCATATGTCCTCGATCCAGCTCTCTGGTCACCCAATCAAAAAATTCAATCAGGTTCGTTTGGCACGATTTACCTTTTGTAAAGCCATGTTGCCTCGGATCCTGTAACCCATTAGATTCAAGGAAGTACACTATCCTTTCTTTCAGCAACACTTCCATTATTTTTCCAACAACTGAAGTGAGGCTCACCGGCCTGTAGTTTCCTGCTTCATCCCTGTGACCACTTTTATGAATAGGGACCACATCCGCTCTCCTCCAATCCCCAGGAATCACTCCCGTCTCCAGAGATTTGTTGAACAAGTCTTTAATAGGACTCGCCAGAACCTCTCTGAGTTCCCTTAGTATCCTGGGATGGATCCCGTCTGGTCCCATCGCTTTGTCCACCTTCAGTTTTTCAAGTTGCTCATAAACACCCTCCTCCGTGAACGGCGCAGAATCTACTCCATTTTCTCGTGTAACTTTGCCGGACAATCTCGGTCCTTCTCCAGGATTTTCTTCTGTGAACACAGAACAGAAGTATTTGTTTAGCACATTTGCTTTCTCCTCATCACTCTCCACATATTTGTTCCCAGCATCTTTTAGCCTAGCAATTCCATTTTTTATCTTCCTCCTTTCACTAATATATCTGAAAAAATTTTTATCTCCCTTTTTTACATTTTTAGCCATTTGTTCTTCCGCCTGTGCCTTCGCCAAACGTATCTCTCTCTTGGCTTCTTTCAGTCCACATTTTTTGTTTCCTTAGTTCCAGCCTAATCCAAGCCTCATTTTCACTCTACCATTCATTCATTTGCTTGTTTAGCAATTCCACATAAGCATATCCACCAATCGGTTACACCCACGTTTCTGAGCACACCAACCTTCTGAGCACATAAAGTTTTTTCACATTTTTTGTTTCCTTAGTTCCAGCCTAATCCAAGCCTCATTTTCATTCCACATTCATTTGTTTGCTTGTTTAGTAATTCCACATAAGCACATCCACCAATCGGCTACACCCATGTTTCTGAGCACACCAACCAATCGGCTACGACCACATCGCTGATAGATTTCTATTTCAGCCTGTAGCTTACTGTGGAGTAACCTTTTTTACCATTGTGTAAGACTTGCTTGACCCCATTTGATCGTGATTGGCGTGTGGTAAGTAAAGTTTTCCATATTTTAGATCCACGATGATTAATTTTACCTTGTTCATTTATTATTTATGCTTATCATTGTCACAAGAGTATAGCTGGTTTTAATTCATATCTCATGTGCATTACTCTCCCCCCCTTTTTTAAAATATATGGTATTTTTATGTCTGAAGGGTATGTTTGAGTATATAATCTAATCTTCAGTTCTAATACTGTTAGGCTTATTTAATTACTCTTAGCTATTGTTAAAGAGTATTTAGGCCACCTTTGAGAACACTAGCTCTGTGCATTTAGTCATCACCCTGTTAATTGTCTTTTCTTATAATTCTGTGGTCGCCACCCACTCACATTGAACCCATGGTATATCAATCTAAATGTCCATGGCATGCAACAGGTTTAAGTTTTAGCAAACATTTTATGACTTTTTTATATATTGTTTTAATATTATTTTTTACATTGTTTTTAATATAGTTTCTTCTTATTGTTGTTTAATATTGTTGTTTAACATTGTTTTCTAATAAAGTCTTTTAATAATTTTTTGTTATTAACATACAATAATGCATTTTAATATTTTAACATTCATATAGTACATTTTAGTTTGGGTTTTATTAACTGTTAGGCGTTAAAATGCACTTTCTCCAGCATATTTGGATCATCTGTTATTTTAAGTTGTATTCATAACATTGATTACAACCTTTTAAGAAGTGCACATTATGAAGATTTATATTATATTGTCTTTTGTTTCAAGTTTCAAGTTTATTAATTGGCTTGTTGAATCGCTTAATCAAATTTCTAAGCGATGTACAGCAATATACATTCTTAAGGAAACAAAAACAAAACATACACTTAATTCATTATAATATAAACAGAAGGTATGAGGGGGTGAAATACATTTTTTATAGTAAAGAGAGGACATATAAGGAAAATACAAAAGGAAGTTGGTAGACAAGTAAAAGCAAAAAAAAAAAAAAAGAATGAAAATTCACTAAAATAACTCAATAAAATAAAATTTATAGTTACTTTGCAAACGCATCTTTAAACAAGAAGGTTTTTAACTCGCTTTTAAATTTGCCAAACACCTTCTCTTCCCGTAAAAACATGGGAAGTGCATTCCAAGTCTGAGGTGCTGTACATGAGAAGATAAATTGTCTTCTTGTACTAATAATTTTAAGCGAAGGAATTGACAAAAGATTCCGTTCACTCGATCGTAAAATTCTTTGAAGTGAATAGGGGATGAGTAATCTAAATAAAAATGCTGGAGTCTTATTTTCTAATGTTTTAAAGATAATTGTACATAGTTTATGAGTTATTCTATGAATGACTGGTAGCCAATGAGCCTTTTTAAGGAGTGGTGTCACATGATCGAATTTTTTAGATTTTGTTATTAATTTAATTGAAGCATTTTGAATTATTTGTAATCGTTTAATTTCTTGAAAAGCAATTCCTGTAAAAAGTGAATTGCAATAATCGATTTTAGACATCACCAGAGAGTGAATAAGAATATTAAGTGCTTTGGGACAGAGGAATTTGGAAATAGATCGAATTTTACGCAACCTATAGAAGGTAGTTTTAACAATACTACTAATGTGATCATGATAATTAAGTTTATTATCAAAAATTACTCCTAGGATTTTAGTATTTTTGACTAATTGAAGAGGAACATTTTGAATCAGAATAGGAGCAACTAGAGAAAAACTTTCCTTCCAAGGGAAAAGCATAATATTTGTTTTTTTAATATTGAGGGCCAATCTGTTTTTGTCTAGCCAATGATGAATTTGATCAAGTTTTCCATTAATTGTCAAGATTTCATTTAAATTGTTATTGTTTAAGGGGTACAATAACTGTATATCATCAGCATAGGCAAAAACATGAAATCCTATAGATTGACATAAAGTCAATAGTGGTGCCAAAAATATATTATACAAATATATTATACAAATATGTTATACAAATTCCAGTATGAGACAGCCACTGTACATATTAGATATTCTTAACCTGTTCAGTTCTGTTCTTAATGTTTTAGGACCAATGCTTTTATTGACTCCATGCCTTATCATTTTTATTTTCATCAGTTTGTTATCTTTTACGCAGTTTGCTTTATACCTTAACCACCATGGTATGTTTTTTCAGTTTTTTGTTACCTATATGCTGGTTTCCTATTCACACACTCACTGCCCCTTTTTCATTATGCAGTATCACTTCCGGTTATTAAGATTTGGTTTATTTTTATTGTTGGTCTGCTCCTTTTCTCGTTTCACCACCACTTCTGGTTCCCTTTTCTTTTCTTATATTTGTGATTTGTTTCTTCTGTCTGTCACGTATCCCTATGTTGATATTAATTGCTTTTCATTTGACACGTGTCACTTCATTTCTAGTTTTTCATTCAGTGATATTCTAGTCATTAAAAATCTTTGCATCCTTTTGCACTATATCATTATATATTTCAATCACACTCAGAGACACCCGATATTATTTGTACATTTTTACTTTTTCTCTTTAATATGTTCTTGTATGACATTATCACCTTTGTCACATTACCATTTGCTTGCTTCACCTTTTTATGTTCACACATTATCTTAAGTATTTATGCTTAAATTCAGTAGGACCCCTGAGGAAGGCGTGTCATCCGAAACACGGACCGTGTCGGGTCCCTTGGTTGGCTATAAGGTTGTATATGTTACTGCATTTACTAATAAACAACACCTGCATCTTGTACATTGTCTGCAGTCTGTTTGTTGTTTTCATATTGTAATCAGAAAACAGAAAATAAAATTATTTTTCCTACCTTTTGTTGTCTGGTCATTTTTCAAATCATGTTGGTCCCATGTTGATCTGGTTGTCTTCTTTCTCCGTGTTAAGCATCCATCTTCCATCTCTGTCCTCCCCTTCTGTTTCCCTTTCCTCCCCTGGAGGTCTGGCATCTTTCTTTTTGTTCATCTCCATCCCCCCGCAGCTGCAGCAATGGATCCCACCATCCACAGATCTACCATCTCTCCTTTTCTCAACTACTCTTTCATCCAGCATCTCTCTTCTGTGTCCCTGTCCCTATTCTCCTCCCAGTACTGTCCCCCCTTGTGTCCCTGTTCCTATGCTCCTCCATGCCCAGCATCTTATCTCTCCCCACATCCAGCTTCTTCTTTCTCTCTTCCTTACCTCCTGTATCCCCTTCCCCAGGTTCAGGCTTTCTCCTACTATCTGTCCTGCCATCCTGCACCCTGCCCACCTACTTTGGAGCAGTATCTGTCCCTCTTATACCCTTCCACTTGTGGTCTTGTATTTCTCTATCCCTCTCTCCATTAGTCCAGCACCTCTCCTCTGCTTTCCTCCCCCTCTTTTTGGTTTGGTCTCTCTCTTCCCTTCACTTCACCCCAGGTCTGGCATCTCCCCTCCCCTCTTACTCCTTCCTCCTCCTCCCTCTGCACAGTCCTGCCTCCTGCCATGAAGGCACTCTTCCTCTGCCTCCCCACCACGAAGGCCTGCTTCCTCCGCAAGCCTGCATGTTCCCCCAACTTCCCCACACTTACTTTAAGCAGCTAATACAGCAGCCTGCAGGATCGCTGGTGCTATAGCGATCCCTGCAGCTGACTGTCGTGCTCAGCAGCACGTTTTCTCTGCCGCAATCCTGCTAATGTTGGGGCCTTCCCTCTGCAAGTCCTACCTATTTGTTTCAACTTCCTGTTTCCACACAGGCAGGACATGCAGAGGGAAGGCCTGACTTCAGCAGACTGTCTTGATTGCTGCCGTTGCAGGGTCGCTAAAGAGGGCCACGGGGAAAGGGGTGTGGGTGCAGGTGGAAGGGAGAGGGCCAGATGCAGGACTCATGGGTGAAGGTGGAGGGAGAGGAAGAAAAAACATCATACGGGCTGGAGGGAGGGTGGAAAGATGCTGGCTACAGGGTGCAGGAACAAGGGAAGAGAGAGGACACTGAAAATGGAGATAAATAGTGACACAGAAAAGGAACAAGCGGGAATTATAAGGATATGGATACAGAGGGAAAATGCTTAAAGGGGGAGGGGTAAATAGGAAAACAGAGGGAGCAATTCTGAAAGGGGGTAGATGGGTTTACAGAGGGAGGCAAAGCTGAAAGAGGCTAGCTGGGCAAACAGAGGGGGATAATACTGAAATGGAGGGTTAATGGGGTACAAATCGGGCAATGCTGAAAAGGGGGAGAGGAGATAGGGACACAGAGAGGGAGCAATGCTGAAGGGGGATAATGCTGAAAAGGAGGAAGTGGGACACAGGGAACAATGCTGAAGGGGAATAATGCTGAAAAGGGGGAGGTGAAATAGAAACACAGAGAAGCAAAGCTGAAAAAATGGGGGAAAGATAAGGATATTGAGAGGGCATATGGTGAACATGGGGGAGATGATAAGGACAGGGACACAATGAAGATTCTGGAAAAGAGGTGAGATAGGCATATAGGTGAGATGGGCACACAGAAGGATGATGCTGGAAAAGAGGTGGAATGGCGACACTGATGGGCACAGAATGGAAAGATGGATCAAGGAGAGATGGGAGGGCTGGATGGAATGGGGAGAAAGAAGGTCAAGCCATATGGATGGGGCACAGAAAGAGGACAGCCATTGGAAAGAAAGAGAGAGTGAAGAAATGATGAGGAAAGCAGAAACCCAGAGACAATCAAGGTAGATACAAGGTTTCTATTAAAATTGTTTAAAGGTTTGTGGGTTGGTTAAAGTAGTAGTATAGCTGTGTTAATAAATGTTTATAATTTGAAAATGGAAATAAGGTAATCTTTTTATTAGACTAATTTTAGAACATTTTTTGACTAGCTTTAAGAGACCAAAACCCCCTTCCTGAGGATCAAGAAAGGAATACCGTAATAGCAGTAAATGGTACTGACCTGAGAAAGTTTTGGCCTCTGAAAGTTAACTGAAAAATGGATTTGGCCCATAACATGGTATCTTATTTTCCATTTTTGTTTTATTTCTATGTGGTGATTGGGAGATGTATGTCTTTTCAAATTTACATCTGCTGTCTAAATATTTTGAATATATCTCCACAAGTTCTATAAATAAATTATTAATGAATATAAAAATACTAATATAAAATGCAACGTGTGCTTTTAAAGTGCTGTTACCAACCAAAAAGTGCAATTCTACCATTAATCGTACAAGCGCTGGTTGTATTGAGGGACCATCATTGCACAAAAGCATCCCTCTTTTTGCCTTCTATTTCATTGAATAACATATCTAAAGATATCATAGATGTAAAATTCAAAAGTCACTTATCTGATGTATGCAAAGTGAAGTGAAGGAAGATCATAACCAAAACACAGCTTTGTAATCATTTCATTACTATCTTGAATGCTCTTAACAAACCCCGTGTTCTTATAAAAATGGCCTCCCTTCAATTCAAGTTTCGCAACAGCGTCATCAGGAAGTACTGTGAACAAAATAAATAAATGAATAAAAACGTGAACATTAACTCAAACCTCTAATTTTCTGGTTAAAAAATATATAATATTATAATTGAATTTTAAACTGTATTAACCATAAAAAATGTCATGTTATTATATCTACTCGATATAAACTATAAAATTCATATCAAATCTATCAATAAACTTACTCATATGGCCAAAAGAATCAAGGAAACCTCAAAAGGTTGACAACTCTGATTTTTAAGTGCTCTGGAATGAAAGACATCACTAAATGACATTAGCCTATTAAAAACCTTAAAGAAAGGGAACTTCTAACACCCGCCCACTCTCCTTCAAACTAACCTATCACAGTTGAAACCATTCTATTTCCTCATTTATGCCTCCAAGACTTAATGTCTGCCAATCGTGAATAAATTTAAATTCTTCCATTAGTAATTTGTGTGAACTATCGCCCCCCTCTTGGCATATATATTTTTTCTATCTTTATCTTCATATATCAATCCACATTAATAGTGTGATTACTCATGTAAAAATCCATTTGAATCAATTTGAATTTGAATCACTTAGCTTTAAGTATTGGTTTTTCTTTTCAAATCTCATCAAAGCCACCTCTCCCGACATGCATGTTTCAAACAAAACTTTCTTCAGGGTTGACGGGAACTAGAAACATAAAAGCACAAATCTTACTATCATAGATTTTTATTACAGTTGTAGTGGAAATGGATAGGTTGAGCATATGATAGTAACATAGTAGATGACAGCAAATAAAGACCCGAATGGTCCATCCAGTCTGCCCAACCTGATTCAATTTAAATTTTTTTTTCTTCTTAGCTATTTCTGGGCAAGAATCCAAAGCTTTACCCGGTACTGTGCTTGGGTTCCAACTGCCGAAATCTCTGTTAAGACTTACTCCAGCCCATCTACACCCTCCCAGCCATTGAAGCCCTCCCCAGCCCATCCTCCACCAAACGGCCATACATAGACACAGACCGTGCAAGTCTGCCCAGTACTGGCCTAGTTCAATATTTAATATTATTTTCTGATTCTAAATCATCTGTGTTCATCCCACGCTTCTTTGAACTCAGTCACAGTTTTACTCTTCACCACCTCTCTCGGGAGCGCATTCCTAACATTGCCCCTGAATCTACCACCCCTCAACCTCAAATTATGTCCTCTGGTTTTACCATTTTCCTTTCTCTGTAAAAGATTTTGTTCTACGTTAATACCCTTCAAGTATTTGAACATCTGAATCATATCTCCCCTGCCTCTCCTTTCCTCTAGGGTATACATATTCAGGGCTTCCAGTCTCTCCTCATACGTCTTCTGGCGCAAGCCTCCTATCATTTTCGTCGCCCTCCTCTGGACCGCCTCAAGTCTTCTTACGTCTTTCGCCAGATACGGTCTCCAAAACTGAACACAATACTCCAAGTGAGGCCTTACCAATGACCTGTACAGGGGCATCAACACCTTCTTCCTTCTACTGGCTACGCCTCTCTTTATATTTCCCACTCCCTCTTCGGTGTCTACTCTGTTACAAATCTTGGTATCATCTGCAAAAAGGCACACTTTTCCTTCTAACCCTTCAGCAATGTCACTCACAAACATATTGAACAGGATTGGCCCCAGCACCGAACCCTGAGGGACTCCACTAGTCACCTTTCCTTCCTTTGAGCGACTTCCATTAACCACCACCCTCTGGCGTCTGTCCGACAGCCAGTTTCTGATCCAGTTCACCACTTTGGGTCCTAACTTCAGCCCTTCAAGTTTGTTCAACAGCCTCCTATGAGGAACTGTATCAAAGGCTTTGCTGAAATCCAAGTAAATTACATCTAGCATATGTCCTCAATCCAGCTCCCTGGTCACCCAATCAAAAAATTCAATCAGGTTCATTTGGCACGATTTACCTTTTGTAAAGCCATGTTGCCTCGCATCCTGTAACCCATTAGATTCAAGGAAGTACACTATCCTTTCTTTCAGCAACACTTCCATTATTTTTCCAACAACTGAAGTGAGGCTCACCGGCCTGTAGTTTCCTGCTTCATCCCTGTGACCACTTTTATGAATAGGGACCACATCCGCTCTCCTCCAATCCCCAGAAATCACTCCCGTCTCCAGAGATTTGTTGAACAAGTCTTTAATAGGACTCGCCAGAACCTTTCTGAGCTCCCTTAGTATCCTGGGATGGATCCCGTCTGGTCCCATCGCTTTGTCCACCTTCAGTTTTTCAAGTTGCTCATAAACACCCTCCTCCGTGAACGGCGCAGAATCTACTCCATTTTCTCGTGTAACTTTGCCAGACAATCTCGGTCCTTCTCCAGGATTTTTTTCTGTGAACACAGAACAGAAGTATTTGTTTAGCACATTTGCTTTCTCCTCATCACTCTCCACATATTTGTTCCCAGCATCTTCTAGCCTAGCAATTCCATTTTTTATCTTCCTCCTTTCACTAATATATCTGAAAAAATATTTATCTCCCTTTTTTACATTTTTAGCCATTTGTTCTTCCGCCTGTGCCTTCGCCAAACGTATCTCTCTCTTGGCTTCTTTCAGTTTCACTCTGTAGTCCTTTCTGCTCTCCTCTTCTTGGGTTTTTTTATATTTCATGAACGCCAACTCTTTCGCCTTTATTTTCTCAGCCACTAGGTTGGAGAACCATATCGGCTTCCTTTTTCTCTTGTTTTTATTGATTTTCTTCACATAAAGGTAGCAGGGATAACAGTATATGAGATGGAGTCAAGTATAGGGGTGGGAATAGGGTCAGAGGGGCATATAGTAGGCTTGGCTGACGACAGATGTTGTGTGACATAGTAACATAGTAGATGACGGCAGATAAAGACCCGAATGGTCCATCCGGTCTGCCCAACCTGATTCATTTTAAATTTTTACATTTTTTTCTTCTTAGCTATTTCTGGGCAAGAATCCAAAGCTCTACCCGGTACTGTGCTTGGGTTCCTACTGCCAAAATCTCCGTTAAAACCTACTCCAGCCCATCTACACTCTCCCAGCCATTGAAGCCCTCCCTAGCCCATCCTCCACCAAATGGCCATATACAGACACAGTACTGGCCTTAGTTCAATTTTTAATATTATTTTCTGATTCTAGATCCTTTGTATTCATCCCACGCTTCTTTGAACTCAGTCACAGTTTTACTCTCCACCACCGATCGGGAGCGCATTCCAGGCATCCACCATCCTCTCCGTAAAGTAGAATTTCCTAACATTGCCTTTGAATCTACCACCCCTCAACCTCAAATTATGTCCTCTGGTTTTACCATTTTCCTTTCTCTGGAAAAGATTATGTTCTACGTTAATACCCTTCAAGTATTTGAACGTCTGAATCATATCTCCCCTGTCACTCCTTTCCTCTAGGATATATATATTCAGGGCTTCCAGTCTCTTCTCATACGTCTTCTGGCGCAAGCCTCCTATCATTTTCGTCGCCCTCCTCTGGACCACTTCAAGTCTTCTTACGTCCTTCGCCAGATATGGTCTCCAAAACTGAACACAATATTCCAAGTGAGGCCTTACCAATGACCTGTACAGGGGCATCAACACCTTTTTCCTTCTACTGGCTACGCCTCTCTTTATACAGCCCAGCATCCTTCTGGCAGCAGCCACTGCCTTGTCACACTGTTTTTTCGCCTTTAGATCTTCGGACACTATCACCCCAAGGTCCCTCTCCCCGTCCGTGCATATCAGCATCTCTCCTCCTAGCATATACGGTTCCTTCCGATTATTAATCCCCAAATGCATTACTCTGCATTTCTTTGCATTGAATTTTAGTTGCCAGGCATTAGACCATTCTTCTAACTTTTGCAGATCCTTTTTCATATTTTCCACTCCCTCTTTGGTGTCTACTCTGTTGCAAATATTGGTATCATCTGCAAAAAGGCACACTTGTCCTTCTAACCCTTCAGCAATGTCACTCACAAACATATTGAACAGGATTGGCACCAGCACCGAATCCTGAGGGACTCCCCTACTCACCTTTCCTTCCTCCGAACGACTTCCATTAACCACCACCCTCTGGCGTCTGTCCGACAGCAAGTTTCTAACCAGGTTAACCACTTTGGGTCCTAACTTCAGCCCTTCAAGTTTGTTCAACAGCCTCCTATGAGGAACTGTATCAAAGGCTTTGCTGAAATCTTAAGTAAATTACATCTAGCATATGTCCTCGATCCAGCTCTCTGGTCACCCAATCAAAAAATTCAATCAGGTTCATTTGGCACGATTTACCTTTTGTAAAGCCATGTTGCCTCGCATCCTGTAACCCATTAGATTCAAGGAAGTACACTATCCTTTCTTTCAGCAACACTTCCATTATTTTTCCAACAACTGAAGTGAGGCTCACCGGCCTGTAGTTTCCTGCTTCATCCCTGTGACCACTTTTATGAATAGGGACCACATCCGCTCTCCTCCAAACCCCAGGAATCACTCCCGTCTCCAGAGATTTGTTGAACAAGTCTTTAATAGGACTCGCAAGAACCTCTCTGAGCTCCCCTAATATCCTAGGATGGATCCCATCTGGTCCCATCGCTTTGTCCACCTTCAGTTTTTCAAGTTGCTCATAAACACTCTCCTCCGTGAACGGCGCAGAATCTACTCCATTTTCTCGTGTAACTTTGCCAGACAATCTCGGTCCTTCTCCAGGATTTTCTTCTGTGAACACAGAACAGAAGTATTTGTTTAGCACATTTGCTTTTTCCTCATCACTCTCCACATATTGGTTCCCAGCATCTTTTAGTTTAGCAATTCCATTTTTCATCTTTCTCCTTTCACTAATATATCTGAAAAAAATTTTTGTCTTCCTTTATTACATTTTTAGCCATTTGTTCTTCCGCCTGTGCTTTCGCCAGACGTATCCCTCTCTTGGCTTCTTTCAGTTTCACCCTGTAGTCCTTTCTGCACTCCTCTCTTCTGGTTTTTTTATATTTCACGAATGCCAACTCTTTCGCCTTTATTTTCTCCGCCACTAGTGTGGAAAACCATATTGGCTTCCTTTTTCTCTTGTTTTTATTGATTTTCTTCACATAAAGGTCCGTAGCCATTTTTATCGCTCCTTTCAGCTTAGACCACTGTCTTTCCACTTCTCTTATGTCCTCCCATCTTAACAGCTCTTTCTTCAGGTACTCTCCCATTGCATTAAAGTCCGTACGTTTGAAATCTAGGACTTTAAGTAACGTGCGGCTGCTCTCCACTTTAGCTGTTATATCAAACCAAAGCGTTTGATGATCGCTACTTCCCAGGTGAGCACCCACTCGAACATTAGAGATACTCTCTCCATTTGTGAGGACCAGATCCAATATCGCTTTTTCCCTTGTGGGTTCCGTCACCATTTGTCTCAGCAGAGCCTCTTGAAAGACATCCATAATCTCCCTACTTCTTTCCGATTCTGCTGACAGAACATTCCAGTCCGCATCTCGCAGGTTGAAATCTCCCAACAGCAGAACCTCCTCTTTCCTTCCAAACTTTTGGATATCCACAATCAGATCCTTATCAATTTGCTGCAATTAAGTCGGCGGTCTGTAGACTACACCCACATAGGTAGAAGTTCCATCTTCTCTTTTCAGAGCGATCCATATCGCTTCTTCCTTTCCCAAGGTCCCTTGCATTTCGGTCGCTTGGATATTGATCTTTACATAGAGAGCTACTCCTCCACCTTTTTGACCATCTCTGTCCTTCCTAAAAAGATTATATCCTGGTATGTTTGCATCCCATCCATGGGGTTCACTGAACCATGTCTCTGTGATAGCGACAATATCTAGATCTGCCTCTAACATTAGGGCTTGCAGATCATGAACTTTGTTGCTTAGACTGCGAGCATTTGTGGTCATCGCTTTCCAGCTATTTTTCAGCGGTAATCTCCTTTTTCGTATGGATTTTTGTTTCGTTTCACTTTCTGTTGCAATATCTTTTCTTTTGCCGGGGGTGGTCTCTATAATTGTCCTTCATACATAACACCACCCCCACCTTCTAGTTTAAATGCCTAGAAACATATTGTCTAAATTTCTCTGCAAGGTTTTTTTTCCTGCTGTAGTAATATGTAGCCCATCAGTGCAATATAGCTTCTTGTCCTTCCATGTATTTCCCCATCCTCCTATGTACCTGAAGCCTTCTTGATGACACCAGGCTTTGAGCCATCTATTAAAGTCCTCTGTGTTTTTCACTCTTTGCTCTCCCTTTCCATATGCAGGTAGTATTTCAGAAACAGCTAAAGTCTTTACAAAAGGTTTCAAACCCTTACCAAGCTCCTGAAAAGCTTTCTGTGCTGCAAGTGTGGAGTTGTTGGCCAGGTCATTTGTTCCCAGATGGATAACAACATCAGTGTTAAAATCCTTAGTTTCTTCCTTAATTATAGTCAGTACTTGCCTGGAACTCCTGGTAGCTGAGGATCCTGGAAGACATTTCACTATTTTGGTCTTCTCACCCTGTGTTCCAAGGTTAATGCCTCTGATGATGGAATCCCCCAACAGTAATAGTTTTCTGTTTTTGGATTTTTTATTTGTGCTTAGGGTGCGCTTGTTCTCTTGAGTTACCTTCATTGGTTCAAGTCCCACCTCCCTTCTGTTTTTTTGAGTATCGCAGTGCACTAGTGGAGCGAAGGAATTCTGTAGAGGTAATATTAGTGAAGGTGGATGTTTCTGTGTTACATGTCGCAGTCTTCCTGAGCCTACTGTGACCCATTTATTCCTGGGCTGTTTTATTCTTTGAGGTAGAGGTGGTAAGTTAGTATGATTTTGTGGAGTGATAGAAGCTACTTTAATTGTATTCAATTCCTGTTTAAGTTTGCAGAGCTTCTCCTTAATACTAGCAAGTTAAAGACAAATGGAGCAAGCCTTAAGCCTCCAAATAGTGTGTCTTGGAATTAAAGCACCACAGTGATTGCATAGAATAAAGGTCATCTTGATTGGTTGGGAAGTAGTCCTGATCTGTGTTCCCTCTAAGGTGAGCGCATGAGCGATCGCTTACTATTTTCAGTGGCGTTGCTCATACGCTTTCCCCTGTCACTCACTCGAGGGCGGGAGGAGGTGAGAGGAAGTGGCGGCGGCCTGTATTTGAAAGTTAAAAGATGCAGCGGCGGCTCCTCTCAAGATCCCCGACTGCATCGAACTTCCGACGCAGGTGGGGATTCGTGAGAGGAGCCGCTGCCACGTCTTCAGTGTCCTACCAAGGGGGGGGCGGTCCGCCCCTGCTGTGCACCCACCCTAAGGCTACAGTCTGAGAGGAAGTTCGGGCCAACCAATCGCTGCCTGGCTGGGCGGAACTTCCTCTCCGACAGCAGAATTGACGTCGGGGGAATGCTGGTTGTCCCGGTGGGAAGCAGAGAGAGCTTGGGGCAGCCGTGGCGGTGGCTTTGGGGCCTGTTTCTCCCGATGGTTGCGGCGGTGGCTTTGGGGCCTGTTTCCCCCGATGGTGGCAGCAGTGGCTTTGTGGAGGGTAGGGAGAAAGAAAGGGGGCAGGCAGGGAGACAGAAGGGAAACAGAAAAAAAGAAAGGGGGCATCAAGAGGAAAAAAAAGAAAGAAAGGGCAAGGAGAGAGGAAGAAAAAGTTAGGGGAGGGAATGAGGTCTGGAGGAGAGGAAGCATACAGGCTGAAAGAAGGGAAGAAAGATTGGATGCACACAGAAGATGAAAGTGCAACCAGAGACTCTTGAAATCACCAGACAAGGTAGGAAAAATGATTTTATTTTAAATTTAGTGATTAAAATGTCTCTGAATTTATATATGCTGTCTATATTTTGCACTACGGCCCCCTTTTACTAAATCGCAATGGTGTTTTTTAGCACAGGGAGCTTATGAGCGTCGAGAGCAGCGCTGGGCATTTAGCGCAGTTCCCTGGGCTAAAAACTACTATTGTGGTTTAATAAAAAGGATGGGGGGTATATTTGTCTATTTTTGTATGGTTGTTACTGAGGTGACAATGCATAGAGTCATCTGCCTTGACCTCTTTGAAAAAAACCCAGAATAGGAATTATAATTAACATTTTCTCAGTGTATAGTGAGCTTTGTGTTTTTTAATTTTATTGTTGGTAGATCATTTTGATTTGGTCATTTTAAAGTAGCTCGCAAGCCCAAAAAGTTTGGGCACCTCTGAGCTAGAGCGTTGAAACTGTGTATTTCTATTTTATCCCCCCTTTTACAAAACTGTGGAGCGTTTTTTAGCGCCAGCCGTGGTGGTAGTAGCTCTGATGCTCAGAATTCTATGAGCATCAGAGCTGTTACCACCGTGGCTAAAATCCACACTACAGTTTTGTAAAAGGGGGAGGGGTTAGTTTGTGATGACATATTCCATACTAGGCGAAGGTGTTTTCTGTGTTCTGTTTGTTCAAAAGACATGGTTTTCTGTTAGGATTGACAGTGTAGGATTGATCTGTGCTGGTCTGGCTTGTTTAGTTTTACAATGGGTGTATTGATGTACTGCTCACTGCAATATGTAAGATGCTGCCTTTTCCTAAGTACTCATGTGTGACGTGTGGTTTGTTACTAAAAATCATGTTTTTCTTACAGATGGGGGGGTGGGGTGCCAAAAAATGATGGGCCCCGGGTGTTACATATGCTAGGTACGCCACTGTATGTAAAGATACCAGAAAGCTGGCGTAGCAAAAACTTTAAGTAAATTGTTATTCTTCTAAGTTTTGAGTATTTAACCCTCCCACAATCTCACGGGCACTCGTTTCAAGTTTATTGAGATTTTGATTTAAACGCAATATCAAATATTTTCAATGCGTATAACAAAAATAAATTTGGGGAAATAAATAAAACATTTGAACAATAAACATACAAACATATCCATAGATGATTAAAATTACATAAGGAGTACAAGGATAAACTACATTTGTTTAAAAATGCGTCCTCCGCGCCTGCTCATAAATTTGTGGAGTATGCAACTTGTCGCTCATGCATATTTTTTTTTGCACACACCTCATCAATCCTTAGAGGGAACATAGGTCCTGATTATTTGGGTCTCTTTATATGAGCAGTGATCCCTGGGGTGGGTGGGACTATAAGTCTTACCCTTATTCCTATGACGAGGAAGAGGAAATAAGATTTAACAAAGGAAAGAGAAGGATTTATTTTTTGTGCTTTTTTTTGTTTTTTTAAAGTAAGAAACAGGGAGGAGAAGAGAAATTAAGCAGATATAATGCTGAAAAACAGTGAAAAGAGCAGAATATGAAATGCTGAGTAACTTAGCTTTTAGAAGTTCACAGGGCAGACTTGTTCACAGCACTGTCCCAAAGATAATGCAGTTATCCTTAGTAGTAAATCAGAGCCCCACCCTTCTCCTCCTAATCAGTAGACATAGTGGTTGAAAACTAGTAAGTCAGAAATACAGGCTCTATACCACCCTAAAACACAGGATTTTAAACAAAAATGCAGGCTCTATACTAGTACTGTGGCTATCCCAAAACACAGGATTTTAAACAGAAATGCAGGCTCTATACTAGAACTGTGGCTACCCCAAAACACAGGATTTTAAACAGAAATGCAGGCTCTATACCACCCTAAAACACAGGATTTTAAACAAAAATGCAGGCTCTATACTAGAACTGTGGCTACCCCAAACCACAGGATTTTAAACAGAAATGCAGGCTCTCTACCACCCTAAAACACAGGATTTTAAACAAAAATGCAAGCTCTATATTAGAACTGTGGCTACCCCAAACCACAGGATTTTAAACAGAAATGCAGGCTCTCTACCACCCTAAAACACAGGATTTTAAACAAAAATGCAGGCTCTATACCAAATCAGTGGCTACCCTAAAACACAGGATTTATAACATGATTTTCCCTACTTTAGTCACCCTGTGCCATAGGCACCAGGATTTAATTAGAGTTAATAAAGTCTTATCCTTATTTCTATGAAAAGGAAGAGGAAATAAGATTTAACAGAGGAAAGAGAAGGGTTTATTTTTTTTTGCGCTTTTTGGGGTTTTTTTTAAAATAAGAAACAGGGAGGAGAAGAGAAATTAAGCAGATATAATGCTGAAAAACAGTGAAAAGAGCAGAATATGAAATGCTGAATAACTTAGCTTTTAGAGTTCACACGGCAGACTTGTTCACAGCACTCTCCCAAAGATAATGCAGTTAACCTTCCTCAGTGATTTCAGAGAAGGAAGAAAAGTCAGGATTTGAAGGAGGGTCGAGAGGAGATGGAGAAGGAGGGAAAGGATGTGTGGGTACCTCCTGAGCTTGGGTGAAGGAAGAAGGGATAGTGGGAGTCATAAGATCAAGATGGTGGAAAAAGGAGACGAATGTGACTTTGCAGTAAATTCAAGGGCAATCTTGTGAACCTCATCATGGAAGTATTCAGCCATATTCTGAGGGGAAAGAGAAGGAGGGGTCAGAGGAGGGGGTGCTTTGAGGAGGGAGTTCAATGTGGCAAAGAGGCAGTGAGGGTTAGAAGAAAGGGAGCTAGTTAACTTGATTTAGTAGTCTTGTTTGACCAGCATAAGAGCAGAATTAGAGGAGGTTAGTATAAATTTAAAGTGAAAGAAGTCTGCATATGTGTGAGATTTAAGTCAAAGGTACTCATCAGAGTGGCTACAGGAACATAAGTAGTGGATACTAGGAGTGAATCAAGGCTGAGGTTTGGTATGCCTGACAGAGTGGGGACAAAGGGAGCAATGGTGTCCAGTGCAGAGGACAGAATAGAGTTGTACAATGAGACAGCCTCATGGACAGACTTGGATAACATAGTGAAGGTGAGGGGTGGTGAAACAGTGGTGGAGACATGGAAGGATTGAGGGCTTGGAGATTTCAAATCTTGTTGGTGGGATAAAGGCAGCAACGGTGTCCAGTGCAAAGGACAGAATAGAGTTGTACAATGAGACAGCCTCACAGACCGACTTGGATAACATAGTGAAGGTGAAGGGTGGTGAAACAGTGGTGGAGAGCATGGAAGGATCGAGGGCTTGGAGATTTCAAATCTTGTTGGTGATGACTAGGCATGGCTGAGGGGAGGAGGAGTAATTGTTAGACAAGTTCCTGCTGAACTGGAACATACGCAGGTAAGGCAAGTCTGTTAGGGCAATGGTCTTTGACCTAAGGACCACTGTGGGAGCAGACTGCAGGGCACAATGGACCACTGGTCTGACCCAGCAGCGGCAATTCTTATGTTCTTATGTTATGAGATGGTGAGCAGTGAGGTGGAGAAGTTAGAAAGGAAGTAGTTAGAAAAGAAGACAAGAGTGAGGCAGTGGCCATGCCTGTGAGTAGGGGTAATGGAGCATTGCTGAAGGTCAAATGAGGAGGTTAAGGCAAGAAAGACGCATATCAACATGAATGTTAAAATCCCCAAGGAGGAGGGAGGGAGAAGATGAATCAAGGAAGAAGGAAAGCCAGGAGTCAAACTTGGTGAGAAAGGAGGAAAGGGACTTGTTGGGGAGATGATAAATGATCAGTATCCGGAGAGGTAGAGGAATGAATAGCAGACAGGTGGGAGAAGAGGTTGAAATCTGCAAGAAGGAGAGAGAAGTCCAACACCTCCGCCTTGACCAGTATGGCATGGTGTATGGGAGAAGTAGTAATCCCTATGGGCAGTTGAGAAAGGGAGAGACAGGGCCAGCATTGGGTGGGGAGGGGCCCAGCAGCTTTAGAGGGTCCCTGAAGGCCGGCATGTTTGCCCATGGTGTCCCCCCTCGTCCGGTGTCCCCCTGGCCTTCCTGATCTAACCTTAAAAAATAATTATATTCTGCAGAGAATCACAAGGACTGCAGCGATTCTAACAGGCTGACCACAGCCTCCACTGCATTTTCCCTCTGCCGTGATCCTGCCCCACTTCTGACATAACATCTGTTTCAGACTGGGATGTACCGCAGCTGAGGGAAACTGTGACAGAAGCCATGGCCAGCCTCTTAGAATCATTGCAGCATTGGTGATCCTCTGCAGACCACAATTGCTTTTTAAAGTTAGACTGGGAAGGCCAGGGGGATGCTGGACGAGGGTGGAGACAAGTAACATACACACAAGGTCCCCCTGGAATAGTTCTTATCGAAGTACACTGATGGGGGGTGGGAAGGGGTTCAAAGAGAAAGGGATATGCCATAGCAGCCAGACTGAGGATGGGAGAAAAGTGAAGGGGAAGGAATAATGAGCCTGAAAATAGGGGAGAGGGAGATGGTGGACAATGTGATGGAAAAAGGGAAAAGAATAGGAGAGAAGTTAAATCCAAGGGGTGGTGTAGAGGGAGGGTGGATAGAGATACTGGATAGGAGGGCAGTTGGGAAGAGAAAGGGAGAGATGGTGGACCCTGGGATGGCAGGGAAGGAGGGAAAGAGATGCTAGATGAAAGGGTAGCTGAGAAAAGGAGAGATGGTGGATCTGGGGATGGTGGGGAAGGAAGGTGAGATGCTGGATGAGAGGTCAGTCTGGAAGAAAGAGAAAAATATGGAGCTGGGGTTTAGAGGGAGGAGGAAATGTTGAGTTTAGGGAGTGTAAGGGAGATGCTGAACAATGGGATGGAGGGCAGAAACAGATGCTGCATCAAGGGGGAGAAGAAACAAGAAAAGATGGGGAATAATGATGACTTGGAGCAAGAGAGAAGAGGTGAGAAAGGAAGATTCTGGGAGATGTCAGGCAATGAGAATGGGTTAGGCTAAAAGAGAGGAGAGAGAATTCTGGAAATAGGGAGAGGTCAAAAAGGGGTAGCAAGATGATGAGTGAGAGGAGAATAATTAATACAGAGGTAGAAATGTAGTCATGGAGATTAGATGGAAGAAAATAGGAGGCTGTGAAAAATGGGAGAGCTAGAAACTGAGAGGAGATGGCAAATTGATAGGTAACTGAAAATTAAAAAAGAAAGGTCTGAGAGGATGAAATTTTTATGGACAGACAGGAAAGAAAAAAAAGGAAGGAAATTATTGAAAGGGAAGAATCAATATCTTAGACAGTTGTAGTGAGGGAATGGAACAAGAGAGAAGAAAGGAGAAAAGAAAATGGACAGCAGACACTGGAAAGATAGTTAGCAGAAGACTGACAAGAAAGCAAAATGTCCAGATAACAAAGGTAGAAAAAGTGTTTTATTCTGAATTTATTAATGGGCATATGTTAGATTTAGAATGAAGATAGTGAAGATATTAGGTGACTGAGTTTATTGCTCTAAGTATAAATAGTGATCAGGACCATTTAAAAAAGAACTACAGCTTTAGAATATATGCATCATAGATATTTTTTTGTATTGCATTTAGTGGTATAGCCAGATGTTTGATGGGGGAGGACATGAGCCCAAAATAGGTGGGCACCAATTTTCTCCCCACCCAAATACAAAATACTGTATAAATACTTGGAGTTAACAACAAAAATGGGATGTTTTAGCAACCTTTCTGACAATCATCTCATGATAATAAATATATAATGCCCTCTTATTAAGTTTAAATCATTTATTTATTAAACATATTACTTTTTAAAATTTCACATTATACATAATACACATTAGCATTATTAAAAATATCATTAAATTCATAAAGTCCAAACTAAAGTGCTATGTAAATTTATAGACAGCTGCTACCTCAGACCTGCCCTCGATTTCATTCAACTTCTACTAAGTCAAAAGAATCATATATCTGAAAAACTAAAAGTTCAGTCAGCTCTTGAATTCCTCACAACGATTTAGTTTTCACAGTCCATTATGGTCTTACCACTCAAAATGTTCTTTGTCTAGATTCCGTTTCTTATTAGGTGCAGCCAAATCCTAGTTCAAAAATAAAGTGCTCAGTTTTCAATGCTTGTATGCTGTGTCCATTAAAAACTTTTTTTTCTCCTGAAGCCTTGCTGCTTTTAAATTCGTTTTCCACTGCTACTAGTTGTCTCCTGCCTCCAACTCAAGCTGAGTTTCAATTTACTCATCATCAGGGAGGTTCTTATCTATTAGTGCTTAAAATCTTTTTGCATAATGTTCATAGTTGAGGCAGCAAGGCTTCAGGAGAAAAAAGTTATTTTTATTTTTTTTTTTATGATTTGCAATAACATACAAGTAAAACCCTTGTTACAGCAATACAGAAAACAAATAAACTAGATTACAAAAAGAAATATTTCAGAGGTCAAAGTATTTTTTTCTTTTCTTAGACCACAATTAAGCAAGGGGCGTCCATAGACCCTTGGAGAGGATTTAAAAGAAGAAAAAGAAAACCTTTATATAAGAAAGCAGACTATGCTAACCAAACCCATACATTATATTTATTCCAGTTCTATTAATTACTAGAGATCTTCTTAAGGTCTAGAAAGGCTCTCAATTGTGAAGGTACAAAAAAGGTATACTTAATCCCCAGATATCGAATTAAACATTTACAGGGGTATGCTAATAAATAGGAAGCCCCAATCTTTTTAACTTCACACATAGATAAAAATTCCTTTGTGCGATCCTGTATAATTTTTGATATGTCCAGGTATATCCAAATCCTTTGTCCAGAGAAAGTCAGATGATAATTTCGGAAGTAAAGTTTCATTACAGAATTCAAATCCTGCTCAAATACAAAGGAAACTAGTAATGTTCTTTCCTTTACTTCAGAAAGGGAATCATCTAATATAGCAGATAAATCTTTTAAATCAGTTGTTTTTTTCACCTTGCACTATATTTCCTTCATCAGTAGCCTTAGAAACAGAAGTTGGAATGTAATATATCTTATTAAGAGGAGGAATAGCTTGTTGAGGAAATTTAAGAATTTCAATCAGATATTTTGTGAAATATTCAACTGGGCTTATGGCTAATGATTTAGGAAAATTCAGTACCCGAATGCTGAGCCTCCTGTTAAAGTTCTTAAATTGTTCTAACTTTCAATGTATAAAGTTCTTATCTTTTATCAAAGTTGTTGTTACTTCTTTTAAATCTGTTAAAGTTCTTAAATTGTTCTAACTTTCAATGTATAAAGTTCTTATCTTTTATCAAAGTTGTTGTTACTTCTTTTAAATCTTCTATCTCAGATTTAACCTGTATATTTTGTTCAGTGGAATCTCGTTGAATTTTCTCAACATTTTTAGCAAGATTATCAACTTTTTCTGAGAGATTAAGTATCTCTTGAGTTGATTTAATAAGTAAACCATCCATCCTTTGCAAGGCCGGCTAAATGATCTCTAGTGGAGAAATCGCCACAGCTCTAGATGTAGATTGCTCGGCGTTCACTTCCTTGGGCACTCCTTCCTTCAGGCTTGAGTCCAGCTCTGCGACTTCCACTCCTGGACTCACCACTGGGACAACCCATTTGAACGCTGGACACAGTGGCGCACTGGAATCCGGAGGGGACAGAGATACTTCATGTCCCAGAAGACTAGACGCTCCATTATCTACGTCTTTAGGCAGGACCCCCTTCTCCCGGAAAATGGGTTGAGAGTTAGGTCAAATACCACTCCAAGGTCTGTTGTTGCAGTGGTGATGAGCTGCTAAACTGGGAGGAAACAAATTTAACAACGCCTTTCCTTTTAGTATGAGGCATTTTGTAAAGGAGGCAATATCTGCAGCGGTATTAACCAGCATCTTGGAGAGAGGTAAGAGAAGCCAAAACTAGCATGCAGCCATCTTGGATCCCCCGTGATCATCAGAAGAAAAGTTTTTAATGAACACAGCATACAAGCATTGAACACTGAGCACCTTATTTTTGAACTGGGATTTGGCTGCACCTAATAAGAAACAGAATCCAGACAAAGAACATTTTGAGTGGTAAAACTGGGTCTTATATTCATTTTTGCTCCAAAAACGCATTACGGCTTATTTTGGGGGTATGTCTTATTTTTTTTCATGTACAAAATCATCTCTCCCTTCCTCTCCTCCAACCCAATTCTTCCTCTTTCTTTTCGCTCCCTCCCCCACCATGTGCAGCATCTTTCCTCCCGTCTCACCCATCCCCTTGTGCAACATTTTTCTATCCCTCCCTCCCATCCCCCTGTGCAGCAGAACCCCATCAACCCTCCCACCGTGAGACTGACATACTGTACCTCCGAGACCTCCAAAAAACAGTAGCAGCGACAGCGCTCTGAATGGGCTGCTTCACAGCCTTCCCTCTGCTGCGTTACTGATGATGTCATCAGTGATGCGGTAAAGGGGAGGCCCCGGCAGAGAAGGCTGTGAAACAGCCCATCCAGAGTGCTGCCACCATTGCTGCTTTAGGCTTCAGAGCGGAGGTATGTCATGTCTCACCGGGGTAGGGGGGGGTCACTGAATCGACGAGTCTGATTTTTTAGGTGAATCAGGCAGCACTTGTGTCAGGGATGGAGTTGGGGAGTGTTGTGGACATTCGTGGATCATTTCACCTTAATACATCAAAAGAACGGCTTGAAGTTTTTCGCCTCCTTGGCTATTTTTTCCTCGTAGTCTCTTTTGGCCCCTTTTACCGCCTTATGGCACCTGCTTTGATGCTGTTTGTTCTTTTTCCACTTCTCGTCCATTTTTGATCATTTCCATTCCTTAAACAAGGTTTTTTTTTTGTCTCTGAAAGCTTCCTTAACCTCTACAGTGAGCCACGCTGGTTCTTTTTCCTCTTTGATCCTTTGTTGATACGTGGTATATATAGATTTTGCACCTTGGTGACCGTATCCTTAAAAAGAGACAAAGCTTGCTCTAGCATATTTACAGTGTTTATCATCTTCTTAATCTTCTTCCCCCCCATGCGTCTCATCCCTTTGTAATTCCCTTTTCGGAAGTTAAGCGCTGTGGCCGTCGTTCTGGACCGATGTTTCGATCTCATGCACAATGTTTCGATCTCATGCACAAATACAGGATGTTCGGGGCGGTACTTGGAGAGAACTTTCAGGAAAGAGACTTGGGAGTTCTGATCGACAAGTCGATGAAGCCGTCCATGCAATGTGCAGCGGCAGCGAAAAGGGCGAACAGAATGCTAGGAATGATAAAGAAGGGGATTACGAACAGATTGGAGAGGGTTATCATGCCGCTGTACCGGGCCATGGTACGCCCTCACCTGGAGTACTACGTCCAGCACTGGTCGTCGTACATAAAGAAGGACACGGTACTATTCGAAAAGGTCCATAGAAGAGCGACTAAGATGATTAAGGGGCTGGAGGAGTTGCTGTACAGCAAAAGATTAGAGAAACTGGGCCTCTTCTCCCTCAAACAGAGGAGATTGAGAGGGACATGATTGAAATATTCAAGGTACTGAAGGGAATAGACTTAGTAGATAAGGGCAGGTTGTTCACCCTCTCAAAGGTAGGGGGAATGAGAGGGCACCCTCTAAAATTGAAAGGGGATAGATTCCGTACAAACATAAGGAAGTTCTTCTTCACCCAGAGAGTGGTAGAAAACTGGAACACTCTGCCGGAGTCTGTCATAGGGGAAAACACCCTTCAGGTATTCAAGACAAAGTTAGACAAGTTCCTGCTGAACCAGAACGTACGCAGGTAGGGCTAGTCTCAGTTAGGGCGCTGGTCTTTGACCATAGGGCCGCCGCATGAGCGGACTGCTGGGCACGATGGACCCCGGGTCTGACCCAGCAGCAGCAGTTCTTATGTCCCTATTTCCATGTTGAAGCGGATCATATTGTGATTGCTATTTCCCAGCGTCCCTTCTACTTCTATATCCTGTGCCGGTCCTCGCACCATTTAGAATTAAGTCCAAAATTGTGTTTCCTCTCGTGTTTTCCTTGACAAGTTGTTCCAGGAAGCAATTGCCTACAGTTTCCAGGAACTTGGTCTCTCTAGCACAGCCGGGGGTGCCTAGGTTCCATTCTGTCCCCGAATAGTTGAAGTCGCCCATGATAACTGCGTTGCCTCCCTTGCGTTTAATCTCATCCGTCATTTCTCTATCAATTTCTTCGGAATGCCTCTCCTCATTTCTGGCATTTGTTCCTGGAATTTTGACCCATAGAGACTCTAACTTATCCATCTGTTGTGGCATGTTCTATCCAGTAGATTCAGTTCCCTCTTTGACATATATGGCAATGCCTTCTCCTTTTTGAGTCACTCTGTCTCTTCGGTATAGTTTGTATCCTGGTAGCACCGTGTCCCAGACATTTTCCTCAGTCCACCATGTTTCCATGATGCCAATGATGTCAATGTAATCCTTTTGTGCCACAGCTTCTAATTCTCCTTGCGTTCGTGTACATACACTTGAGTTTGCAGTCTGTTCCCTTCTTGCATGTCCTTCCCTCTTTTGTCCCCTTCAGTCCGTTTTGCCTGTGATCCGGTGAGTCTTCCCCTCTATCTTCTTGTACAGTATTTTCCAGGTATACATGCAATCCAAGGTTTTACTGTATTGTCTATTTAACTAAGAATTCTAAAGTTGATGTTTTGTTCCCTTGGGATCAAATGATCTAGCCAGCAATACCCTACTTGTGGTGCAGAAAGCTTTTTGGGAGCTGGGGGAGAGGTTAAAGCCTTTTATAAAGAGTAGCTTTTTTGTAAGTACTGCCTACATATGGAAAGGAGATGAAAGTACTAAATATTGATATCTTCAATAGGTGGCTCAGAGCCTGGTGTCATCAGGAAGGTTTTAAGTACATAGGAGGATGGGGAAATACATGGAAAAACAAGAGACTATATTGTAATGATGGGCTGCATCTTTCTATGACCGGTAAAAGAATCCTTGCTGAGAAATTCAGGCAATATTTTTCTAGGCATTTAAACTAGAAGGTGGGGCTGGCATATGTATGCAGCACACTTATGGTGACCACCCTGATCAATATTAGCAATACACTTCTTAGCAAGGCAACAGGAAGTGAGACTAAACAAAAAGTAGACAAAAAATGAAATTGACACAGAAAAATAGCTGGAAAGCAATGACCACAAAACACTCGCAGCCTAGGCAACAAAAATCATGATCTGCAAGACCTAATGTTAGAGACAGACTTGGATAATGTAGCGATCATAGAGACATGGTTGAGTGATTCCCATGGATGGGACGCAAACATACCAGGCTATAATCTTTTTAGGAAGGACAGATATGGTTGAAAGGATGGAGGAGTAGCTCTCTCTGTAAAGATTGATATCCAAGTGACTGAAATGCAGGGGGTCTGGGGAAAAGAAGAAGCGATATGGATAGCTTGAAAAGAGAAGATGGAACTTCTGTCTATGTGGGTGTTGTATACAGACCTCCGACCCAAGTGCAGCAAATTAATAAAGATCTTGTTGCGGATATCCAAAAGCTGGGGAAGAAAGGAGAGATATTGCTGCTGGGTGAAAGTTCCATCTGCAGAATCAGAAAGAAGTAGAGAGATAGTGGATGCCCTTCAAGAGGCTCTGCTCAGATAAATGGTAATGGAACCGACAAGGGAAAAAGCAATACTGGATCTGGTGCTCACACATAGGGAAAGTGTCTCCAACATCCGAGTGGGTGCTACCTGGGCAGTAATGATCATCAAATAGTTTGATTTGATATAACAAATAAAGTGGAGGGCAGCCACACAAAACTCAAAGTCCTAGATCTCAAATGTGTGGACTTTAATGAAATGGAGAAGTATCTGAAGAAAGAGCTAATAGGATGGGAGAACATAACGGATGTGCAAAACAGTGGTTCAAGCTGAAAGGAGAAATAAAATTGGTGAGGAAAATAAGTAAAAACAAGAGTAAAAGGAAACTGAAATTGTTCTCCAAACTAGTGGCAGAGAAAATGAAGGCAAAAGAGTTGGCATTTGTAAAATATAGTAACATGGTAACATAGAGGGGCATAATCAAAAAATACATCTAAGTCCATTTTGGGTCTATGTCGCTAGTTGCCCAAAGTCAGCAGCATTTAAAGTCCATTCTCAAAAAATACGTCGTCCCCCCCTCCAGTTTTTGTTGTTTTTTTTTTAATCGTCTACTTGTATGTCCAGACGTTTGATTGTCCAGACCACTAAGATGTCTATCTTTATACCCCATTCTCATCCAAAAAATTGTCCAAGTCAAAAACACCTAGAACAAGACCTTTTGAATGTGGTAGGGGGACAGCAAAGTGATGGACTGGTCACCCAGACATAACAACAGAGTAGTAGGGCACCTTACAGGGCACTTCAGTGAACTTCACAAAAAGGGTGCCATATAAACATCTCACCACAACTCCCTTACAGGTTGTGGTGAGCCCCCCTAAAACCTACTAGACCCACCTGTCTACAACCCCAATAGCCCTTATGACTGCAGGTGCTACCTATGTGGCAGTACAATAGAGTTTTGGTGGGTGCACATTTTTCACCATGAATGTAGTGGTTAGAGTGGCTTATGGGCCTGGGTACTCCTCTCTATGGTTCACTAGCCCACCCCCCCAGACTACTTAAGCCACCTCTGAGCAATTCTACTAGGCTTTCCTATGCCGGGTGCTGATGTTCTGAAGGCAGGTATGTATGTTTTTATTCTGATTTTTAAGGCGGTGGGGGGGGTCGTCAGTAATCACTGGGGGAGTTGTGTGGGGGGGTCTGAACTTTGTGTCTGCAGTGGTTAGATGGTCACTTTGGATACCTTCTGGGCACTTATACCTGTTTTTAGATTGCCTAAGTCACTATATATAAGTTCCATCTAGGCAGTCTCATTAAACTTTCGGTTATAATTGCAGTACGGCTAAGTCTAGGTCGGCCCACATCCCACCCTCACTACTCCTCCTAAAATGCCCCTTTCAGCTCTTGGCGTACAGCAGCACTGAAAGGCCTAAACTGTTTTTAGATACGTCTAAAACCCATTTCGATTATCAACACTTGGACGACCTGTCTTTTCGTCCAAGTACCTATTTAGGTGGCTTTTTAGACTTTTAAAAAAATTATTATGAGCCCCTTAGTAAATATAAAAATACTCAAGGAACACAAAACGGAATACTGGATGAAAATGAAAGAAGTCAAGAGAGAGATATGTCTGGAAAACGTGCAGGCAGAAGAGCAAATGGCTAGAAATATAAAAAAGAGAAACATAAATTTTTTTCTGGTATATTAGTGAAAGAATGAAGATGAAAAATGGAATTGTGAGACTGAAAGAAGCTATGAACTGCTATGTGGAGAGTGATGAGAAAAAAGCAAATGCGCTAAACAAATACTTCTGCTCTGTGTTCGAGGAAGAAAATCTTAGAGAAGGACCACAATTGACAGGCAAAATTATAAGTGAGAATGGAGTGGATACTGCGCCATTCACAAAGGAAAGTGTTTATGAACAACTTGAAAAATTGAAGATTGACAAAGTCATGGGACTGGATGGGTCCCATCCCAGGATATTATGGGAGCTCTGAGGTTCTGGCGGCTTCACTTACAGATTTGTTCAATAAATCCTTGGAGATGGGAGTGGTTCTATAGGACTGGAGAAGAGTGGATGTGGTTCTTCTTCACAAAAGTGGTCGCAGAGATGAAGTGGGAAACTAGAGGCTGGTAAGCCTCACTTCAGTTATTGGAAAAATAATGGAAGCATTGCTGAAGGAGAGGATAGTGAAATTCCTAGAATCTAATAGGTTGCAAGATCCAAAACAACACAGCTTTACTAGAGGTAAATCGTGCCAAACAAATCTGATTGAATTCTTTGACTGGTTGACCAGAGAATTAGATCAAGAAGTGCATTAGATATAATTTACTTAGATTTCAGCAAAGCCTTTGATAAGGTTCCTCATAGGAAGCTCTTGAACAAACTTGACGGGCTGAAGTTAGAACCTAAAGTGGTGAACTGGATTAGAAACTGGTTGACAGACAGACTTCAGCGGATGGTGGTTAATGGAATTTGCTTTGAGGATGGAAAAGTGAGTTGAGAGGTATAATCAGCAGAAAAAAGGAAGTATTGATACCCCTGTACAGGTTGTTGGCGAGTCCCCACATGGCATATTGTGTTCAGTTTTGGAGGCCGTATCTGTCCAAGGATATATGAAGATTTGAAACGGTCCAGAGAAAAGTATCTGCAGTTCTACATCTTGAGGCAACATTTCCAGTTTGCAACAAGGCCCTTTGGATTGGCAATGGCACCCAGGACCTTCACCAAAATGATGGTGACGGTGACAGCCCATCTTCGTACCCTGGGTGTCCTGGTTCATCCGTATCTGGATGACTGGTTGATCAAAGCTCCCTTGCTGTCTGAGGAGCATCAGGCTGTTCATCAGGTGGTACAGTTGCTGCAGTGCTTGGCTGGGTGATCAACTTCAGGAAGAGTCTCCTCAAGCCAACGCAGGATTTGGAATACCTGGGAGTTTGATTTCACATGGGACAGAACAAAGTGTTCCTGCCTGTGTCCCATCAGGAGAAGCTTTGACAGGTTGTCAGAGACCTTCTGTCCTCTCCGATCCCAACGGCATGGCAGTAACTCCAGATTCTAGGGATCATGGTGGCAATGATCGATGTGGTCCCTTGGCCCAGAGCCCATCTATATCAACTGTGGGATGCTCTGCTTTCATGCTGGAATCACCAGTGGGACCTGTTACATGCACCCTGCCCTGGACTACTATGGCGTGGAACTGTCTTGCATGGTGGTTGCGACCCCTCTCACTTTCCAGGGGCCTTCCCCACGGATCTCAGATTGGGTGATTCTGTATACAGATGCAAGTTTCAAAGACTGGGGAGTGGTGTGTATGATTGTCCCTGTTCAGGGCCAATGGGCACCCTCAGAGTGCAAGTGGTTGATCAATCGCCTGGAGCTTCAGGCGATTTGGCTGGCTCTTCTCCACTTCGAGGGTCATTTCCATCATCAAGCCGTCCATCTCTTCTCGGACAATGCCACGGCAGTGGCTTATGTCAATTGGCAGGGGGCATGAGAAGTCTCTCCCTAAGCATGGTGATGTGGCTCACTGGTAGATCTGCTGCCTCTGAACTCAGAGGTTGTGAGATCAAATCCCAATGCTGCTCCTTGTGACCCTGGGCAAGTTACTTAATCCTCCAGTGCCCACTGCTTTGAGTGTAAGTTTTGAAATGCCAAAGCAGCAAAAAGGCGGTATACAAGTTTCCTTCCCTTTCCTTCTGGTGGGTGGAGAAACACCTTGTGGCGCTGTCAGCGATGCATGTGGCAGGAGTAAACAACATTCAAGCAGATTTTCTCAGTCGTCAGATGCTGGACCCCGGAGATTGGTCCCTGTCTCAAAGAGCATTCGATTAAATAGTAGATCAGTGGGGATGTCCCACGTGCAATCTCATGTTGACTGTGGCCAACATTAAAGTGGATCGATTCTTCAGTTACCGTCGCAAGGCCGGCAGCACAGGCCTGGACTCTCTGGTTCAGCCCTGGCCATGGAAAGGTCTCCTCTATGACTTCCCTCCATGACCCATGATAGGGCGTCTTTTGAGGCAGATAGCCCATGGAGGTCTGGTGATCCTGATTACACCCGATTGACCAAGGTGGTTGTGGTATGCTGACTTGGTTTGGCTCCATCAGGATCGGGAGGCTCTGGCTACCTTATCAATCTCGTCTCCTCACGCAGAGTCCAATTGCGATGCAGGATCTGGACTGCTTTGGTCTTAACTAGCCAGAGCTATTCTTCGGCTGTGATTGCCACATTGCTTCACAGCAAAAGGAAGTCCTCCATACTGGCCTATATGAAGGCTTGGAGGTGTTACCAGGCCTGGTGTGCCCTGAGACAGGTATACCCATCTGATTTCTCGGGTCCTTGAGTTTCTGCAGGATGGCCTGAAAAAGGGCCTAGTGGTAGCTTCGCTCCGGGTGCAGAGTGCCAGTCTTTCATGTATGGGCATTCCTTCTCTGAGGGGGCTCATTGGTAGCTCATCCAGATGTGGCTCGTTTTCTATGGGGTTCTCCGTGACTTATGCCTCCATTGCGCCTTCCCTGTCTGACCTGAAATCTTAATCTGATTCTCTGCTCTCTGGCTCATCCACTGTATGAGCCTCTGGAGCAGGCATCCCTTATGGATTTCACGATCAAAACGGTCTTCCTGGCGGCTATTACCTCAGCCCATAGGGTTTCGGAGCTTCAGACTCTCTCCTGACAGGATCCTTTTCTGCGTATTACGGATTCCGCTGTGATGCTGTGTACTGTTCCTTCCTTTCTTCCGAAAGTGGTTTCTATTTTCTATGTGAATCACTAAGTTCAGCTTCCTGCTTTTGCTTCCTCTGGTTCAAGGGACCGGGCGTTGTGGTTCTTGGACGTGCGCAGGATTTTGTTGTGGTATCTGGAGGTCACCGAGTTTCGCCTCTCTGACCATATGTTTGTTTTGGCGGGTCCTGCCCACAAAGGTAGGCCTGCTGCTAAAGGCACGATTTCTAGGTGGATCCATATGGCCACTTCCGAGGTTTACGTGGCAGCCGGAAAGAAGCCCCCCCTCACGGTGCAGGCTCATTCTACCAAAGAGGTGTTTCATCCTCTTGAGCAGAGTTGTCAGCTGTTTCTCTGGACGAGATATGCAGAGTCGCTACCTGGTCCTCTTTGCATACATTCACTAAGTTTTACAGGATCGATGTGGCGGCCAAGAAGGATGCTGCTTTTAGTGCCTCTGTTTTGGCAGTGGGCTCATCAGTCTCACCCATCTCACCCTGATTTTTCAGGACTTCTGTGTTACGTCTCACTGGTCCCGGAATAAAGCGGGATTCTATAAGAACGAAAGATTATGTTCTTACCTTTGCTAATCTTCTTGTAAATCCACAGTCTACACTTTATTCTGGGAACCCACCCTTTACCTTGCAGATTCGCCAATCGTCTGCCTTTACAAGTACTGGTAAGCTGGATTTCTGTTTTCTGACCAGCCTTTATAAGAATGTCATCAGAATGGGTAAAGCACTTAGTTTTGTTTTTTTTTTTTGGGGGGGGGGGGTCCTTGTTCAGGTGCCATCTTCTGACAGTGCGGGCTGTGTCTCCCTATAGCACTGTTTTGTCGTTCAGGTTTCTAATGTTTCATAACATATTCTCTTGTTTTTCATTGTTGCTGTTTTATATTTGTTGATATGAGCAGAATTGACTTACTTGCAGGAAAGTTTCTCCGTTCCCCTCTCTCTTGTTATTATCCTCTACAGATGTTCCTGGCTGCTTTAAGACTGACTGAGGTTACAGGGACAGTGATGAGGTAAGAGGGGAAAGGGTTTAAGTGTCTGAAGTTTGAGGATTCCTACAAAGTCCTGGTGGGTAGATGGAAATAACCCACTGGTCCCGGAATAAAATGTGGATTTACAATAAAGATTAGCAAAGGTAAGAACCTAATATTTCGTTAAAGCACATTATTCTCAATTCAGTTTTCAAAATCTTTTTATTGAAAAGTTTTGTAATAACAGCAAGTAAAGAACATCACAATTAGCTTTTTTTAAGACCAAAAAAAACTGGACTTTAATGATGTGGCCTGCAATGTGTATATGCGTTGAATTTTATCTGAATGGTTGGATTTGTCCTTTCATGTTTTAATGGAATTCTTTTCAATTTTTATGCTACTTTTTGGATTATTTTGTAAACTGTTTTGATTTTGTAGCTAAGTGGTATGTAAAACTTTTTAATAAACATAAACATTACAACAGCATGGAGCATATATAGAAGTGGAACATATAGCCAAATAAGAGAGTTAAGAGGAGTTAGAAAAAAATGTGACTAATTTAAGGAAATTTGCACATGAAGTCAGAAAAGGTGAATGAAAATGATCTCAGAGTAGGAGTGAATAAGCAAGTCTTGTTACAATATATGCAGCCATTAAGGCTGAAGAGCTAAGCTTTCACCTGCTTCTCGAAGAAGAGATAGTCTTATGTTAAGCGAATAGTCAGGGAGAAGTCATCTTTCCAGCCCTTGTGAATGGTAAAGTTTTCTGAATCACATGGGCATTCCATATAGGGTACAAGGATTAAATGAAAGAAAAACAGGTCAGAAATAGAGCTTTGTATGTCTAAAACACTCAGGGCTCCTTTTACGAAGGTGCGCTAGCGTTTTTAGCGCATGCTGCAGATTAGCGCAAGCTAATCCCGTGCTACACAAAAAATACTAATGTAAGCTCTATGGAGGCGTTAGCGTGTAGCGTGCGCTAAAACCGCTAGCACACTTTCGTAAAAGGAGCCCTCAGTCTTGCTATTCATGTACTGTACTTTAATTTAAATTTGTTGTGACTTTGTTATCTTTGCAAACATAATTTAGCTCTCTGCACTCCTCAATGTATGAATGGTGGACTCTGTGTCACTCCTGGTCTGTGCATCTGCCCACCTGGATTCTATGGGACCAACTGCAATAAAGGTACCTATGTTTGGGATTGGGGAAATCACTTTTCTTTTGAACTTCTATCTTCTCTCTTCTCTTTTATCATCCTTACTGTGATACTGCTTTGTTTGTCATGCTGGCAATAAACAGACAAAACGAAAAATCTTGCATTCATTTATTCATCCATTCAATTTAGTAATCTTGCCTTCCAAAGTTAGCCTGAAGAGGAGATTTAAGATTAGATGGTTATCAGAAGGCTTGAAAAGAGGAAGCAGGAGATATTTCAGTAATTAATCCCTTAGAAATAGCAATTACAGGTTTTATGGTTTTACTTAGGTTTTCTAGCTCTAAGCTATCATCCCAGAATCATCTCCAAGAACCCTCAATCTTGGAACCCTGTTGCCTGGTCTTATTTTTAGCAAATTTTTATTTAAAGTTTTATACTGTAGATTTAAGAAGACCTGTGTTAATTCAGAATTAAATTTTGTTTGTAGGTGGATACTGAATTGTTTTCGAGAATGATATTGATTATGGTACTTTCTCTGATCTGTTATTAGCTCCTTTGAGAGAGGTTAAATCAAAAGTAAGACATTATTACATTACATTAGTGACTTTTATTCCACCTTAACCTTGTAGTTCTAGGCAGATTACAAAAAGAGGTAAGCTGGACATTACCAGGAAAGTTACTAGGTTATTAGGTATTAATTACAGGACTGTGACTTATTCAGAAATTTGCAAGTGTGGGTATAATTAAGGTATAGCATTAGTTTGACAAATTTTCTGAATAGCAGGGTTTTTATTTCTCTTTGGAGGGTTTTGTAATCAGGCGTTGTTATCAGCAAGTTGGAGAGATGGTGGTCAAGTTTCACTGCTTCAGTTGCTAGTAGACTATTGTACATCTTGTGCTGTATGCCTTTGATTGGGGGATGAGTAAATAGAGTCTGAGTTCTTCTTGGCCTGGTTGATTTATTCTGGATAAGGCAATCGTTCAGATAGGTGGGGCAGCACCATTCTGGGCTTTGAATAGGAGACAGTAAAATTTGAATAATATTCGTAATTGCATTGGGAGCCAGTATGTGTCTAAGTATGCGGTGGTGATGTGATCATATTTGCTTAGTGAGTATATCAGTCTGAGAGCCTTGCTTTGTACGGTCTGTAATTGTTTTATCATGCCTCCAGGGCATGGCAGGTAAAGTTACAGTAGTCTAGAAGTCCCAGAACTAGGGATTGGACCAGGAGTCGGAATAGTTCCCTGTCAAAAAATTTTCAAACAGTTGGGTTATTGCCTATGAGGAGGAACTGTAGGAAATATGAGAGATTTTGAAAGAAGTCAAGATCAGGAAACTTTTGAAAATTGGAGGAATGAAATCAAGTGGTATAAATCTGTGATTTTAGAAACTATAAAAGGTTTATTTTGAGCATGGGATCACTGAAGCTGATAATTCATCTAAGTGTCTTTTCAGATATTTTTCCTTAACTTAGCCTGCCCAATTCGATTTCACCCATTATACAGTCTAGTGCCAATGAGTTGGCCAATTTTTTTTCAAGCCAATGTGAATAAAATCAAGAATTCATTTAGTTTAAATACTCAGATCATGCTTTATGTAACTGTTGATTTATCTATTCAATTAGACATTGTTTTAGGTGATACATGTTGGGACAAATTTCAATTAGTAGACTGTAGAGATTGGAAATATATTTTAAAAATTAGAAAAAATTGTACTCTTTAGATATTTGCCCCTCATATTTACTAAAGACTATACATTCATGTTTAATTATTTGGATTATGCAGTTTGGGGATGATTCTATAAAGGGCGCCTAACTTAATTGGGAAAATACACTTAACAGCCTCAATAATTGTTTTAAAAAATGTACCCCCCTCTTTTTACGAAACCGTAAATGCTATGCGCTGCTCCAACACACATAGAGGCAAGGCACAGGCGGAATAGAAATCACTAATCACTAATAGAGTTCCCATGAGTGTTGGAGCAGTGCACCAGCCAGTGCTAAAAACCACTTTCATGGTTTTGTAAAAGGTGAATTAATTGGGTGATAAGTGCCTATCAGATTATATAAAAGATAGGCGCTTACCGCAATGCGCTTAGCAGTGCCTAATGTCTTAAGTGGGCATTTCTTTGGGTGGCACATGACTTAGGAACCACTAAGCGTGATTCTCCATAAACTTAGGCACCTGAAATGTAGGCCCTTGTCTACATTTCAGACGCCTAAGATTTCACCTAGGTGCCACTAGCTGCAAGTCTGTAAACAACACCTAAGTGTGACTGACACATGGCTGCCACCATTTTTCTAGGCACCAGACGATTTAGGTGCTGTTTATTGAATCAGCCCCTTTGTGAATTTTGTTCTATGAGAAAGTCTCTATCCTATAGATTTATCACATATAATGTTGACTCCTATTTCAAAATCTTTAGGAGCTGATCTTGCTAAACTTGACATTGATAGACCAATAGCTAGCATGCCTTTGCTTGTGAAACTTTGAGGTGCTTGTAAATAATCAACTTATCGATTTTCTTGCATTACCAGACTCACTTCATTTTTTACAACATGGCTTTAGATCCATGCACAGTACCGAGACCTTATTATTGGAAATGATTTCAGATATAAGAGAACTATTGAGTTTAGGGAGTATAGCTGCAACCTTTGATGCCATTGATAACTTCTTGTTGTTGTACAGATTGAGTGAATTGGGGATTTATGGTAGTGTCTTGAATTGGATGTGTTTTTTGTGGCTTAGTTCTTATCAGATCCATAAGGGCCTTAATTTATCCAATTCTTGGACTTCATGTTATGGAGTGCCACAGAGATCTCCCACAATGTTTAATGTATATATGAGAGCTTTGGGTTTTCCTTTCTCTGGTTCAGATGTCTCTGTATTTTCTCTCAAGTTGCACAGGATCAAAGAAAATATGATCTTTACCAGATAGGGAAATTTCAAAAATAAATTTGTCCTTAGGTCAAGAACCTGAGGATTTAAAATCAAAAACGTTTTCCTGTACAGTTGAGTTGCCCTTGCTACTGGAGAGTGCCTCGATTTATGAAAATAGTCCCCATCCCCATAATATTTTCTCCATCCCCATGCTGTTTTTCCCTGTCCCCTCCCCATCCCCACTAATTTCTACAGAGAAATAAGTTACACATAGCTAAAAAAATTCTAATTAACCATCAAGAAAAATACTGATTTCCTAAAAGTCCATCAATTGTTTCAGGCTTCAGGTATGTTCTATTGTCATCTGTGGTGAGTTCAACAAGTGAAAATGTTCTTTCAGATAAGGTCCTGGTTGCTGACACGGCTAAAATATACTTTGCAAGATGACTTAGGGCTTCTTTTACGAAGCCGCGTTAGCGGTTTAATGTGCGCTAATTTGCCAGCCATGCTAGCCACTATCTCCTCCTCTTGAGCAGGCGGTAGTTTTTCGGCTAACGCAGGGGTTAGCGCACGCTAAAAATGTGCATGCGATAAAGCCGCTAACGCGGCTTCGTAAAAGGAGCCCTTAGTTTAAGCCAACAGAAAAAAAGGAGGAGCAATTGGCCTTGTATGAAGAAAGCAGCAAAAAAATAAACAAGGAAGGGTCATGAAGGCTTTTTAAAAAAATAATTATTCAATTTATTAAATCCAGCAACCAGTAACATCTACGATGAGACCCTATGATTTTAATCTAATCTAATCTTCAATCTCTGGGTCGTTGTATGCCTACGAGAGGGAGAGCTGAAAAGTTCTCAGCCCAACCAAGACGAGAATGAAGTGGCAAAATAATACTCAGAATTTAGGAAGTTGGTTGGGCTGAGAACTTTTCAGTGCCCCTCACATCTACAGTAGGTTCAAGGTGACTTACAAGTCAAGAAGTTTAGAAGTTACAACAATGAAATATAAAGTAAGCAGCATACTATGAGGTAGTTACCAGAAATAGGAGATGTAATCATCATTCAATAGAGGGGAACATTGAGCCGTCACTAGAACTACAATATAGCAGTTTGAATTATACAGTTGAGTTAGATATAAGTAGATTGGTGCAATTATGTTATGCAGAGTTTGGGGAGGGAGCTCTTATGGTTTCCAGAAGGGTGAAATTCTGTGTAGGCTGCTGTGGAAGAGCATACTTGTTAAGTATCAATGGTGTATATCAGTGTTCTTCAACCTTTTTACACCTATGGACCGGCAGAAATAAAAGAATTATTCTGTGGACCGGCATCGGTCCGTGGACCGGCAGGTGAAGAACACTGGGCTAAGTCGTGGGCCAGACCCTGCCCCCATAATAGCACTAATTGCACCTTGCATGTCCCGTGCCTCATCTGGAAGCCTTCCCTCTGACGTTGCAACATCAGAGAGAAGGCTTCCGGTTCAGGCGCAGGATGCCCGTAGGAGCCACTGCCCGTGGCTTTGTGTACTGAATCAGTTAGGAAGAGGGAGCTGGCTCGAAGATAACGTCGCATCGATCGCACCATGGAGTGGCGGTTGAAGAACACTGTTTTGGGCCTGATGCACGTGCTGGCCCTGTGGACCGGCAGGAAATTTCTGTGGACCGGCACTGGTCCATGGACCGGTGGTTGAAGAACACTGGTGTATATGTTCTCAAAAAGGAAAGTCTTCCGTTTTTTTCAAAATCTGGCATACCATAAGATAATATGGAAAAATAGTAACTTATAGGAAGAATTTTTATTGAGATTGATGAACAGCAAACAGTTCTACATTTTTAACATATTTTTTTTTACTTTGTCCAGCAAACTGTACAACAACCTGCTTTAACAGTGGAACCTGTTTCTATCCAGGAAAATGCATTTGTCCTCCAGGATTTGAGGGAACTCAGTGTGAACTTAGTAAGTATATTTAATTGTTTTATTTGGCTAGTTGCAATATTTATCTCTCTGTATCACACCACCAAGTACTATCTTTGATGCAGGCATTCAGTCTTCACAACCAACTTACAGATGCACCCAAGGACATACAATTAATTCTCTCCCTTTTTTTGGGGGAGGGGGAAGTTTTGATGCATCTCTCCATCACTCCAGGATCAGAGAGCCTGCTCTTTCTCCCTCCATTTCAGCAATACATAGCCATTCAGCTCCCTCCCCCTCTCCCTTTCCTTATAACCATTTGCATACAGATGCCTGGGTTTTCCCTCATCTGTACCCCTCACTGCACTGACATCCAATTCTCTACCTCTCACCCTTTTCCCCTCCACCCTTCTGCAGCACAGGCACCCAATTTTCTCTCTGTTCCCTCTGCAGTTCATACCTAGCACACACTATCTTCCAGCATACAGATGCCTAGTGCTCTCTTCCACCCAACCTAACCTTAGCGGCATCTAACTCAGGCGTCATAATATTAGGCCAGGGTTTTTTGGGTCTAATATACCAACATTATGATACCTATTGTCTAACCCTAACCAAGCCTACTTTCCGGGTTGGTACCTCAACTTCGGTGTTGGAAGGCGTCATGCTGAATTCTGTGTGCATCTTTAATTAATGGTTTTTAAATTGTTTTTTTAAAAAGGCATTTTCAATTAAAATGGCAATTAAGGTGCTTAAAAAATTTTGATTTGCATTCAGAATTCAGCTAGTTGCCACTAGGCGCCACCAATCTAGACACTTAGCAGTGCATAAATTAGGTGCCTTTTAAAGAATCAGGCCCTTTGAGCCTCCCTTCCTGCACCTTCATATGATGATCTCTAGTCACTGAGCTGTCCCTTTGTCTATGTCCTCTCCCTTTTTGTCTTCATCCCAGAATTTTCTCTTTTCCTTCCTGAAGTTGTCTCTCTCCATTCCTTATCTGTCACCTAACTTCTCAATCCCATCTTTCTCACGTTACTTCCAATATTGTGTCTTTCTCCTTTCTGCCTTCTTCCCCATGGCATTTCAGCTTTCTCCTTTCTGAATTGGTGTTTTGTTTAGTAACTTTGAGCCATTTAATACAGGCAGTATCTGTGCTGCTGGGAACAGTCAGTCAGCACTGTGCAAACTGTGTCACTTCTGATGCCACTCTGCAATGAGTTACTGAACAGAGTCACATTGTGGGAGCACAATTTTCAGGTTAAGGAAGCAACATAGAAATTTCTTTAGGGGGTTTGCCATTCCCATTAGTCTTTTCCTTCCACCGGGCCTGTTATACGTCATCAGAAAATCCAGCTCCTCTCTCTTGCATAGAGCTATTATGCTTCTAATTCATACACACACTTCAGCTTTTTTCATATAAGAAACAGACTAGCCTCTGTTTTTTATCTGATCATACTCAAGTTCAGAGCATGAAAGTGACCCCATTTGACAGGGTATACAGTACATCAAACAAGCTGTATAGAAAGACAGACGTTTCAAATTACTCAGTAGTTGTAGCCCTGGTGTGCATGTACACCTAGTTTTGACAATAGACCCAGTGATCCTCAATGCAAGGCCCGTGAGCCAATGGTGGCCCAAGGAGACCTTCTGGGTGACGTGCGCACTTATCCAGAGCCCCCTCCCCCAAAGTGAGATCCGTTGCTTGCTCACCATTCTTGTTCCCAGCAGCACTGCTCTTACTCTTCGGGCTGCTGGCAGCATGAATGAAGTAAACACACTGCTTTTGGCAGCCCAAAAACTCTCTCTCTGCTACTGCTTTCTGTCCCCGCAAAGGTGGGAAGCAGTAGCACAGACCTGGTGAGATCCAGAAAACTGCAACAATCATGATGCATACTGCGAAAGCCTAAGAGAACATGAAAGAAATGTTGTTTATGGATGGATGGGAATAGGGGAGAAGAAGATAGTGCACATGGACAGAAGGGAAGGGAAGACATGGAAAAGTAGATAGATTTGAGAAGGAAGCAGAAAAATGAAAGAAAGTTGAATGTGTATGCCAAAGATGGATGGAGAAAAATATCATCAATATATCGTTTTCACAGAAAAATGTATTGATAAAACTCAAGACGTATATAGGTGGTCATTTTCAAACTGGGACACATACAGGCATGTGATAGAAGGTGCCATGGTGGTACCCATAGCCGTGCCGCATATCTGAAGAAAAAAAAAAAAAATCAAACTTAAAATAGTTCTTGCTTAAAGCAATTTGAGCCAAGGTAGTCAAGAATTCAACCCTACAACTATCAATGCCTTTAGCCAAAAGGTGATGCTGTACTATCACTAAAGCTTGTGATTGGGAAATGTTCGTATACAATGCAGTGATGTCCAAAGTAACTAACAAGTACATAAGAACATAAGAAATGCCTTCGCCGGATCAGACCTAGGTCCATCTAGTCCGGCGATCTGCACACGCGGAGGCCCAGTTAGGTGTTCCTTATTGAAGACCCGGATTTCCCGTATCCCCGGATGTGATTTGCAAGAAGGTGTGAATCCAACTTGCGCTTGAAACCCAGAACAGTAGTCTCTGCCACAACCTCCTCTGGGAGAGCATTCCAAGCACCCACCACTCGTTGTGTGAAACAGAACTTTCCTACATTTGTCCTGAACCTGCTGCAGCTCAGTTTCAGGCTATGACCTCTTGTCCATGTCACATCTGAAAATGTCAGTAAAGCTGCTTCCTGGTCAATTTTATCAAATCCTTTTAATATTTTAAAAGTCTCTATCAAATCTCCTCGCAGTCTTCTCTTTTCGAGGGTGAACAGTCCCAGTTTTCTGAGGCGTTCTTTGTAGCTCAAATTCTCCATACCTCTGACAAGTTTCGTGGCTCGCCTCTGCACATTCTCCAGCAAGGACCTCATCACAAGCTTGTAGCATCACAATTATGGAAGTGGTACCTTTTACATTTGATGCACTCTTTTGTACTTCTGATTTTAGATGGTAATCTACAAAATCAGACAAGGGTTCCAAAAGAGAGCCAATATCAGACACTATAGGTCGCCCCAGAGGGCCGATATAGATGTGTGAATTTTAGGAACATAATAAATAGCTGGTACAATAGGGTGAAGTTAAAAAATAAATTCAAACTCTCTCAGTAATGATTTTGTCCTCCAATGCTTCAATAAGTACATCCTGGATCAAATTCTATAGATGTGAAATAGGATCTTCTTATAGCTCTTTATAATATGTGGTGTCTGAGTTTTGTAAGTTAGCTTCTTGTACATATGACACAGAATCCCAAATAACTGTGCCCCCTCCCTTATCCGCTGGACAGATCACAATAGACCTATCCTGTGATAGGGAGGAAATAGCTCGACTTTCATCCTTGGTAAGATTATATATACTGGTAAATTGTTAATTGCGGAGATCAACAGATTTTCAAATACTTGGATGTGAGGGTCACATGTACCCAGAGATAACCAATGGGACTTCTTCCGCAATATACAAACATCATCAGAACTATCAACTACTGTATTGTCCTCAGCCTGATCAAAAAAATAAAGCTAATTTACATTTACGGATGAACTTAAAAAAATTAATCCGAAAATCAAATATATTAAATGTCCCCCAAAGGGACAAATGAAAGGCCCTTATTAAGAAGAGATGTTTCCACAGGAGACCATGATCTTGAGGAGAGGTTGAATACCAGAGTGGCAGTGGAACTGTGTGTACTCAATGGGGAACTCTGCATTCTCTTACTGGTCATGCGGCTATCTGGTTGGAGGCCAAATGCCAAAAATTTTGAGATGCAGAGTCAGAATTGTTAGACTGCAGAGTGACTTTTAAACCTGACCCATACCTTAATCATCATCTGAAGTGTCCGTGGATGTGTTGGTATATGTAGATGGCTTGGAGACCTTCTGTTTCTTATTTTTATTCATCCAGTTGTAAACATATCTCTTGACATAATCATTCTCATTCCGTCTGAAATTTTTTGATCTTCATTTGTTTAAGATCCAAACGAAACTTGTCCATCCTTAAAGACAGACATACATTCATTGAAGGTCTCCAATGCCAAAGAAGACTGTAAAGAGTTCATTTTCTTTTTATAGTCCCTCTTGATAAAGAATTAATTCAGAATAGATGGTTTCAATGATAAGCAGCATTAAATCAAGGGAACACTTATTAAGAACAGCGTTCCACATGAATGTAGGGCAGAAAGTGAAGGAGAGAAAAACAGCAAATGGATAAGGCCCTTGAAACAGAGTTAAGAGCACAAACAGAAGTGCAACCAGAGACTGGGAAAACATGATTAGAAAAATAAAATCACTAGTCAACAAAGGTAGGAAAAATGATTTTATTTTCAATTTAGTGATCAAATATGTCAGTTTTGAGAACTTTACATCTACTGTCTTTGTTTTGCATTGCTCAGGAAGAAATGCATTTCTTTCTGTTTCTCTGATGTTGCACTGCATGCAGAGTCTGGCATCTAAGGGTTTTATTTGTGTATATTAGGACTTTTTAAGTTTGTGGTTCTGTATTTGCATAGGGTTTATCTGTATTCTACACGTATAACCAAGGCTAGATATACTGGTAGGAATGAATGTCATGAAGCGTTATTAGTGTCATGGCTCCAAGTAGGAAGACATTTGTCAGCTCTCTTTCAGTCCTTTTGGACCCAAAACGGCCCTCACATGAAAATTAGTGAAGACCATTGTATATAGACCATTGCCATGGACTATACAAAGTAATTTATCCTGTCGGCAATCAGTCATATGTAAACAATTTCAGCAGAGTATATTGAAAGCATTCAGAATGTCAACAGCAAGATAGATTGTGAGCCCATTGGGACAGATAGGGAAAATGCTTGAAGTACCTATATGTAAAACCACTTTGAGTGTGGTTATATAACTACAAAAAGGCAGTATACAAGTCCCAATCCCCAAAAGAGCTGATTTCAATGGGAAAGCAAATTAAACACAGCAGAAACACTTGAGGTGATTATTTTTTGTCTTTTCCCATTCCCCTTGCCACTTGATCCTTTCTTTTCCAAAGAAATGTAATGAGGACCGTATATACTCGAATATAAACCGGGATTTTTGAGCCAAAAAATTGCCCCAAAAATGGGGGTCCTGGTTTATATTCGGGTCATTACCCAGTGACCACCCAAAACCCTACTGGACTTCTTGCAGGCCTGCCTTAGGCCGGGACAGGAGGGATCCCTCCCGTCTCCTGCCCCGGCCAACACTAATAATTACCATCCACCCTCCCTCCTTCCCTCCCTCGCGTACCTAGTTCCCTGGTAGTCCAGTGTGTATGCACTGAAATCCTCTTTTGTAAAAGTAGTAGTCAGCAGCACACCCAGCCCTGCACTGCTCATTGATAGGCTGCCACAAGTTCTTGTTGGATTCACAGTTTTCTCGGTAGCCTGTTAATGAGCGGTGCAGGGCCGGCCGGGAACACGAAAAACTCGCTCCTGCGTGCCGGCCCGGGTGTGCCGCTGGCTACTACTATTACAAAAGAGGATTTCAGCGCATACACGCTGGACCACCAGGGAACTAGGTATGCGAGGGAGGGAAGGAGACAGGGTGGGTGGTAATTAGTGTCGGCCGGGGCAGGAGACGGGAGGGATCTCTCCTGACATGGCCTACCACTACTAGGTGGTTTAAGTTAAGGGGCTGTTGGTGGAAGGAACTTTGTTTGGATTGGGAGGTGTGGGGTAAGGATTGGGTGCTGTTGGGGGTTAGCATTTGTGATTGGGGGAGGAAAATTGTCACAGCACCTGTCCTGACAGTGCCTTGCACTACTAGGCTGCTGGTAGCACAGCTGCAGTTGTTGCCTCTTTTTCAGGTAACGGTACGTTCAACTACACCATCACCAATCGTGACAGCTAGTGCATGGTATTGAACCATGTGCTAGCTATCACTGCTGGCTGGGTTAGAAGGCAGAGGGGAGTACAGGAAAATCAAGCCATTGTGACATCACTAATGAGGTTGGCTTTTTTTTAGGGGGAAGAGGGTACAGGAAAGGAAGGTGGGACAGTGTTCAGAGCCTGGCAGGGAGGGGGGACAGTATTCAGAGCCTGGCAGGGAGTGGGATGAGTGCAGAACCTTGCAGGGGAGGACATGACGGAGGGGACACTGGGTGCAGATCCTGGCAGGGCATGGCACTTGAATATTAAGCCCCCGACTTATATTCGAGTCAACCATTTTTCCTCCTTTTGGGGGGGGGGAACTGGGGGTTTCGACTTATATTCGAATCAACTTATATTCAAGTATATACAGTACCTCTTTTTAGATGTACCCTTAATGCTGCTTGTTGGCTGACAGAGGTTATTTAAGCCACAGACATCTGTCCTCCCTAATGAACCTGAGGTTGTCCTGTCTGGATGTGTCCAGAGATAATGGGTCCCAATAGAAAGGAGCCGGAATCTGGATTCTATGTCCTACAGCACATAGTAATGTGCCTTAGCTACATAGCCAGCCTTAAAATATGTTTTAATTATTGTATATAGGATATCATTTTAGAAGTATTGCATGGTGTGAATAACATGAAGAAAGACTTGGTGAAGCTTGAAGAATGGTCTGAAATTTGGCAGCTAAAATTTAATGCTAAGAAATGCAAGGACATGCATTTAGGCTGCAAAAACCAGAGGGAACGGTACAGTTTAGGGGGTGAAGAACTTATGTGCACGACGGAAGAGCGGGACTTGAGTGTGATTGTATGTGATGATCTTAAGGTGACTAAACAGGTTGAAAAGGTGATGGCAAAAGCCAGAAGGATGCTAGGTTATACAATTCTGGAGGCCGCACCTTCAAAAAGATATAAAAAGGATAGAGTCGATCCAGAGGAAGGCTACTAAAATGGTGTGTGGTCTTTGTGATAAGGCTTTTGGGGACAGACTTAAAGATCTCAATCTATATACTTTGGAGAAAAGGCGGGAGAGGGGAGATATGATAGAGATGTTTAAATACCTATGTAATATAAATGTGCATGAGTCGAGTCTCTTTCATTTGAATGGAAACTCTTCAATGAGAGGGAATAGTATGAAGTTAAGAGGTGATATGCTCCGGAGTAATCTGAGGAAATACTTTTTTTACGGAAAGGGTGGTAGAAGCCTGGAACAGTCTCCCGGAAGAGGTGGTGGAAACAGAGATTGTGTCTGAATTAAAGAGGGCCTGGAATAGGCATGTGGGATCTCTCAGAGAGAGAAAGAGATAATTGTTACTATGGATGGGCAGACTAGATAGGCCATTTGGCCTTTATCTGCCGTTATGTTTCTATGGCAATTATATGCATAAATAATGGCATTTATGTGTGTAGATTGTTTATTAAGGAGCCAAGCACCTGAAGGCAAATTTTTACATCTTATAGGTCATTTAAAATAACCAAGAGCTCAGTGAAATAATATGGGTACTCTCAACTCTTCTAAATCTCTGGCCAAAACAAACATTTTACTATTATTTATGCATATCTTGTAGAAGTTACAAAAGCCAACAGAGAAATTTTTGAAAATATATCTGTATTCCCATACAAGATTGAAGATGCATGTATAAATTTTTGGATTACTCAAACCATTCTCAGTACATGCTACCTTCGACTCTGTGAACCCCACCAAAATTTCATATGTGAATGACAACATTGTAACATCAGCATTAACGTGCAACATAAATGATGAAAGGTGTAAATAAAGAAATAAGAGTTAAACTTGATTTCAGGCTACTGGAAGCCAGTGTAACTAATAAATCACAAGCGTGTTCAGTCAGTACATGTGATGCAGCATTTTGAACAAGCTGAAATGATCTTAAGGAAGAAACAGGAAGAGTTATATTGAAACAATTATAGTAATCAAAATTACCAATAACTGTAACATTTTAAAGAAGAAGAATGTTCTACAGCAGTGTTTATCAGCTTCTTCAAACCAAGAACCCCTTAAGCCTAACAAATACCAACTGAGTACCCCCCATCCATGCTCCGCCCCAGATCCTACCCCCATAATAATAGTACTAATGGTAACGTAATTTCTTCCATCCATTTTTCATATACACACAATATAATCTTTTTAATACATAATGGTAATCACAAAATTTAAAAAAAACCACAAAGCACATTGTACACAGAGAAAATGTTAATTATCATTTATCATTTTTTCTTTCAAAGACTTTAAAATATTCAATGTTACCTTAGTAACAACTATAGAAAAATAGACAAATATAGAGCAAAATATAGACAGCAGATAAGAATTCACAAAATTGACATATTTTGATCACTAAATTGAAATTAAAATTATTTATTGTCTGGTGATTTCATGAGTCTCTGGTTGTATTTCCTTCTGACTGTGCATCCAATATTTCTTTCTTTTTGACTCCTGCACGCTTCCTCTCCTTCAGATCCCATTCCCTTCTCTCTCTCTGTCCCTCCATGAGTCCAGCTTCTTCCTCTCTCCTCCACCCCTATTAGTAATATGTCTCCCTCTCTCTCTCTCTCTCACTGTCCATTTGTCTTGAGAGATCCAGGCATCTCTCCCACCCCCTCTACTGCCAAATCCAACATTTCTCCCTCTCGCATCCCCCAGATCATGTCCAGAATTTTTCACCACTGCCTACCAGCCTCATGCCCATTTCTCCTTCTATCACCCCTCTCCATCACAATGCCACATTTTTCCCTCCATTCATTCTCCCTCCAACATTCCTCTCCCTTGCATCCCTTTCAGTCTGTTCTACCACCATATCCAACATTTCTCCCTCTCATCCTTCTATTCTCCATGCATCTCTACCTCACTCTTCTCTCTCTATGTCCAATTTTCCTTTCTTCCTTTCCCTATTTGCACCATCTCTCACACACTCATGGCCAGCAATTCTCCCTTTCTATTCCCTCCCTTCTGTGTCCTATGTTCATTCCCCTTCCCTTCTTTCTGTATCAAGTTCGTGGCCTCTCCTCCCCCTCCCTGCCTTCCAGCTTTGTCCCAAAATTAAGTTGCACACCGGGGATCCCTGCCTGCCCTGCCCCACCCACATTTCCCCCCACCCCTCCCAAAGCTGACCTGTCCACAGAAGCCGCCGGCACCGCCGGAAATCCATGCCTGCCCCGCCCACCCACCCACACCCCTCTCTCCTGAAGCTGACCCGTCCACAGAAGCCTCAGGCGCCGCCAGGGATCCCTTCCTGCCCACCCCCTGCTGAAGCTGCTACCAGGGATCCCTCCCTGACTGCCTACCTGTCCGCCTACTGCACCACCCCCCACCACCGAAGCTGATCCTTTTACTTTGTTGGAGCCAGACTGGCTCCCTCCTCCCCCAGCAGCAACTCTGTGCAGAGACGGCGATTCACATGCTGCACGTAGCTGACCCACAAGCCTTCCCTCTGATGTCAGTTCTGACGTCGGAGAGAAGGTCGGGTCAGCTACACAGCATGTGAGTAGCTGTCTGCATCCGTGCATGGAGTGCTGCTGGGGGGAGAAGGGAGCCAGTCTGGCTCCAATGAAGTGACAGGGTCGGCTTCAGTGGTGGGGGGTGGTGCAGCAGGCGGGCAGACAGGCAGGCAGGGAGGGATCCCCAGCAGCAGCTTCAGTAGGGGGTGGGCAGGGAGGGATCCCTGGTGCCAGCAGCCAGGCTGCTTACCCCCAACAATCGGCCTACGTACCCCCAAGGGTACATGTACCGTTTGTTGAGAAACTCTGTTCTAAAGCATCAGTAAACTAAGATCATCATACATCTTAGTAGTTTGGGGGAGAGAAAATACTATAGCCTCCTCCATCTACCTAGAGGACAGAAACCCAAAAAGCAAATACCTATTCACATGCTACCATCTTCTTACCCCTACAACTAACAAACCACTAGTTGAAAACTTAGGCCTAGTAAATGCCTGGTCTGTCAATAAAAACTGTCCTATGTTTCATGATGTCATCACTGAATACTACCTAGACATCCTGGGACTAACTGGGATCTGGTTGATTAAAGCAGAGGAGACTTGTTGACTGAAATACACCCTACAAGATTCAATTTCCAGTTTCAGCCAAGATTATGGAATTGGGGTGAAGGGATAACTTCCGGCCAACCTGATTTCATCAACAGATTACTAATCCCCCACACCCCCCATCGTACATTACGTTCATCTAATAAAACCTGCTATCCATTCCCTCTCTATGACACATTAATACAATGCGCACTAATATCTTTTCTGTTACAGCCCCTACCATCTGGAACTCAATACCAAATTATATTAGAGAAATTTCATCACTTGATAAATTTTAAAGTAACTTGAAGGCCTTTCTTTTTAAAGACGCATTTGGAGTATAACAGTCCTTCTAAGGATTGCAATGGAAATTTGTTCCTTGCCATTTTTTAATCATTTTAACCTATCTTACAAAGTACCAGACTATTTAATTTTTTGTTCCCCTCCCTTTTGTTTTGATCCTTCTCCCTCTCTTCTTCATTATACAAATGTATTTCTGCCCTTTTCCATTTTGTATCGGTATGTTAATATTTGTCTGTGCGTTTGATCGTCTGTAATAATTATTGTAATTTGTTTTTAACTTATGCCCTCTTTATTCTTTGTTTTTATTATGTAAAACCGCTTTGAATTTTGATAAGGCGGTATATCAAATTTTTAAAGAAACCTGAAACCTAATTTGTGAGACAATCAAACTCCTGGATCTAGTGACACATTTAACTCTGTGCTTTTCTAGTTTAGCGATTATATGTTAAATCTACATATTTGAAACCCCAGACACCATTACGGCTGCTTTTCTTGATACAGTAGCAGCTCTAGGATGATAAAACCTCCAACTTATGAAAAAGGGCCCTATACTAAACATGGTGTTCTGCAAAGGGCTGACATATTTGGACACAAGATTGATGGTATCAAAATAATAGATCATTTTTTTAAATAAACGTTTCAATTTTTTACATAAATATTTCTATAAAAGACTTCTTAAAACAAATGGATTCAACCAAACTTTAGAAGAAAATAAGACATAAGAAATCTGGCTGCTGAGCATTTTCTAGAGGCCTTGTATTAACCCCATGTGGATAAAAAGATGACTTTAAAATCAGAACAGATTACCATCTGGAATGCACAATTAGCAATGGCCTTCGAAAAAACAGCCCCACCAAAGAAAGTCCAGTGCTGTGCAGACGAATACTCTCCATGATTCTCCTCAGAACTATAAATCTTTAAGCATCAAGGATCAAAGGAGATTTTAACTTACATATTGAAACAGCCGATATCACCCCTGCTTTCCTTGATACAATGGCAGAAATATCACCTAGATCACTGGTCTCAAACTTGCGGCCCAGGGGCCACATGTGGCCCGCCAGGTACTAGTTTGAGGCCCTCTGTATGTTTATCATAATGACAAAAGTAAAATAAAAGTTTCTTGACCATATGTCTCTTTAGCTATAAATGACAATATTATTAAGACTTAGCTGAAAAGAAAGATTTATAAACTATAAAGAGTTTTATCTCGTGCAAAATTGTCATTTCTTTGATAAGACATTAACTATTTTTTCTGAGGCCCTCCAAGTACCTACAGATCCAAAATATGGCCCTGCAAAGGGTTTGAGTTTGAGACCACTGGCCTAGATGAATACAGGGTCAGCTGTAAAAAACACATGACAATGTACCACCAGGTCCTAACAATAACCCAAAACAACAGTCCTCTCAGTACATTGAATAGGCTTCAGATTCAAAAAAATAACTGTAAGAATATGGCCCTGGGTTCAGTATCCTCAAAGTACCCTGTCTGTTCCAGCTGGGGCAACGGGGGATTAAGTGACTTGCCTAGGGTCACAAGGAGCAGCATGGGTTTGAACCCACAACCTCAGGGTGCTGAAGCTGTAGCTTTAACCAGTAATTATGACATCACTGGTTGCTAAGAAATAGATAAAGCAGTATACTTTTGATCTTTACAGTGTTTCCAGTTTCTAGAAAGTAAGAGTTACCCTCAGTCTAGTATTATAAACAGAGGAGGGGATTGATTTTAGAGGTAGCTGCTCAGGAGTATAAAACTGTTCAGAATTCAAATCCCTGATTTTTTATTTTTTTGCCTCTGTGGCCAAACGATCTACATGTCAGAGGAGATCACATCTAGGCCAAAGACCCTTAAGCACAAGCAGCTACAGGAGACAGAGCTACTGGCTACCCTAGTCAGGACAGTATGTGAGGAAAAGTCTAGGAACACTTGCAGTGACAGCTCTTTGCTGTGAAGGGGACCAGAGACAGGGTACCATATGGCTCCAGAAAAATGAGGATGGGTTGAGACATCTGGGTTTTACTTCCATTGCTTTCAATGGAAGTAAAAACTAGATGTCTCAATTTGTCCTCTTTTTTTCTGGAGCCATATGTTAACTCTAACCAAAGGGAACAGGAAACCTGCGGTATCCACCCTTAGAGCTAAGAGTAAAGGAGAAGTTGGACATAGCTGTGTATTTCCAGCAGGAGCCTGGAATAGCTCCTGAGGCTGAAGAACCAAAGAAGCACAGCTCCAGCATTATGGAAAACCATTATACTTTTCACTAGGATCAAGCTATCTAAAAACAGTGGGTTTCAACCTGATCCTTAGGGACTACCTGGCCAATTGGTTTTTTAGGATATTTGAAATTAATATGCATGCGATATATTAGATGTAGGGATGGAGATCTGATAAGTTCTGATCCTGGGCATCAGAACACAGGCAGGGTCAGCACACAGGCGGTTCTGAACACAGGCCAGGTCGGCACATTCACCTAAGCCCTGTGTGCGGATCTAGGCCTGTGTTTGGATCTGAGGCCCTGTTTCTCATTCCCTCTCCCTTCTTGCCATGCAACCATTCTAAGTAAAGGAAAAATACTAGCATCTTGTCACAAGACTTTTGCCACATATTAACCTGACACAGGTTTACCCTTATCTTATCTCTTATCTTGTTTAAGCATCCCTTATATGGGCAACAATCAGACTCTGCCTAGGCCCTGAGCTCAAGGCTAATCAAGAAAACTTAAGGATTATGTATTATAACCTTTGGACTGTCACATGCTTATCTTATTTGAGCTGTCCTTATTTGGTACGGACATCAGCTGACAGGTATTGCACAGGCATTGCATATGTGCAAAGACTCAGGCCCTGTCCACGTGTTAATCAGGCCCTTGTCTAAGTGCTGAGTTGGAGGATGATCACGAGGTAAAAGCACTAGGTAATAACGAGGTAAAAAGCATGTACCTATCTTTGTATCCACCAATGTAAAACCATGTACCTTTGTACCCACCAATCATGAGATGTGTAAACGAGAGAGTTACTATGATGTCATTAGCTTAGAAGCATAATAAATAGGGACTCGGAGCTAGCCCTTACTAGTGCCTCCTCTCGATTCTAAGATTGCGTGTGTGTGTTTCCTTTGTGGGGCATTCCTACAATTAGATATTTACATGTAATGGAAGAAGTGCTTGCTATCATACATATTCATTGTGGGCATCCTGAAAACCTAACTAGCCAGAAGGTCTCACAGACTGGGTTGAAACAACTGATATAAGGCACAGCATTGGAGTCTCAGAACCCTTGAGTCTCCCAGCTCAACTATGGTAACCACAGATCTGTATGTGACAATCCTCTTTGAAACATACTCATACTACTTGCTACACTGTTGTGCTGGAGAGTTATGGAGAGGTAAGGTAATGAATACCACCTTTCTCTGGGGAAAATCAAAGTGGTTTACATTTATTACATGCAGGTATTTTCTCTATCCCGACTGGGTTCACAATGAAAGTTTATAGTGAAAGTAATTAGGGTGTTTACAAATGAAATTCCTATAAACTCAATATATGGGATCTCTTACTGAGGAATTCTCATAGACATAAAAATACATACTTCTAATTCTCATTGCCTCCCAAAATAAAACTACAGAATGTGTTTTTCCTCAAGGATTTAGTCATTGAATATGCTTACATTTTCCAGGTAAATGTCATCAGTCTTGCAGAAATGGTGGAAAGTGCACTGGCAAAAATAAGTGCAAGTGTTCAAAAGGTTACCAAGGAGATCTTTGTTCAAAACGTAAGTACCAAATTCACTTTCCCAAGTCTAGTGTAAAACCCCCTAGTGGTGATATAATGCAATCACATTACAGTTTAATTATTACAGTTAAATGTATGTGATGTTATAATCACAGTCAGATGTTTTAATAGGTTTCCCCTTCAATTCACCCCAACACAGAGATTAACATTTAAATATTTATATTTGTTGCAACTAAAAAGCAATCGCAATTGAGGGTGAAAGAAAACTAAATAAATATGACAACAATTGTTGTTATCAGATGTATAAACAAGGTAAATTAAATTTAAATATAAATGAATAGCGCTAATTTACCATTCACATGTGATCAAGCTTACATTGATAACACCATTATAGTTAGTGATAATATTCAAACCTCAAACATGTCATGCTTTTCAACTTAATACCAACTTTGTTCAAGGATATCCTGAACCACAAGTAAGTATTTGACTAGGTGACTCTTTCAAAACCAGAGAATATTTCTCAGTCCCAAAGCTCAATAAAATACAAAAAAATGTATATATGTGTCCACCCAAAAATAAAGTATTTTAAAAAATCCTGTTTTTACCGGTATTGCCGTTTTCTTGCGCTGGGTACCACTGAGTTGTTGATTCAGAAATAATGAAACTCCTCCGTAGTTATCTCATGATCACACAGCTTCCTCACACACAGCCTGATAGTACTGTATCTCAGGAATACCACTACTACTATTTATTATTTCTTTAGTGCTACCAGATGTAAGCAGCGCTGTACATTAAACCCGCAAGAGACGGTTGCTGCTCAAAAGACACACAGGACATAGGGTGGATCAATATATGGGGCTCATGAAGGGACAAACAAGGGAAGAAGTAAACATAGAAACACAGAGTATGACGGCAGAAAAGGGCCTACGGCCCAACAAGTCTGCCCACTCAAGAACCCTCCCTCCTTCGAGAATCCATCTTTTAAGCATTACTCTGGAGCGACCCCACCTGTCTGTCCCATCATCCCTTGAAGTTGAGCATGGTACTGGCCTCGACTACCTGACGTGGAAGACCATTCCATCGATCAATTACCCTTTCGGTGAAGAAATACTTCCTGGTGTCCCCATGAAATCTTCCCCCCCTGAGTTTTAGCGGATGCCCTCTTGTCGCCTTGGGACCCATAAGACAAAAGATTTCTTCCTCCACATCAATGCGGCCCATGATGTATTTGAATGTTTCTATCATGTCCCCCCTTTCTCTGCGGTCTTCGAGAGAATATAAGCGCAGCCTGCTCAAACGTTCTTCATATGGGAGATTTTTTAGTCCTGAGATCATCCTAGTGGCCATTTGCTGAATCGACTCCATTCTCTTCACATCCTTTTGATAATGTGGCCTCCAAAACTGAACACAGTACTCCAGGTGAGGTCTCACCATTGATATGTACAACGGCAGTATAACTTCAGGCTTTCGATTGATAAAGCTCCTTCTGATGCAGCCCAGCATTTGTCTAGCTTTTGCTGTAGCTTTCTCCACCTGATTCGCAGCTTTCATATCTTCCCGGATGATTACTCCCAAGTCCCGTCCTGCTACAGTTCTGGTTAGGTTTTCACCATTCAGGGTGTATGTTCTGCATGGATTTCTGCTACCAAGGTGCATTACCTTACATTTTTTGGCATTAAAATTTAGTTGCCAAATACTGGACCATTGTTCTAGTAAAAGTAGGTCCTGCTCCATAGTGCCGGGCATGGTTGCACTATCAGGTTCCGCTGCGCTGCCCACAATGTTGCATAGTTTAGCGTCATCAGCGAATAATGTAATTTTAACTCGAAGTCCCTGAGGCAGGTCCCTTACAAAGATATTGAATAGTATCGGGCCCAAGACCGAGCCCTGCAGTACTCCACTGGTCACTTCCGACGTTTTTGAGGGAATACCGTTTACCATTACCCTTTGAAGTCTATTTGCTAAGCCAGTCTTCTATCCATGCAGTCAGTGTTTCTCCTAGGCCCATCGCGTTCATCTTGTTCAATAACCTATGGTGTGGGACACTATCAAAAGCCTTACTGAAGTCTAAATACAAGATGTCCAGGGATCTCTCCCTTATCCAGTTTCTTTGTTACCCAGTCAAAGAAGTTTATCAGATTGGATTGACAAGACCTTCCCTTCGTAAAGCCATGCTGGTGAGGATCCCTTAGTCCTTTGTCATCCAGAATCGTGTCCAATCTGTTTTTGATCAACGTTTCCATAAGTTTACATCTATTTATGTGAGACTCACTGGCCTGTAATTTTCTGCCTCTGACCTGCATCCCTTTTTGTGGAGTGGAATAACGTTGGCAGTTTTCCAGTCCAAGGGAACTTTTTGCTTGGTTAGGGAAAGATTAAAAAGTTCAGCCAGAACATCTCTCGATTCCCGAAGTACTCTGGGGTGTAGATTATCCAGGCCCATGGCTTTGTTCACCTTTAGCTTTGATAGTTCGTGGTAGACATTGCCCGCGGTAAATGCAAAGTCCAGGAATGGGTCCTCCAAGCACCCTTTTGTCTGTGGCTGAGGTCCAGATCCTGGTGCTTCGCAGGTGAAGATTGAGCAGAAGTAGTTATTGAGTAGTTCTGCTTTGTCCACATCCGAGTCAATGAAGTTGCCATCAGGTTTCTTTAGGCGCACAATACCGCTTGAGTTCTTCTTCCTGTTGCTAACGTACTTAAAAAGGGATTTATCCCCCTTTTTAACCTGTCTTGCTAAATTTTCTTCCATCTGGAGTTTGGCCTCCCTGACTGCCGTTTTAACATTTCTAGATTTCGCCAGATAGTTTTTTTAGCTTCCAGCCATTGCGATTGTTTGTAGGTTAAGAATGCTTTTTTCTTTTGCTGTACTAGTTCTGAGATCTCCGCCGAGAACCACTTTGGTCTATTTTTTCTGTGCCGTTTGCTCACGGTTTTTATGTATATGTTGATTGCTTCTTGTAGGGTTGATTTCAGAGCCGACCATAGTACCTCCACACTGTCTGTCATGCTCTGGTTTTGCAGTGCTTTGTAGACATAGTCCCCCATGCACTGAAAGTTAGTCCCTTTAAAATTTAGGACCTTAGTTGATGTATTTGACCTAGTGATTCCTTTCTTCAGGTGGAACCACACCATGTTGTGCTCGCTGGAGGCCAAAGCTTCTCCTACTGACACCTCTGTAACACTGTCCCCATTGGTGAGCAGCAGGTTCAGGATCGCCTGATCCCTGGTGGGTTCTAGTTCCATCTGTTTGAGGCGTGCTCCTCGTATGGAGGCTAGTAGCCTCTTGCTGTCACTGGTTGTAGCTGAAAGTTTGTTCCAGTCCACATCGGGCATATTGAAGTCTCCCAACAGCACTGTGTCTCCTCGCAGTGTGATGGTCTCAATGTCTTCAATTAGTTCTTGGTCCGCATCGTCCTTTTGTCTTGGTGGTCTGTACATAACACCAAGATACAGGCATTTGTTATTGCCCCTGGCAAGGTTCACCCAGAGGGTAGAGGCTACAGAGGGAATTAGAATAGATATAGACTCTCTTCTATCAAACTGTGGTAGCAGTTTGTAGCGTGGGGAGCAACGCTGAATGGCCCGCACTGCTCCCGACACTCATAGGAATTCAATGAGCGTCGGGCACAGCGCAGGCCATTCAGCGTGGCTCCCTGCGCTAAAAACTGCTATCACAGTTTGATAGAAGAGGGCCTTAGTGTATTACAAGCTGCAAGAGTTAGGACCTAAATGCAGCTTTATCTGGAAAAAGTGGGCTTTGAGCCTGGATTTGAATACTGCCAGGGATGGAGCCTGGCGTACTGATTCAGGCAGGTTGTTCTAGGCATATGGTGCAGCAATGCAGAAGAGGCAGAGTTGTGAGTTGGCAGTAAAGGAGACTTACTTCAATAATGGCATTCCCAGGGAGAGATAAATGAGGAGAGATAGAGGAGCAACAGAGTAGGTACACATGTAGATCAGAAAGAGCAGTTTGAACTGTATGCAAAAGTGTACAGGGAGCCAATTAAGTGACTTGAGGAAAGCGGCAACATGACCATAATGACTCTAGTGTAATACAAAGTGTACAGCAGAATTCTGAATAATAATAATAATAACAGTTTATATACTGCAGTACATGCGGTTTACAAAAGATTAGTGAAGTACAAGTTGAGTTGACGTACAAGTTGAGTTAACTTAAGGGATGTGGGAACAATAGGGAGTCCAGAGAAGAGCAACTAAACTGATAAGAGGTATGGAAAACCTCTCATATACTGACAGACTGAAAAAGCTGGGGCTGTTCTCCCTGGAAAAGCGGAGACTTAGAGGAGACATGATAGAAACCTTCAAGATCCTGAAGGGTATAGAAAAAGTAGACAGGGACAGATTTTTCAGATTATGGGGAACCACAAGTACAAGGGGGCACTCGGAAAAATTAAAAGGAGACAGGTTTAAAACAAATGCCAGAAAGTTCTTTTTCACCCAGAGGGTGGTGGACACATGGAACGCGCTTCCGGAGGCTGTGATAGGCCGGAGCACGTTACAAGGCTTCAAAGAAGGTTTGGATAGGTTCCTAGAGGATAAAGGAATTGAGGGGTACAGATAAGAGTAGCGGTAGGTTATAGGGATAGTCTGGGACCATTGCTCAGGCAATGGGCCTGATGGGCCGCCGCGGGAGCGGACCGCTGGGCGAGATGGACCTCTGGTCTGCCTCAGCGGAGGCAACTTCTTATGTTCTTATGTTCTTAAAGGGCAGATTGAAAGGGGGAGAGATGGGTTGAGAGGAGAACCACGTTGCAGTAATCCAGGCGAGAGGTGACGAGGGCATAGATAATGGTCTTGGCAGCATGCTCAGAAAGGAAACCCCAGATTTCAGTGAGGTTATATAGAAAGAAGTGACAAGTTTTCATAGTTTGTTGGATATGTGCAGAGAAGGACAGAGATGAGTCAAAGATGACCTCAAGGTTGTGAGCCGAATAGATAGGGAGGATGAGATCATTATCCCCTGAAATATAGAACATAGCGAGGGGAGAGGCAGGTTTAGGAGGAAAGATAAGGAGTTATTTCTTCTCCATGTTTAACTTTAGATGGCAATGAGACAACTATGTAGCAATGTCTGATAGTGTCACACCCGCACCCCTGAAATGCGCAGCAAGCTCATGAGGACGTGACAAAACCTCTGACCCAGCGTGTCCCTTGCTACTAAGGGACCCTTCAGGACTTTATTCTGGCAAGGTAACTGCCTAATAGGGCATGCAGGTAATGATTTCCAGTCAGAAATAGCAAAATAATCACTTTATTCTGGCCACTGGCCCAATAAATCAAAATACAGGCTTCAGCCTGGCAGTTGCAGGAAAAGCATGAAATCATTCCATGAAATCATACAAAATTCCATGAAATCATACAAAAACAAAACATCAAAATCCAAAGTGCTCCAGTTTGTCAGCAATGGTTTAAGAGTAATCTCCTGCTTCTGGGCTTTAATAGTGTAACATAACAGTCCTCTTCACCAGAGCAGATATATTTTAGGCTTGCAAAGTTTTATCCCACAGTCCATTATTCAAAACACTGTCCTGATCAAATGCAGGTATTATACATTTGTTTCCTTCTGAAACGTTGCTGCAGTAACCACACACAGCTGAGAGAGAGCAACGTAATTATCCAGCTTGGCAATAAGCCAGGAAACCATGCACACGTTTGTTGGAAACAAACACTCCAATGCTTTCAGGTAAGATTTCAGAGTTCAGTTTTCAAGGAGAGGAACTAAACTCTCTTCAAAACAAACATACAGTTTAACTAGAAGCTCAAAGACTGAAGGCAGCAAACAAAACTTTTATGCTTCACTGTATTTCCATAGCTATTGGACAGGACTCAGTTCCTACCGGGCTTTTCTGAACATCCATGGCTTCTCCCTGATCCTTCTCCCAAAGCTCAGAAGAAGAAGACAACTCCTCTGCATCAGTCATTAGCCAATCTGTATCACCAGCCAACGCTGGCAGGGAAGAGAGGAACTTATCCTCCCCTGTTGTCTGTCTCTCTCTTGGCTGCTTCTCTCCCGTGTGCCTCCTTCCTCTTCCTGTTCTGAGGAGCCATGTTTTATCCTGTGGAGAGCCACTCCCCCTAAGACTGGGTAGGGGAAGGGCCTTCCACATACTAGCCTACTCTCTATGATTACAGGCAGGATTCTTTCTAGCCCTAGTTCTAACCAGCACAGGCTGTTCAAAAGGTAGCAAACCTCTAGCAGTGGCAGGAAAAGGTTTGAACTGGGTACAGTTTTCTTGCCTATCCATTTCCTGCCATGCCTCCTCTGACTCCATCTCACTATCTGAGCTGTAGTCAGCTAACTCTGTAAATGGGCATTCCACCTGATTAGCTCTCCTACATCTGGGCTCAGTGTGTTTCCTTTTCATTTCTGGGACAAAACCCAGGACGGATTCAGGTTTGTTAAAGACAAGACCCGAAACAGACTTGGGTTTGTCACAATAGACAGTTTGAGACTCAGGTCGGGATTGCCATAGCAATTTTGGGTGCAGAGAGGTAGATTTTCAAATCATCAGCACAGAGATAGTACCGGAATCCATGGAAGGAGATTAGAGCTCCAAGGGAAGAAGTGTTGATGGAGAAAAGAAGAGGTCCCAGAATAGAGCTTGAGGAATATTGACTGGAAACAGCTATACACCACAGAACTTCCTAGAATTCCAAAGACAATAGATCACTCCCAAGGCTCCAGACCTTCAGTTCTCAAAAGAACATTCAGCCCCCCCACAAATAGTTTCAGATTCTTATAACTCCACACAACGGTGTATACTGGCCAAGGTCTCAGAACGCTAGCAACCAGAAAAGACTGCAGGAATGCACTCCAGCAGAAAAAAAAACAGCTGAACACTAAATTAAATACAAAACATTTGCCTTAAACACCAATAATATTAGGCAATCTGAGTTGAATCAGTGGTTTTACACAGTGAAGGGATTGAAACTCTCTATTTCCCAGTACTTACTTCTTTTTAGCAACAGGAGTCTCAAAAATCTAGTTTAAATTCTGAAACACAATTTAAAAGTTCTTATCAATTTTCCTTTAAAATATAACTCCAAACTTAATTTAAAAGTCTCCTTCACATCCTTCTCATTACACACCTCAGCTCAACAATCCATAAGCAAGTTTAATTTGCAGCATTTCTCATAAAATCCAACATTTATAGGAAATATTATTTCAAAAATATGCACCCTTTACACCAGGGGTCTTAAAGTCCCTCCTTGAGGGCCACAATCCAGTCAGATTTTCAGGATTTCCCCAATGAATATGTATGAGATCTATGTGCATGCACTGCTTTCAATGCATATTCATTGAGGAAATCCTGAAAACCCGACTGGATTGTGGCCCTCAAGGAGGGACTTTGAGATCCCTGCTTTAGTTTACACACACCAGAGCAGATATAGAAACCCTCACCCAGCAGCCTTAGACTCTCTGCTTTCCTGTAGCTCACAGTAACAGTTCTCAGGCTCTTAATGACAGAGCTGCTATTATGTGCAGCTTCCCCTAAGCTCCTTGCTGCAGACTATCTTTCTCTCTGATCTCCCTGCAGCTCACAGGTTCTGTGAATGGGCCCAGCCTCCGAGCAGCAACTAGCATTTCCCTCCTGCCTCTCCCTATAAGTGCTTCAAATTTATTATTATTATTTTCTTCCTGTTACACTAAATTTTGCTCTTTGGAGATGCTAAAGATGTAGTGTTAATAACCATTGGAGAGATGTCAGTCTTTGTACATAGGCAAGACTTTTTAGGAGATAATTTTATGAGGGATTGAGCCTGTAGAATAGGATTTTATCTACCTAGGTGGTCACTTATAAAATTATCCAGGGGTATATGCACATATAAAGTAGACACACACACACATTGTGGTAATTTCATAGCAGAGTATGGAAGTACTGAGGCTATGGGGCCCTTAACATGCAATTAGCACATGCATAATGTATTAAAGTGTTTTGTAGCAATCATTACCTATTTTTCAAACATATTTTTGGAGAATATACGTCATGGGTGGAAAGTGGACATGGAAGCATTAACCAGCTAGCTTGCTAACTGGTTAATGCAGGATTAATGTGAGTGAACTTACTGCCTCCTAAATAAGACTAGTGCAGCGCTTAGCACAATTTCTAAGAGGCACCCATTATAGAACCATGCCTAGTGCTGCCAAAGTGTGCTTAGGTGGCACCAAGCATTCTAACATTTAGTCACACCCTCTTTATGTCCAGGTTTTCATAGCTTAAATGCCCACCCAGTGGCTCCTAACTCAAAAACAGGCACCTAACTCAGAAACACGCCCATGATCTGCTTCTAACCATGCCCACATTTAACTATGTTCTTTGCACTAGGCGCCTAACTGTTGTAGAATCATGCATACCAACAGCTAGATTCACCAACCTTACGATCCGTGTCCAATCCGTGGGCGATTGGAGGCAGGCCGATCGATTCACCAACCATCTTCATGCAAATGGGGGCGATCGGAGGCACACCCCCAACCAACTGCATGGATCGCTAAAGCCTTGACAGTGGTGACAGGAGAAGCAGCCTCCTGTCACTGCTGTCAGGACTTCTGCTAGCTTTTTAAATTTTTTTTAATAGGGCAGATATTTTGCTTGTTTTACACACGCAAAATATCAGTCCGATTTAAAAAAAAAAAAAATTAAACTCCCCTCCTTCTTCCGACAAGTGCCCTGTCCCCCCTCCCTCCACAAACCCCCCCCCAAAAAAAATGTGCCCCGCCGCAGCCCTTCCACTCCTTCCTGCCATTGGTCACACTCTTGACTTCCCCACCAACCAAAAAACAAACAGCAGGAGGGATGCCAACTCCCTCCTGCCACTCACTGGATGCCCCCTCCCCATTCCCATTCCCCTCCCCACCCCCTCCCTGTACCTTTAATGGAGCAGGAGGGGTGCTGAATCCCTCCTGCTCCAATGCCTCTTGTGAGTCTGAGGCCTTAGGCCCTGCCCCGGTGCATCATGTGATACATGGGGAGGGGCCTAAGGCTCTGATTGGCTCAGGCTCCTTAGCCAATCAGGGACTTTCTTAGTGAGTACCTAAGGAAGTCCCTGATTGGCTAATCAGGGACTTCCTTAGTAAGTACTTAATAAAGAAGTCCCTGATTGGCTGAGGCATCTCAGGCCCCTCCCCATGATGCATCGAGGCAGGGCCTAAGGCCTCAGACTCTCGCGAGAGGCATTGGAGCAGGAGGGATTGAACACCCCTCCTGCTCTGTTAAAGGTACGGGGAGGAGACCGGGAATGGGGAGGGGGCATCCGGTGGGTGGCAGGAGGGAGTTGGCATTCCTCCTGCCATTTGTTTGTTGGTGGGTGGGTAGGGAGTCGGGAGGCATTGGAGCAGGAAGGATTGAGCACTCTTCCTGCTCCATTAAAGGTAAGGGGAGCAGGGGGGACTGGGGACGGGGCATCTTTTGGGTGGCAAGAGGGAGTTGGCATCCCTCCTGCTATAGGCAGTGACGGCACGCGGGTGGGGCATCGGCAGGAGGGGGGCATCCTCATGGGGGGGAATGGCATGTGGGTTAAAGGTTTTTGCTTTATATATAAAAAAGGAAGAATTCCTTTTTTATATATTCTGCAAAAGTGCATTGCCAGCCCGTGGTTTTAAAGGCAGGTTAAATTATATTTTATTGTATTTATGCAGTTTATTTGTGGCATTTATGGATGTTATAGGCATATAACAAACATAAGGGGACCCCACATAAATTTTCTGTAAAAAGGTGCCTATTCTTTGCCAATAAGCAATACAAGAAAAGAGCTATACAGTTTTCATCCAAGATTAAAGAGCAAAAGAAAAAAAAAAAAACCACGTTTCAAAACTCACAAGCCCTCATATTGAGAAGAAAACAGGATAAAATTTAGTTTATGTTTAATTTAGTTTATTCATTTATAGTCTACTTATTCCTAACTGGATCACAACTTTCCACGTACTGTACATAATCAAAAAATTAACATCATAACTCATAAAAACTGTATCTAGACATACATAAAATTATAACAAATTGCTGCTCAATATTACCACGTCAGAAGCTTAACCCCTAAATCATCCCTTCAAATGCTTCAATAAACAATTATGCCTTTAAATATTTTTTTTAAAAATAACTTCAAACCTCCTTGAAGTGCATGCACACAGTAAGATCTCAGATCCTCTTTAGAGGACTGTCCATGCTCCCAGATGGACTTTCCAAAATCTGTCATTTGTCTGAGTTTTGGAAAGCCCCGACGAGCTCCAGCCACATCTAGAGGGCCTCTGAGATGCAGCTGGAGCTCATCTGAGAGAGAGGAGTCTTTGTGGGGGCAGGGCTGGGTAAAACAGGGTGGGGGCTGGGGGCAGAACAGGGTGGGGTAATGTGTCCAGGGTTCCCCAGAGAAAAATGTGGTAACCCTAATCTCAAGTGACACCAAACAAGTAATAGGAAGATTTAGGAATCGAAGATTCCTCCCTCTTAACACTATTCTTGAAAGCCTCAAGTTTATAATGGCTATCGTTACTTATACAGGAGTCCTTCCTAGTAGGGATGGACCAAAAGCTTTCCACCAACAAACAAGGCACTAGAGGTAACAATGCCAAATCCTTTAATTGATGACATATACACAGAAAAAAAACACTAATAAAATCAAAGGCCCAAATGTCGGAGGAAGCATCTCCTGGAGGGCAAAGTGAATGAACTAGGGAGTGGAGACTTGAAATTGCCATATTGTTACATTACCTGCCTGCTTCTCTCTGGAGCGCTTCCCTGATAATGCAAGTGCCTATTGCCAACAGGCAACGTTGAGGACACCAATTACCATTGGGTCCTTTTTCCAGGAGATAAGAAAGCACTCACTCCTGTGGCACGGCCACAGGTGTATGGCCGGAGGGGCGGGCCCTGAGGGTCATCAGGTCATGCCCCTTGGGAGCCACTGGAGTTACTGGAGCAGCAAATACTAGAGCTAAGTCTAAACACAAATATTTTTATCTGTATATATTGTGTTTTGTTATGGGTAAACGTTAGTGCTGTCTGATTCAGGAAAAAAATTTTGATTCAATTCAGCCTATTGAATTGGTTTTTCGATTTGATTCGATTCGATTTTCTTGCCCAATTGGGTGTTTATTTCAAACATCCTGGTGGGTTTATTTTATAGCCTCTTCACCCCCTTTGCCTTCTAACCACACTGGCGCTATGGTGTAAACAAAATAAACAAACAAAAAAGACTTTTCCTCTCTCTGTTAAATCCTAGCTCATGTTTGCGGTCTAACACCAGCTGTGGCAGGATACATGTTTCAAATCTGACATATTGTAATCAGAAAATGGAAAATAAAATTAGTTTTTCTACCTTTTGTTGTCTGGTCTTTATTTAAATCTTGTTGGTCCCAGGCTCTGGTTGTCTTCTGATAACTTGCTTGCCAGGGTCTCCTTCTTTCTTTTTTCTCCGTGCTAAACATCCATCTGACATCTCTGTCTTCCTCTTCCGTTTCCCTTCCCTCCCCTGGAGGTCTGGCATCTTTCTTTTTTTTTGTCTCCATCCACAGATCCACCTTTTCTTAACTACCCTTTCATCCAGCATCTCTTCCTACTTCCCACCACCCCAGGGTCCACCATCTCTCCCTTTCTTTTCCCAACTACCCTCATATCCAGTATCTCTATCCCCCCTCCACACCATCCCTTGTGTCCAACTTCTCTCCTTTTCTGTTCCTTCCATCCTTAAATCCCATTGTCCATCAGCTCTCTCCCTCTCCTCTATTTTCAGACCCATTATTTCTTTCCCCCCAAAGTCTGGTATATGCACATCTCTTTGAACCCCCCTTCCCTCTCTCCATGTACTTCTACACCAGGGACCCCTCCCCTGAAGGTCTGTCCCCACTGAAGGCCTGCACCCCACCCCTGAAGGCCTGCCTGTCCCCCTGAAGGCCTATGCCAATATCCCTGGCCTGTCCTCCCTTGAAGATCTGTCCCCCCCCATGAAGGCCTGTCCCCCCCTTAAAGGCCTGTGCCACCACCCCTGGCCTGTCCCCCCCTTGAAGGCCTGTCCCCCCCCTTGAAAGCCTGTCCCCCCTTAAAGGCCTGTTCCCCCCTTGAAGGCCTGCACCCCCCCAAGGCCTGTCCCACCCCCCACCCCAAAGGACTGCGTACCCACCCCCCTCGGGAAGGCCTTCGTGTTCCCCCTGGCCTCCCCTCACCGGTCACCTTATAGATGCAACCTGCAAAGAAGATCCCGGTTATAGCGGCTTTGCAAACTGCTTTGAGCTGTTTCCTCTGCTGCGGTCCCACCTCTCCTCTGACGTCAGTGGCAGTATCGGGGATGAAACAGCTCAAAGCAGTTTGCAAAGCCACTATAACCGCGATCTTCTTTGCAGGTACTGCCTCTCCTGCTTTAGGGGGCAAGGGGGAGGGTCCAAATCGGGAAGCCGATTTTTTTATGTTGTAAATCGATTCGAATCGATTCACCCGAAGTGAATCTGTGAACCGATTCGAATCGTGAATTGGGCAGCACTAGTAAACGTAAGGGTAAATTTTGAGTCTCAACCCCGGTAACAACAGGACCTATGGATAAACATTTGACTTTACCTGGGACTTCAAAACTTCGGGACAGACTTAATTCAATTTCAGGAGCTTCATTAAGCTCCCCAGATAGGACCCCTCCCCTCCCTCCAGATCTTCCTAGGGGCTTAGAGTCAAATGGCTCACAAGCAGGTTCTTTGGAAGCCTCCGACCCTCAGCTGAGTTTGGAGATTATATTTTCTAAGATGCTGCAAATTTTTGTTGAATCTGTTAGCCAGCTGGAGGGTTTGGATGAAAACCCTAAGGAAATTACCTTAAAAGATTTGTGGACTTTAAATAAGAGGATGGAGGTAATGTTGAAAAAAGTTACAAATCAGGTACAGATATTTTCAAAGGAAGTAGTAGATGTAGATGCTAACCTTGGGAATCTAGATAAATGTATGCTTTTGATGGAAAAACAGACAAAGAACTTACAGTCTTTCTCGATAGCATCTTTTTTTTAATATTCTTTATTCATTTTTAAAACTTACAATAAGTGCAACAGCCTATAACATCAATTTATATTTAAATATATCACTTATATCCTAATAAAATTTATTATAAGTTGGAGATGATTGAAAATCAGGCAAGGGCAAATAATTTATGACTTGTAAATTTTCCTTCGACTCATTTGTTATCTCCTGAGATACTTCTGAGGAAGTATCTTAAGGAGATTCTTGGGGTAACAAATTCAGAAACAATGATGTTTTCAAATTTTTATTATATATCCCAAAAGAAAAAATTTCCAGTAGAAGGAGGTTTGGATCAAATGAGTACAGTGGATTTTGACTTAACAAAATTTTTAGAAGATACCTAAAACTTGCTGCAAACCCGAGCCACATTATTAATTACTTGCTTAAATGAGTCAGACAAAGTTCTTATTTTGAAACTTTATTTTTGAAATAGAGAGACAAAGGAGACAAAGGTTCGATGTTTCCCCTAATGTGGCGAAATCCACACTGCTTAGGAGGAAGGCCTTTTTGGCTTTACGACCTAAGGCTCTTGAAATGGGTGCTACTTTTTTTTTTAAGTTCCTCCTACATATCCAAGACAAAGATTATATTTTGGGGGACCCGCTTCAATTAGATTTGTTTCTTAAAGGGAATAAAACTTGACCTGCTTTGTTTTCATTTTTTCAAAATGGGGTAAATATTTAATAGCGCTCATTTGAATTTAATGGGGATAGAAAGGGGGGAGGGTTCCCCCATTCCTCCTTATTTTTGATTGCTTTGCTATTTTCTAATTAATCAGCTGCTTCCTTCCAATAATGTGGGCTAGATGGATTTGCATGTTTATGTAAACTTCAGTTGTTTGTATATTTTCTTTTTGGATCCATATCTTTACTATGTGAATGTAACATTGTAAGATTATTTCAGTTAAAAAAAAAAGGCCCAAACGTCCATCAGAGGATAACAAGGATAAACCCAGGTCATCAAGTAAAGGATTTAGCATTGCTATCTCTAGTGCCTTGTTTGTCTATGGATAGCTTGGTCTGTCTCTACTCTGAAGGACTGCTGTGTGCATCTCAGCGTAGGGATTTTGCTCTCCTGTTTCTTGGTTTTGGACATTTATTCTTACTCATACCCAAGAATACAATAGTCCAGTAATCAAAAATAGAAACAACCAATCTAAAAAAGGCCATACAGTAATTATTTTCTAAAGATGTGATATTCTTATTTTACTTAAAACTTTTTAGAAAACCATAAACAGCTCTTTATTTATCCACCAATATATTCATATCTGAGAATTCTATGAAGATAATTAGAAGATTCTCCAGCATGAAAAGTCCTCACAAACCATTCCAAAATGGAATAAGAGAAAGGAGAAGTCTCACATAAACATTTATCGCCTTGGGTGAATCTTTTCATAAAATTGGTATATCAAATAAAGATAACCATAACCAAAACCATACATACATGCAAAAGTGGATATTCCACAACTTTCAAACTGCCATATCAGCTCCACTGCAGCCAGTTTCATCCTCTATGGGATTCTTCAAAGAGCATCATACAAAAACAAAACACAAACCCACTGTTGGCAGTGTATTTTTAAAACTCTGATCATGGTTAGTTAGATTAACTCCAAATATTCAGCGCCAAGCATCGGCACCGAATATCAGGAATTAAATTTGTTGTGGATGACCCTGATCCCCTTCCTGGCCCCCAAAAAGTCTTCCTCCTTCCTGTCCTCTTTCCCCCTCCCCTCCCCCTCCAGCCTGATGGTTGTAGTAGGGGTAATGTTGGCAAAAGTAAAGCTTACTCGCTCCTGCCCCTTGTGGCTGCCGCGACCTCTCCTGGCAGCTTACGGTTCTTGGCAAATAAGTTTCACTCTTGCCCCATAGTAGCGTAGTAACGTAGTGAATAACAACAGATAAAGATCTGCATGGCCAATCCAGTTTGCCCAATATCATTCGATATCCAATCTGCCCAATATCATGCAAGATCTGCATGGCCAATCCAGTCTGCCCAATATCATTCAATATCCAGTCTGCCCAATATCATTCAATATCAAGACAATGTTGACCCACAATCCAGTAATTATCCATTTTACATGCTAAGTTCCACTATAAGATGACTTCCACTCCCCCTGAGCTAGGCAAGATATGTACTCAGATGATATAAATGTGGTATAAAATATAAATGCCTGCACCTGATCCATCCTACCATATATGGGAATAGATCATAGAAGTCCACCCGGCTTCGGCTAAACTGCCCCACTGCTGTAGTTGCCATCAAAGATAACACCAGCCCATCCTGATCTGTCTGTATGAGACAAAGACTGTAGAAGTCTATCTGGCATTGGCCCCAGTTCCCTCACTACCGGGGCTGCAATCCAAGCACCACTCCTGTTCATCATAAACAAAGTAATAGTTGTTGATCTGTCGAGTTTTGTGTTGATACTATCTTTTTTCTATTTAGGGATCTTTTGTGTCTATCCTATGCATTTTTGAACTCTATCACTGTTTTTGCCTCTACCACCTCTACAAGGAGGGCATGCCAGGCATCCACCACCCTCTCTGTGAAAAATATTTCCTGGCATTACTTCTAAGTCTACCACCCAGCAGCCTCATTATGTCCTCTAGTTTTACTGCTTCTCTGTCTCTGGAAACGATTTATTTGTAGATTAATACCACTTAATTATTTAAATGTCTGTATCATATCTCCTCTATCCCTTCTCTCCTTTAGGGTATACATATTCAGATATTCGAATCTCTTCTCATATGTCTTTCAGCGCAATCCCAATATAATTTTTGTTGCCGTCCTCTGGACCACTTCAAGTCTTCTTACATCCTTAGCAAGATACAGCCTCCAGAACTGAACACAATATTCCAAGTGGGGCCTCACCAACGACTTGTACATGGGCATTAACACCTTTTTCTGCCAGCAATTCCTCTCTCTATGCAGCCCATCTTCCTTCTGGCTACAGCCATTTCTTTGCCACATTGTTTCGCCACCGTGAGGTCCTAAGACACTATCACACCAAGGTCTCTCCCCCAGTCCATGCTTATCAGCTTCTCACCCCCTAGCAGATACAGCTGCTTTGGATTTTCACTCCCCAAGTGACCTCTCTGCACTTTTTCACATTAAATTTTAACTGACAAACATTAGACAATTATTCTAACATTCACAGATCTCTTCATATGTTTTCTATTTTCTCCGGGGTGTCCACTCTGTTGCAAATTTTCATATCATCTACAAAGAGACACACTTTTCCTTCTAATCCTTCAGAAATATCACTCACAAATATATTGAACAGAATAGACCCCAGTAACGATCCCTGAGGTACACCACTGCTTACCTTACTTCCCTCCAAGCAAATTCCATTTGTCACCACTTTCTGTCATCTTTCAGTCAGCCAATTTCTAATCCAGATCACCACTTTGGGTCCTAACTTCAGCCCATTAAGTTTATTGATGAACCTCCGATGAGGAGCTATGTCAAAGGCTTTGCTGAAATCCAGGTGAACTACCTCTATCCAATTCATTGGTCATCCAGTCAAGGTTCTCTTCTTATTTAACCTATCTATGCTCTTCTATTCTCCTGTCCTTTCCCTTACCTACATATAGGTGATGTGTGAGTTTTGCCACCTTCACACTAGGCAGGCAAGTGAACAGGCAATCCTCATGCCCACCAGTCACCCAGCTATCTACAAAGCCTAATGATCGAATCTCCAACTGCCACAGCCATCCTAATCCTTCCCTCCTGGGCAGAAACCCTTGGAGATACATCCTTGATGCAAGAGGATATTGCATCCCCTGGAGGGCAGTCCTGGCTACAGGACAAACACATCTAAGAAATGGCCATTAAAAAAAAAAAAATTCACTGGTTTGAAAATATCCATTTTCTCTACTTGATATCTGGACATTTTTTCCCAAATGTCTAAACTTGGATTTAGATGTCATATTGAAAATGCCCCTCCACATCTTTTTTGAGATGCAGTGACCAAAACATGAAGTGCAGCCGCACCATGTAGCAATAAAAAGGTATAAAATTCTCATCTTTATTTTCTATATCTTTCCTGATAATTTCTAATATTCTATTTGCTTTCTTAGCTGCCACTACACACTGAGCAGAGTTTCAATGTATCATCAACAATGACACCTAGATCCTTTTCCTGAGTGGTGACTCCTAATGTGGAACCTTGCATCACACAGCTATAGTTTGGGTTCCTCTTCATCACATGAATCACTTTGCACTTGCTCACATTAAACATGATTTGATACCGGGAGTGATGTTGCAAAAACAATCTACTGTAGAGGCATTTCATTTTCGAAAGGGCAACTATGAGAAAATGAGAAAAAATGGTTAAAAAGAAGCTAAAAGGATCAGTTGCAAAGGTTAGGACTGTATACCAGGCATGGATGGTATTTAAAAATATCATCGTGGAAGCCCAGACCAAATGTATTCCACATATCAGCAAAGGTGGAAAGAAGAGGAAACAAGAGCTGGCATGGTTAAAAGGTGAAGTGAAAGAGGCTATTAGAGACAAAAAATCATCCTGTAAAGAATGGAAAAAGGATCCAAATGTGGGGGGTGGGGGAGGGGGAGTGGTTGAAGTAGTGTTTGGGGATTGTGTGACATGGCAGGAGGAAGTGGGCATCTCTTCTACTGCCAGGGGTGGGTGTCCAGAGGTTGTGCAAGCATGGCAGGAGAGAGTGGACATCTCTCCTGCCAATCTTTGATTTGGGTTTGTTTTTGGGGTTTTTTAATAGGGGGGGGTCTGAGCTGTCAAACCTTACTTTCCTGTCAGTGCCTGAGCCAGTCAACACTCAGGCACTGATCAGAAAGTAAAGCTATGACAGCTCAGACCTGTTGGCAAATTTTGGCCGCAAATGTGGCATAATGAGGTTAGGAAAACACTCGGCAATGATAGAGAATAACTTGGAGTGCTTATTTTAATATTAATGATATCATTGTACTACCTTTGCATGGCAGAATTGGAGACTGCTAGGAAACTCGGAAAAGACCACAGTAAGCCGTTTTGAAAATCCACCGCTAAAATATATGCACGCTAATCCATATTTAACCAGTTTAGCGAGCATGTTAAAGGCACGTTTATGTTTAGAGAATCTTCCCCTGAGTCTGGAAAACTGTTTAAGGGCTAATTTATTTTGTACTCTGCATTCACAGCTTACAAACAGTAAATGAAAAAGCAAGACAAAAAAAGCAAAGATTAGGGATCACCAAAAAATTAATTTGCCTTGATTTCTTGGACTTTGTAATTCCTGTCTTATTCTTCTGTGTTCTGAAGCCAAAGCATTTTTATTTTAAAAAAAGTTATCAAGGGATTTAACTTAGCAGATGTAAATATGTTTATTTTGGTAAAAGTTTTATGATATTTTAGTATTTGTAAGTTATAGATGTATGAAGCGTTGATGTCTTTTTGACTTTATATTTATTATGCTCTGTGTCTCGATAAAAAGCAGAATCATAATACATCAATAATAATAAAACGCTAGAGCGCGCATGCGCTCTTGAAAAATCATGAGTCCTGGCGCCGTGAGGTGTGCTTCTGTGGCAGTATTCTAATTAACACCTCACGGTGCTTGCAGGGGCTGGAGGCACGCGACTGTGGACTTTTGTCAGCGCGGTCGTCTTCAGGAGCATTTGGCTGTTTGTGGACCGGCAGGAGAGTGGCGGTGGCGGTTTCAAGCAGCAGCGCCGGCATTTTCTCTCCTGTTAGTGGAGAGTGTCGGTTCCGGGGTGTGCAGCCGCTATTACAAAGTTTAAAAAAAAATAAAAATACGGCTCAGGGAAATGGAGGGGGAGAGGGAAAGGGGGCTACTTTGGAGGGAGGGGTGTGCTGGGAGGCCGACAAAGAGAAGGGGGCCAGAAGAGACAGAGAAATACAGGCAGGGGGCCAGGCAGAGAGACAGAGAGAAAGAAAAACAGGGAGCCAGGCAGAAAGACAGAGAGACAAACAAACAAAAAATGGGGGCCAGGGAGAGAGACAGCCAGAAAGATAAATAGGGGGCCAGACAGAAAGAAAGACAGCCATCCATACAGTGGCCAAGGAAAGAGAGAGAGACAGAAAGAAAGTCAGGGGTCAGGCAGAAAGATAGAGAGACAGAAAAACAGGGGGCTAGGCAGAGAGACAGACAAACAAAAACTGGGGGCCAGGGAGAGAGACAGGGGGCCAGGCAGAAAGACAGACAGAAAGAAAGACAGCCATCCACACAGCGGCCAAGGAAAGAGAGAGAGAAATAAAGAAAGAATGACAGACAGACAGAGGGCCAGAAAGACAGCCTGCCAGCAGCCAAGGACAGAGAGAGAAAGAAAAAAACCAGACAGACAGCAGCCAAGGAGACAGAGAGAAAGAAAGAATGACAGACAGACAGACAGAGGGCCAGAGAGACAGACAGAAAGGGAGAAAGACAGACAGAAGGAAAGACAAACAGACAAGGGGTCAGAGAGACAGATAGAAAGAAAGAATGACAGACAGACTGGATGCCAGAAAGACAGACAGACAGCAAAACAGACAGCCAGCAGCCAAGGAGAGAGAGAGAGAGAAAGAAAAAAAATACAGAGACAGACAGCGGCCAAAGAGAGAGAGAGAAAGAATGATATACAGACAGAGAGACAGACAGAAAGGGAGAGAGATAGACAGAAATAAAGACAAGATAGCCAGAAGCCAAGAAAAGAAAGAGAAAAACAAAACCAAAAAAAAGACAGACAGTGGGCAAGGGAGAGGGCCAGGGAGAGAGAAAGAAAGACATACATCCTATATAATGTTCCCTGCCGCTGTGTTTTCTGATCCGTGGCCGGATTCTATTTTAGAACGCGGCGGCAGGGAACACTCTGGCCACTCCACTCCTCCCGTCCTCGCTCACCAACCGCTGGAGGAAGCACAGGCAAGCTCTCTCCCTGCCCGCCGCTCTGTCACTCCTCACACGCGCACGACGCCGAGACAACAGGTCACTGCCCAGCAGAAGCCCCAACACAGCGCTGACCATAAGGGAATTGCACACAAGAGCCCCGCCCTGACACAACCCTCCAAGACAAGCAGCACGGACATGGAACCCCGAAGGCAGCCCGAGAACACGTGCCGACTCTGCCAAAAAGGCCTGGCACACAGCTCCACCCGTGCAACCACCGCGCACCAACTGAAGAAAACGCCACGGACGCCCGCCCGCAAGGCAGGCTCTCAGGACGACGCCTGCAGCTCCGAGCAGCCAGCGCTCCCAACTTGCAGCCCGCCAGGAAGAGGTGCTGTTGGACCGGGGGAGCAAGGAAGAGGGACAGGGGGAGCAGGGAAGAGGTGCTACTGGCCAGGGGAGCAGGGAAGAAGTGCTACTGGACTGTGGGAGCAGGGAAGAGGGGCAGGGGGAGCAGGGAAGAGGTGCTACTGGGCCGGGGAGCAAGGAAGAGGTGCTACTGGGCCGGGGAGCAAGGAAGAGGGACAGGGGGAGCAGGGAAGAGGTGCTACTGGACATGGAAGTGGAGTGGGGAGGGAAATGCTGCTGGTGAGAAAAGGGGGCTCGGGCTGAAAGGGAACAGATGGGAGAAGGGGGCTGGGGGGGTAAAAATGGGTTTGGAGCTGAGGCTGAAAATAGGGGACATGTGAGGGAAGGAGGCTTTACTAGCACCATTAATGTTAACGGGCTTAAACACTAGTAAACAATAAAGCCTTTTCCAAGTGTATCTCCTTGATTCAGCTCTGTTTCTTGTACGCTCAGAGTTTGCTTGATTTTACGGTTGAAGTAACTTATCTCAGTTTAGTTACCTCACAGAGAATAAACAGATAGTGAATGCAATATCAGGATGTTAAATTCCTGCTCTCAATATTTATTTGCAGCTGTATGTGAACCTGGCTGTGGAGCACATGGAATCTGTGTTGAGCCCAACATATGCCAGTGCAAGGAAGGTTGGCATGGAAAGCACTGTAACAAAAGTAAGTACAAAAAAAAAAAATATGATTTAGGAATCCAGACTGAACCTTTTCCAAATGACTTTTGCTGTCCACCTATTCAAGTGCATATCAGAACATTATTAATACACTAGTGTTTAAGCCCGTTACATTAACGGGTGCTAGAGCAGATCCCATCCTATGTCCTTAGTACCCTCAGTGCCTCCTTCCTTTGTCCTTAGTGCCCCCAGTTCCGCCTTCCTATGTCCTTAGTGTCCCATCCTATGTCCTTAGTGCCCTCAGTGCCTCCTATGTCCTTAGTGCCTCCTTCCCAAGTCCTTAGTACCCCTTCCCATGTCCTTAGTACCCCCAGTGCCTCCGTCCTGTGTCCATAGTGCCCCCAGTGCCTCCTTCCTTTGTCCATAGAGCCCCATTGTCTCCTTCCTGTGTCCTTAGTGCCCCCAGTGCCTCCTTCCCATGTCCTTATTGCCACCAGTGCCTCCGTCCTGTGTCCTTAGTGCCCCTTTGTCTCCGTCCTGTGTCCTTAGTGCCCCCAGTGCCTCCTTCCTATGTCCTTACTGCCCCCAGTGCCTCCTTCCTGTGTCCTTAGTGCCCTCAGTGCCTCTGTCCTGTGTCCTTAGTGCCCTCAGTGCCTCCTATGTTCTTAGTGCCCTCAGTGCCCCTTCCTATGTCTTTAGTGTCCGCTGTGCCTCCTTCCTATGTTCCCCTCACTGCCTCCCAGACTTTGTCCCACCCCCACCCTCCAAAGCCAGCCTCCCTGCCTCCCATCCCCCTGTGCAGTATTATAACCCTTGAGCAGCATGTTTCCATCTCCCCCCGCCACTACCGTCGCCGTGCAGCTGACCCTACTGACCCTCCCACCGCGAGACGACCGACAAACCTCCTGGCTCCAGCAGCGTCCGCAGCACTCTAAACACGCTGCTTCGTGGCCTTCTACTGCCCTGATTTCCTCTGCTGCATCTCTGTCTCTGATGATGTCATCATCATCTCTGTCTCTGATGATGTCATCACAGAGCAGAGTGCTACAGACACTGCTGGAGCCGGGAGGTTTGTGGTTGTCTCGCAGTGGGAGGGTCGGGTGGAAGGATCAACAGTGGTTCGGGTGTATGGGGATGGGAGTGACGACGACAAACTGCCTTACACAAAAACAGAACCCTAAGCGCGCATGCGCACTCCTACCTGCCAGGGACCTACTGATCATGGAACACGGAACACACAAGTAGGAGTGCACATGTACGCTTAGGGTTTTATTATTATAGATTAGTATTGCTGGATTAATTGATGCAGTCTTTTCATTTTTAAAATTCTTACACAAAGGTCAAATTGTTAGCATGCTTTTTGTAACAGAAGTCTAATCTAATTTATTTGTGAGTTGCACAAACCTGTACAATACCTAGGCGACTAATAGAGAAACCAGGAAGGAAAGGGGGAGGGACAGGGGAAAGGTAGTAAAGGATAGAGAGAAGGCAGATAACATTAGTTGTCAAAGAGATGAATTTTCAGTTTTAAATGGTTAAATATAAAGGAAATGAAAACCAATATTTTAAAATAGTCAGGATCATTTGTGTCCACTGTAATTATCAGGGCCGGATTACCCAATAGGCCCGAAATAATCGGGGGCCCGCTGAAGGACGACTTACCATTTTTTTCAGATGGCAATGGGCCCCCCCCCTCTTCTCTCCCTGCACAGCAATGGGCCCCCACCCGATGACAACAAAGCCGCCCCACCAGCAATGGGCCCCCACCCGATAACAACGTCGGCCTCCCCCCGGCATCGACGGATGGCAATGCAGCCAATGAAGCTCAAAGAAGGTCCCATGATGACTGCGTCTGCCAGTCTATCCCCCTCCGACGTCACTTACTTCTTCCAGTAGACGCAGTCATCACGGGACCTTCTTCGAGCTTCATTGACTGCATTGCAGTCCATCGATGCCGGGGGGACCAGCATTGTTGTTGTCGGGTGGGGGCCCGTTGCCGTGCAGAGAGGGAAGAGGGAGTGGCCCGTTGCCGTCTAAAAAAAAATGGCTGCGTTGGCTGCTTTGCCGTGGATGCGGGGAGGGGCGTGTTGTTGTCATCGTCGATGCCAGGTGGGGGCCTGTTGCTGTAAGGGGGGGCGCGTTGCCATTGCTGTGTGGAAAGGGTGGTAGAGGGAGAGAAAGGGGGCATATGCTGATGGAATTGGTGTACAGGGAAAGGGGGAAAACAAAGAGGAAGGATACTGGATGGATTTAGGTGGGAGGGAAAGAAAGGGGGCTAATGTTGATGGAATTGGTGTGCAGGGAAATGGGGAAAACAAGGAGGAAGGATACTGGATGGATTTAAACTGGAGGAAAAGAAAGGGGGTAGATGCTGATGGAAGTGGGGGGAAGAGAAAGAAGAGAATGAAATGCCAGACCATGGGGGTGTGGGAGAGGGAAGGGAAGAAGAGGAAAGGAGAGAGATGCCAGATCATTGGAGGAGGGAATGGAAGAAGATGGATGCCAGACCAAAGGGGGTGAAGGGAAAGATAGAAGGGGGAGGCATACAGTTTCTGGAAGTGGCATAGGACAGGGTAGTTGGGAAGAGAAATGGAGAGATGATGGACCCTGGGGTGGTGGGGAAGGAGGGAGAGATGCTGAATGAAAGGGTAGTTGAGAAAAGGACAGATGGTGGATCTGGGGATGGTGGGGTCCATTGCCGAAACTGCGGATATGGACACGAAAGAAAGGAAAGATGCCAGACCTCCGAGGGAGGGAAGGGAAACGGAAGGGGAGGTCACAGATGGAAGATGGATGGTTAGTACAGAGAAAGAAAAAAAATGGCAAATGGGCAGGAGACCCTGGCAAGCGAGTTATCAGAAAACAACCAGAGCCTGGGGCCAACAAAAGGCAGAAAAAATAATTTTATTTTCTGTTTTGTGATTACAATATTTATTTTGTTTACACCACAGAGCCGGTATGGGGTTGGTGATGTTGTAACCCTATATGTCTGCTAAGACTAAGCCTTAGTCACTTAGGGATCCTTTTATTAAGGTGCACATTTAGCGTGCGCAAAATCAGTTAGCGTACCTTAATAAGAGGACCCCCTAAGTATCTTAATTAAAAATTTGACCCACGACTTAGCCTTTTTTTCAGATTTCGGCCCCTTATGTGATTGAGTTTGACACCCCTGATGTAGAGTGAGGCAGTTAGGTGATGTAAACTTGATTATTAATATAGACTTATATTTCGGATAGTATTACTGCTTTACAGTATATTTGAATGCTTTTATATACGTATTGAAAGGGTTCAGAGTTAATGTCCTGGATAAGTAGGTGGGAAGGGAAGGAAGGGGGATTTGTTCAGAGATGTTTGGGGGTTGCATAGAAGAAAAACTGTGTACTGGTATGCTAATCTTTGTTTGTTTTGAATTTTAAAAAAAAGAAATATAAGTGGAAATAAAAAAGTAAATAAGAAAACAGATAAATAATGTGGGCAGGGCATGTGCGGGTGTGGGCAGGGCATGTGCGGGACGTGGGTGGGACAGGCCCGGGGGGGGGGCCCCTGTGTACTTGTGTGCCTAGGGGCCCTCAAAGAATTAATCCTGCCCTGATAATTATTTAATCTAATCTTGGGTATACAAGTCGTGCTAAGGCTACAGAGGCTCAAGGTGACTTACAGTGCAGGTTATGGAGAACAGTTTAGTACAGAGCAGGAAAGGTTAGAAATACATTACATTGCATGGAAGCACTAGAGATACATCAAGGGTTCTTTGACGTAGAGGTTGTTGTGCCATGCAATAAAGAGGTAGTTTGGTACAATACAGTGATGCTGCAGAAGGTACATTGAGTTAACATATTGGGGCAGAATAAATACAAGAGAGCTAATATGGTACGATGAAAGAAGTCATGAGGTAGACAGAGTCTGTTACAGTCATTAACTAGTGGTTAGCTGAGTACTTGGTTCCCTGGTGGTAATGGATGGTTCAGCGCGCCTATTTCCCTGGGAGTCTGTTGAGTTTAAATCTGTATGCGTTGATGGATGTTGGGCTTAGTTGCCAGTAGAGTTTATGGAGTCGAAGAGAAAGGTTTTAGTTTCTTGCAAAACATGGTGTATTTAGATTCAGATCTGATGGTTGTTGGAAGGTCGTTGCAAGCTTTTACATTAGAGAATGTGAACATGGATTGAAATATAGTGCTCCCCCGCAAATTCGTGGTCGGCAGTTAGCTGACCCGGTCATTTGCGGTATTTTTCAACCGTGAATGACTGGGTAGGAGAGGGCAGCTGCAGAGGCAGGAGAGGGCAGCCAGTTCACCGGCGAGTGAAGGAAATCCCTCACTGTATGCTCTGACTGCCTCTTCCTGTACTAAAGTCGGGCCTTATAAATCAGGAGCTGCGTGTCAAAGCAGCTTCTGATTGGTGAGCCAGATAACTTCTTTTGTAATCCACCTTGAACTGCAAGATATTGGCGGAATAGAAATCACTAATGTAATATAATGTAATGTAATTTCCTTCACTCGCCAGTGCTCCGTCTGCCCTCTCCTGCCTCTCCAGCTGCCCTTTCCTGTCACCCCTGCCTAAAAACCATATTTGTGGCTTTTTGAAATTTGCGGGAGTTCCTGGAACGGAACCTCTGCAAATTTGGGGGGAGTACTGTACACTAGTGCTGCCTGATTCAATTCACCGATTCATTTCGGGTGAATTTCCCTATATGCAAGGTCATGCATATAGGGAAAAAGAACCCGTTGTTCAACTACAAATTGGGGGGGGCATTGTTGGGAGACAGCAGACTTGAGAGAGACTTGGGTGTGCTGGTGGATGCATCACTGAAGCCTCGAAAAAAGCCAACAGGATGCTGGGCATCATAAAGAGGGGCATAACAACCAGGACGCGGGAAGTCATCATGCCATTGTATCGAGCGATGGTGCGTCCACATCTGGAATACTGCGTTCAGTATTGGTCGCCGCACCTCAAGAAGGACATGGCAGTACTTGAGAGAGTCCAAAGGAGAGCAACGAAACTGGTAAAAGGGCTGGAACACTGCCCATACGCCGAGAGGTTGGATAGGCTGGGGCTCTTCTCTCTGGAAAAACGGAGGCTCAGGGGAGATATGATAGAGACCTTCAAGATCATGAGGGGCATAGAGAGGGTGGTTAGGGACAGATTCTTCAGACTGAAGGGGACAACAAGTACGAGGGGGCATTTGGAGAAACTGAAGGGAGATAGGTTCAAAACAAATGCAAGGAAGTTTTTTTTCACCCAAAGGGTAGTGGACACTTGGAATGCGCTACCGGAGGAAGTGATCAGGCAGAGTACGGTACAGGGATTCAAACAGGGATTGGACGGATTCCTGAGGGATAAAGGGATCGTGGGATACTGAGGGAGGAGCTGGGATGTAACACAAGTATAGAAAGCTAACCAGGTAATAAGTATAGAAACCCAACCAGGTCGTGCATGTGCAAGACCGGAGGGTTAGGACTTCGATGGGAAGATAGGACTTCAATGAGAAACCAAGGTGGCAAGGGAGCCCCTTCTGGTGATTCAGACAGGTCGTGACCTGTTTGGGACTGCCGGGCAGGATGGACCTATGGTCTGACCCGGCGGAGGAACTGCTTATGTTCTTAATCGATTTGAATCGATTCAAAAAAAAAAAAAAAAAAAACGGCCTCCCGATTCACTCTGACCCTCACCCCCTAAAGCAGGGTTGGCAGCGCTGCCTCTTGCTGGCCAATGCAGCTGCTCCTGCTTTAGAGAGCGAGGGGAGAGGGACAGTCGGGAATGCTGCAGTGTCCGGTTCCCCCCCTGGCCTCCTGCGGCTCCCTTTACCTGATTGCAGCAGAGAGCAGCCTGCAGAAAGGATCACAGGTACTTTAGCAAATCGAATTGAAATTTTTTTTCCTGAATTGGGCAGCACTACTGTACACGTTTATACCTGAAGTTTTTTGTTGTTGTGGGGAGGTTCAACTGTATCCTGTTGAGATTTCTGGGTGAAGCAGATCATGCCGAGGAGAACAGGTGAATTAGTGATGCAGCGGATCTTCCATGAGTATGTGGTTCATAATGCAGGATGTTTTGAATTTTATTTGAGATGAGACAGGTAGCCAGTGAAGTTGTTTGAGGTAGTTAAAGATTGAGTCATATTTTTTCAGCCTGAATATGAGTCTTATTGTCATGTTTTGTATGAATTTGCGGATAAGAGTGATACTGATACTTGTATAGATGGAGATGGAGTAATCTAGTTGAGATAGGATCAGCATCTGCACAAGCAGGGCAAAGTGTTGTTGATAGAAGTATGGTTTGATGAGTCTCAGTTGTCTCATAGTGAAGGTTTTCTTACAGAGATTGGAGATTTGTGGCTCCATTGATAGCGTGGAGTTTAAAATACAGCCTAGAACTTTGGAGGATTAATCTATGGCAAGGGTGTTACCTACATGGAGAGTGATGTATATCAGAGCTGTCTGTTGTGGGATGTGAAAGCAAAGAATTTTGGGTTTTGATGCATTTAGTTTTGTTTGTTGCCCATGTTTGAATTTTATCTACGTTTGAGATTTTTTTGAGCTGTATCAGATTGGTTGTTAGTTGTTGGGATGAGGAGAAGGATGTCATCTGCATACAACAGTAAGCACTCATCATTGAATTTAGTTTCTTCAAATGATCTCATAAATAGATTAAATAATATAGGGGAGAGTAGAAAGCCCTGGGGTACTCCACAGAATGCCTTCCAGTTGTTGGAGAAGGTGTAATCTTTCTTGATGAGGTATTGTCTCTCTCTTTTTTTTTTTTTTTAGAAAATCTTTAAACCAATTTAGAATGGTATCTACCGCTCCTATTTCAGATAGGTTTGTTAGGAGAAGGTGGTAATCTACTGAGTTGAAGGCAGAGATGTCGAATTGGAGAACTGCTTGCTGACCTATGCTTAGTAACTGTTTGATTTTTGTAGTCAGGGTTAGAAGGAGAAGTTCTGTGGTCAGAATCCAAATTGGGAGGGATGCAAGCAGGAGTGTTGTTGGCAACTAAACTTTAATGCCAAAAAATGTAAGGTGATGCATCTTGGTAGTGGGAATCCTTGCACTACATACACCCTAAATGGAGAAAACTTAACAAAAACTGAAGTAGAAAGGGACTTGGGAGTAATTATCCGTGAAGACATGAAGGCTGCAAATCAGGTGGAGAAAGCCTCAGCAAAGGCTAGACAAATGCTTGGATGCATCAGAAGAAGCTTTATCAGCCGAAAACCCGAAGTTATAATGCCATTATACAGATCCATGGTGAGACCGCACATGGAGTACTGTGTCCAGTTTTGGAGGCCACATTACCAAAAGGATGTGAAGAGAATTGAGTCAGTTCAGAGAATGGCCACAAGGATGGTCTCAAGACTTAAAAATCTTTCATATGAAGATCGTCTGAGCAGTCTGCGCTTATACTCGCTCGAGGAGCACAGAGAAAGGGGGGACATGATAGAAACTTTCAAGTACATAAAGGGCCGCATCGAGGAGGAGGAGGAAATCTTTACTCTTACGGGTCCCACGGTGACAAGAAGACATCCGCTAAAACTTAGGGGAGGAAGATTCTATAGGGACACCAGGAAATACTTCTTTACCGAGAGAGTGATTGATAGATGGAATGGTCTTCCACGTCAGGTAGTCGAGGCTAGTAGCACGCTCGACTTCAAAAAACGATGGGACAAACATTTGGGGTTGCTATTGAGGTATGATAGAGGATAGTTTTTCGAGGGTGGAAGGGATCATGATTGGGCAGACTAGTTGAGCCGTTGGCCCTTTTCTGCCATCATATTCTATGTTTCTATGTTTCTAATTTATGCTGCAAGTTATTTGCTTACATTGGTTTCTAGGAGTTTGGCGAGTATGGGTATGCCGGCAATGGGTCTGTAGTTTGAGGGGTTGGAGAGATCTGCATTCGGTGATTTAGGTATTGTGTGAGAACTATTTTTCCCATTTCTTCCAGAAGCTGGCCTTGGTTTAGAATGCAATTTAGGAACTTGGTAATCCATGTGATGATTACTTCAGGTGCAGAAGAGAGAAGGTAGGAGGGACAGTTGTCCAGGGAGCTGTAGCAAGTAGAAAGCTTGTTTAGCAATTTTTTCATCTTGGAGGTCAATAGCAAGGTAAAGCAGTTCCATATTTGGTCAGCATTGCTGTGTTCCTCCAGGTTTTCGTGTGTGTGGTGTATTGGTTTTTGGGCGATTGTCATTTTGGCAACTTCTGTCTGAATTGTTTTGATCTTATTGAGAAAGAAGTCAGCAAGATCCTGGGCTGTTGGTTGGTTGTGTTGACCTGTGGTGTCCATTTTGGGGATGTTGTTAAACTCCGTACTAGATGAAATAACATTTTATATGAAATAACTTTTTATTTTCTAATGTTTTGTTTTCTATTTCATTGGCATAATAGTTCTTCTTAGCCTCTGAGATTTTGTATTTTTGCTGTCATCCTTTAAGTTTTGTGGTTGGGGAATTTGCTCTTCTGCCATAGTCTTTCCAGCCTTCGGTGCAATTGATTTTTGATTTTCAGTATCTCAGTAAACCAGAGGGAGGTTTTAGTTCATTTTATTTTGTGAGGGTGTTGAGGGGCGAGGGCATCTAGGATGTTGGTAATGGAGGCATTCCAGTTTGATGGCATTGTATATGTGCAGTCTGTTGGAGTAGTCATAGATTCAGTATCTTTGTTCCAGAAAAGGGTAGGATTTGTTTTTCCTCGTATCAACTTTTGGACTTCCTGTGCAAAGTTCAGGTTGAAGTTGAATAGGTAATGGTCTGACTAGAGTACCAGTGTCAATTTGATATCAGAGGTAAGGCAGGAGAGTGTGGATGTGAGTAGGTTGAGGGAGTGACCTTGTTCTTGTGAGGGGCCCGATGGCATAATAGAGATTTGGCTGTCTTCTAGCAATTTTTTGAAGTTTTTGACATCATTGTTGTTGGTAGACTCAAGAGGTAAGTTGATATCTCCAAGAAAAAGCAATCGTATTGGCAGGCAAGGCTTGATATTATTTCTAGCAATTTTGTAGTTGCACGTGATTGGGAGTTTGGGGGTCTATACCGTATATCAATAGGATACCAATGTTGTTTGCAGTGGAGTTGGGTTTCTCTTCCAACATATATTTTATGTATTCAAAATCAGGATGGATGGTGGAATCTGTCAGGGTAATAATGTATCTGTTCTTGTAGATTATGGCTATGCTACCTCCTCGCCTGTTTCTTCTAGAAATTTGGATGATGATGTATCCTGGTGGATAGAGGTGGGGTAGTTCTGGACTGTTTGGTTCTTTTAGCCATGTTTCAGTAAGGAAGGCCAGCTCCAGGTCATTTGTTGAGATCAGCTCATTTAGAAGGAATAATTTATATACCACTGATCTTGCGTTGATATACATGCAAGGGACCGGGGTGAGGGCTTTATCTTTTGGGGGGAGATTTGTGATTATAATAAGCTTTAGATTAGTGTGATTTCTAAAGGGGAGTGTTTTAGCTGTCTTTTGCATTTGAGCCTGAGAATGAGAATGTAGTTCTGGCGAGATCCATAGAAGTCCTCCGGTGTAGAAGACAGAATAAGCCAATAAAGAGGCTTCTGAACTAAGCCACATGTTTATATAGGGTGACCCCGGGAACTACAGGCCGGTGAGCCTGACTTCAATTATAGGGAAGATGGTGGAAGCTATGATCAAGGATGGCATTTGCGAGCACATTGAGAGGAATGGCCTACTGAGAACAAGCCAGCACGGATTCTGTAAGGGGAGGTCGTGCCTAACGAACCTGCTGTACTTCTTTGAGGGAATAAGCAGTCAGATGGACAAAGGGGAGCCCATAGACATCATTTACCTCGACTTTCAGAAGGCTTTCGACAAGGTGCCACATGAAAGGCTACTTAAGAAGCTTTGGAACCACGGGGTGGGAGGGGATGTGCACAGATGGATCAAGCACTGGTTGTCGGGTAGACTGCAGAGGGTTGGAGTAAAGGGTCAATACTCTGACTGGCGGGGAGTCACGAGCGGTGTGCCACAGGGATCGGTGCTGGGGCCGTTACTCTTTAACATATTCATCAATGACCTGGAAAAGGAGGCAAAGTGTGAGGTTATAAAATTCGCAGACGATACCAAACTGTGCGGCAGAGTTAGGACCAGGGAGGAGTGTGAGGACCTACAAAGAGACCTGGACAAGCTGGAAGACTGGGCAAACAAATGGCAAATGCGCTTCAACGTGGACAAATGCAAGGTCATGCATATAGGGAAAAAGAACCCGTTGTTCAGCTACAAATTGGGGGGGTATTGATGGGAGACAGCAGACTCGAGAGAGACTTGGGTGTGCTGGTGGATGCATCACTGAAGCCATCTGCACAGTGCGCAGCAGCCTCGAAAAAAGCCAACAGGATGCTGGGCATCATAAAAAAGGGCATAACAACCAGAACACGGGAAGTCATCATGCCATTGTATCGAGCGATGGTGCGTCCGCATCTGGAATACTGCGTTCAGTACTGGTCGCCGCACCTCAAGAAGGACATGGCGGTACTCGAGAGAGTCCAAAGGAGAGCAACGAAAATGGTAAAAGGGCTGGAACACTGCTCATACGCCGAGAGGCTGGATAGGCTGGGACTCTTCTCTCTGGAAAAAAGGAGGCTCAGGGGAGATATGATAGAGACCTTCAAGATCATGAGGGGCATAGAGAGGGTGGATAGGGACAGATTCTTCAGACTGAAGGGGACAGCAAATACAAGGGGTCATTCTGAGAAACTGAAGGGAGATAGGTTCAGAACAAATGCAAGGAAGTTCTTTTTCACCCAGAGGGTCGTGGACACTTGGAATGCGCTACCGGAGGAAGTGATCAGGCAGGGTACGGTCCAAGGATTCAAACAGGGATTGGACGGATTCCTGAGGGATAAAGGGATCATGGGATACTGAGGGAGGAGCTGGGATGTAACAAAAGTATAGAAAGTTTGTCAGGTAATGAGTATAAACCAACCAGGTCGTGCATGTGCAGGACCGGAGGGCTGGGACTTCGATGGGAAGGCAGGACCAAATTGGGAGGCCAAGGTGGCAGGGGAGCCCCTTCAGATGATTCAGACAGGTCGTGATCTGTTTGGGCCGCCGCGGGAGCGGACTGCTGGGCAGGATGGACCTATGGTCTGACCCGGCAGAGGCACTGCTTATGTTCTTATGTTCTTGTAAGGTGCAGAGTATATATAATTGCAACTGCCTTGGAGCAGGTGTAACTTTGTCCAATAGCATTTATGCACTACTAGGGCTAGTTCTGAGAGCCTGTTTTATAGCACATTGCAAGACACTATGGCCCAGATTCACTAAAGATTGCGACTCAATCGCTGTTGACCAATTCTCTGGCCGATTTTTTAAACAGCGATTGATTCACTATCTTTTTTGCATGCAAATGATTTGCACGGAGGTGCAAATCATTTGCATACAAACTCCCTGACTCAGTCGCTCAGCAATTGAGTTGGGGCAGAGCTTCCTGTCACGCTGTCAGGGCTTCTGAAGGCTTTTTTTCTTTTTTTTTTTTTTTTTAATGGGCCAGATATTTTGCGTGTATTACACACGCAAAATATCTAGCCAATAAAAAAAAAATAATGAAAAAAAGAAAAGCCTCCCCCCTCCTTGAACCCCCCAAAAATGGCAGGAGGGATACCAAATCCCTTCTGCCATCGGCGCTTCCCCCACCACGTGCAATAAAATGGCAGGAGGGATGTCAACTTCCTCCTGCCATCATGCTCTTTCCTTCCCTCCCCCCAAAACAAATGGCAGGAGGGATGCCCACTCCCTCCTGCCACCGGACGCTCCCCTCCCCATACATCTAAAAATTGGGAGCAGGAAGGGTGCTCAGTCCTTCCTGCTCCTCAGCCTCCTCTGACAAACTGGGGCCTTAGGCCCCACCCCAGTGCTAATGTGATGCACAGGGAGGGGCCTAAGATCCTGATTGGTTCAGGCGCCTCAGGCTTCTCCCTTGGGAGGGGCCTGAGGTGCCTCAGCCAATCAGGGACTTCCTTAGGGTTAGGTATTGTAGGTTTTGGAGGTGTTTTGGAGGTCTCACCATAAGGAGTTTATGGTGAGATATACTTCTGGCACCATTTATGTGAAGTTCGCAGCAGTGCCTTCTAATGTGGGTCAAGAACTGGTTGAGTGGAAGGCGACAGAGGATAGTGATCAATGGAGATCACTCTGAGGAAAGGGATGCTACCAGTGGTGTGCCTCAAGGTTCTATTCTTCGGCCTGTTCTTTTTAACATTTTTATAAATGATATTTTGCTGAAGGGTTGTTGGGTAAGATTTATCTCTATGCGGATGATACGAAAATCTGCAATAGAGTAGACACGCCAGATGGTGTGAATAACATGAAGAAAGACCTGGCGAAGCTTGAAGAATGGTCTGAAATTTGGCAGCTAAAATGTAATGCTAAGAAATGCAAGGTCATCGATTTGAGCTGCAAAAACCCAAGGGAATGGTACAGATTAGGGAGTGAAGAGCTTATGTGCACAACAGAAGAGCGGGACTTGGGTGTGATTGTATGTGATGATCTTAAGATGGCCAAACAGGTTGAAAAGGTGACGGCGAAAGCTAGAAGGATGCTATAGGTTGCATAGGGAGAGGTATGGCTAGTAGGGAAAAGGAGGTATTGATGCCCCTGTATAATATTTTGGTGAGAACTCATTTAGAATATTGTGTACAATTCTGGAGGCCGCACCTTCAAAAAGATATAAAAAGGAGTGAGTCAGTCCAGAGGAAAGCTACTAAAATGGTATGTGGTCTTCATCATAAGGCATATGGGGACAGATTTAAAGATCTCAATCTGTATACTTTGGAGAAAAGGCAGGAGAGGGGAGATGTGATAGAGATGTTTAAATAAAAAAATTACAAAAAAAATGTCACTCACCAGCAGTGGGCTACCTCTCTAAGATCCAACATTGAAATTCAAAAACAGGAAGAAGTGATGTTGCCTGCCTGAATGGCAACATAACTCTCGAGCTCCGACAGGGCTCGAAATAACGCTGTTTAAAATGCTTCCCAAGAGCGGTATTGTTCCTCCAAATATGCTTGGTGCTAAAAGAGCATAATGAAGACGCCGACAATCAAAGTTTTCGCCACCTCGAACTGAGAGGAAGGGTGATCTGCGAGGTCTCGGTATCACTCCCTCTCCCTCCCGGAGAGCTAGGGAACCGAGGGAGAGCACGGAGCGGAGAGAGGAGAACACGGAAGAGATAAGGCAGTCTTGGCTGTTCTTGGTACCCCAACCCCGACTGATTGCTGACTGGTCGCGTTGGGCTCGGTTTGGACAGACGGACAAGAGTGGTGTGAGACATGGACAATAACAGCCATTCAATGGGAATATATGGTTAATCGCCATAAATTGGATAAATATCGCTTTAATGATACATCGAGTGGCAAACAGATAATGAAAACTCTGAGATCTCCAATAGTAGTTTCCAAAATGGCATCTCCAGGACAGTCTCAGCTATCACCAGCATGGAAAATAATACTGCAGCCTTGAAAACGATCTTGGAATCTGGATTTTAAGATTTGAAATCAGAAATAAAAGGAGTAAGAGAAGATCTTAAAATAGCCCTCACCGAGATCAGAGCGGGGAAATGAGTGAATTGAGAAGCCGTGTTGAGGCCTCTGAACAACATGTATTGCAACTGGAAGGAGAATTAATGGAAATTAAAACAGTAATGGCTCAACAGACAAAGGAGATTGCAGATTTACAAATGCAAACGGAAGATTTAGATAACAGGTCCAGGAGATCTAACCTACATTTTAAAGGAATCCCTGAATCTGATCAATACAAAAATTGTATGGAAGTAACAAAAGATTTTTGTAGCCAGCTATTGGGCCTTGAAGAGACAGTGGACAAAGCTAACATTACTATTTTAAGAGCTCATCGTAGCTTAGGGGTGAGTAGACCAGATACCCCAAAAGATATTATTGTGTGCTTTGGAGACTATCTATTTAAAGAAAAAATACTTCAAGCTGCTCGAAAATTCCCACAATTCAGATGGAATGGAATTGTAATAGGAGTTTTTTAAGATTTGGCTCCTATGACTTTACAGAAAAGAAGGGCTTTTCGTAAGGTGACCCAAGTCTTACGCTCAGAGAGCCACAGATATAGATGGCTGTTCCCTTTTGGATTGTGGTTGACTATTAATGGAAAATCATGCAGAGTAGATGCAGTGGAAGATGCTTGGACTGCTTTAAAAGATCTGGGCTGTAATAACTTGCCCAATGCTTCAACTGGAATGATATTGAAGAAGACAGGGAGACCAGTGGAGACCTTAGGCATGGTTACCCGATCGAACAAGAGACTACCATCATTGGAGAAATGAGTAACAACAGTGAGACTGGAGTATAAACACTGAAGGTTTTGGGGGGACTTATGAATGATTGAAGAAAGATGCACGAGTGATATTAGGGAGGGAGTACGGAAGTATAAGGCGGATCAAATATATGGAAAATGTTTTTAATAATAAATATGAGAGAACTTGATATTATTTTTGAGAATGGAGCAAGACGATACTACCATGGTTTTAAAGAGTAATTAAGATTGGGAGGTATATAAGGATAGTAGCCTTTCGGAAGGAACTTTATTCTTTCTCGATAGTTGATCTGGCATTGTCTGGATCGACATGTATGGGGGGAAGGAAGGGAGGGGGAATTTGTGGGAAAGTTAGAGGTGGGGGGGAACAAGAAGGTGAGATTACAGATAGAAGTGCTCAGGATCGGATCTTGGAATATTAATGGGATGAACAGTCCTGGGAAAAGGAGCATTATTTTCCGGGAGTTGAAAAAAATGTGGTGTGACATTTGTTTACTACAGGAGACCCATTTAAGGCCCAGAGATGTGAGATGCCTAGAGAATCTATCATTTGATCAAGTCTGGACACATCAAGGGCAAGATCCTGTTAAAAAAAAGGGAGGGATTGCAATCTTGGTGAAGAAGGGGCTGGGGTTGATCACAGAACAAGTATATCGAGACTCCCTGGGGAGATGCTTAGCTTTGAGAGGAAATTTACAGGGACAAAGAGTAACAATAGTGAATGTCTAAGGCCCTAATACAAATCAGAAGGAGTTTTATTGGTCTTTGCAGGGTGAATTGTTATCTTTTCTTCAGGAGGTGATAATTCTAGGGGGTTATTTTAATATGTTCTCAAATGGATGTTTAGATCACTCTAAAGGGGGTAGAGATTCAATCAGGGGACACATTCGGGCTTTTCGAACATTCATGCACTCTTTAGGGTTGATAGATTGTTGGCACCTTCTGCATGGAACCCAGCGAGATTACACTTATTACTCTCACGTACAACAAACTTATACTAGGATAGATGGTCTTTGGATTCATAGGAATCAATGGGGAAAGATAGGAAAGGCTGAGATCGGAAGTATTCAAATATCTGATCATGCTCCAATGTGGGTGGAATGCACAGGGTTGACATCTGGGAGAAGAACCCGCTTAATGAATCATTGCTTAACATCCCAGAGGTAGAAAAAGAAATTCTCCGTAATATAGATGAATATTTGGAGTTTAATGATAAAGGAGAAATATCAGATGGGACTCTATGGGACGCTTTAAAGTTAGTTTTACGGGGGATCTTTATTAAATGGGGAGCCCGATTAAAACGTCAACGAATTCAAAATCAGCTACATCTAAGGGAACGCCTACTCTCTTTGGAAATAATACATAAAAATACATTAGACCCACAGACACTGATACAAATACGCCAAATAAGGGGAGATCTGCTACAACTTCAAATGGAAGAGTTTAATCATATACGAGAGCTTTTTCGGTCTTATAAATACGAACATAGCAACAAATGTAGTGCTTAACTTGCCCGTTATATCAAAATTAAACAGGCAAAAACATCTATTACAGCAATCTGAGACGACAGGGGACAAATATAGGTTACAGACAAAGAAATAAGTAACTTCTTTTTGGAATATTATCGACAGTTGTATAATCCTGATGAAAATGGAGAAAAAATTGGGATACAGTATTTTTTAGATAAAGTAGATTTACCAGAGTTGTCACTAGATGAACAAAAGTTATTTAATGAACCAGTTACTCTAGAGGAAGTAATGGGGATAATTTGGAATATAAAAGCTGGTAAATCTCCAGGATTAGATGGTTATACGGGCTGTTTTTATAACAAATTTGGTGCACAGGTGGCACCACTATTACTATTACTGAGTATAATCAATGGGATCTCAGAAGGGAGTCACTTACCTGACTCCATGAGGGAAGCAAGTATAGTGATCCTTTTGAAACCTGGGAGGGATCCACTGAGCTGTAATTCATATAGACCTATTTCTCTGTTGAATGTAGATGTAAAAATTATAGCAAAAGTTATGGCTGTACGATTAGGTAAATTACTTCCTAGTCTGATCCATATAGATCAATCTGGTTTCATACAACAGAGACAAGTATATACGACGCACTTTACATTTGATGTGGCATGTAAGGAAAAATCGGGAACAGGCGGTGTTGATGGCGATCGACACTGAGAAAGCGTTCAATCGGGTATCGTGGGACTTCTTGTGGGCTGTCATGGAAAAGATGGGAATACGGGGACTCTTTAATATATGGGTTCAAGCACTATATTGGGAGCCCTGAGCATGTCTTCAGATTAATCAGACATATACAGAATTATTTTCCATTACAAGGGGTGCAGACAGAGTTGTCCACTCTCCCCACTGCTTTTTGCTTTATCCATAGAACCATTAGCGACATTTATTCGAAATCATCCCCGGTTGAAGGGGATTCAGATCGGTGACATTGAACACCGTATAGCCCTATTTGCTGATGACATTCTTTTATATATGGGAGAACCAGACCATACCGTGGGACCCTTATTGCAAATTTTTGAGGAATATGGAGAAGTATCTGGATTTAAGATTAATTTAGATAAAACTGAAATTATGAATCTCACATTAGAACCATCAAAAGCTGAGGACCTTCAGCACCTGTTCCCATTTAAATGAACATCTAAGGGTATAAAATATCTAGGTATTTACTTATCAATGGACTTGGATACTTTATATGAGGCTAATTACGGACCAATCCTTCGGAAAATCCCGGGAGATCTACAACACTGGAATGGGCTGTGGCTTTCGTGGGGGGACGCATAGCAGTCTTCCAGATGAATGTTCTACCCCAACTACTATTTTTGTTTCAAACTCTTCCGATCTCCCTGCCCACTCGGATGTTTAAGATTTTACAAGCAGAATTCAAAAAATTTATCTGGGTAAATAAAATGCCTAGAATCTCTCAGAGAGTGATGTGGGTAGATAAAGCTCAAGGCGGAAAAGGGGTTCCTAATCTTAGATGGTATTATCAAGCAGCACAAACACGGATGTTACTGAATTGGGAATTGAATACACATAAATGGAGAGTACAATCTTTGATCCCTCAACATAGATTGTCTACTGGGCTTTGGTCTTCACAGACAATTCGGCAATGGAAACTAGAAACTGATAATCCCTATATAATACATTTACTTACAATATGGGGTAAACTGAGAAAGGAATGTAACCATGGGGTAATATCTTCTACTATGGCCTCGTTGAGGGATGAACCCCAATTTATGGTAGGTAAAACTAATCCAGTATTTGACAGATGGGAACAAAATGGGTTGTCTATTTTTCGAGATTTCCTAAGTACAGGGACTTTGCTCTCATTTGAAGCTTTATTATGCATACCAGGGGTAAAAAAAGGGGACTATTTGGCTTATTTACAAGTAAAACATTATGTAGTGGCCCAAGGCTGGGATAAGATAATGTTTTCTGGAACTGAACACTTAGAACAGCTATGGGCAACATTGCAGAAGGTGCCTAGAACTATCTCAGTTATATATAAATATCTACAGGGGAGAGAAATTCCTAAATTGAATTATCAAAAATGTTGGGAAAGGGATTTAAACTGCGTATTTACTACTAAAGAATGGGACATCATCTGTACCGAGGTAGGCAGAGTATCTGTTTGTGCATTGATTCAAGAAAATGCTTACAAAATATTGAGTCGTTGGTATTATACTCCAGAACGACTCCATAAGATGTACCCTCAGATCTCAGATTGCTGTTGGCGTTGTCACAATGCTGAAGGCAATTTTTAACATATATGGTGGGAATGTCCTATACTAACACCTTGTTGGACTATAGTAGTGAATTCTTTGTCCCACTTACTAAGGGTATTGGTCCCCAATACTCCCCAATGTTGCCTATTGGGGCTCTTTACTATCTGTGAAACTAGTTGGCAAATACGTTTATTACGTATGGGGCTAGCAGCAATTAGATGTCTTATAGCTACCTATTGGAAACAACCCCAGATACCAGATGAATATGAATGGAGAGTGAAATTCTCAATGATAGGGAAGATGGAAATCTATGTAGCTAAACGTCGAGGGTATTATCAAAAATCGTTACATACTTGGACTGTTATCACTAAGAAATTGAATCTATTGAACTCATAATATTATGAAGAGATCTGGATCCTAATATACATTTAATAATAGGGGGGAGGGAGGGATTGATTTGATACAACATATGAATATATTTATGACTATTAAGCTTATGGCTATATATATATTGTTAAAATGGATTTCCTATTTTGTATGTTTTAATTATGTTTAAATTTCAATAAAAAATTTCTTAACTAAAAAAAAAAAAGAAATTCAAAAACAGGTGGAGAAAAAGCCTCAAAAACGTTTTTAGCATGCAGCAATCATTGATGATTCACAGCTGGCATTCTTTTTCTTATCATGGGCAAAAAACTCACACCCGCAGCACAATGTAAAAAGATCTAAAAGGGGAAAACTCCACTACTGTGCACAGTATTTTTAATTATTTTTTATACATTTAAAATTTTTAATTCATTTTTTCTGTAAAAACTTTTCAAACTTTTTATGTATAAATATATGAAATATAAGGTTCAAAATACAAAATCGCTGAAAAAGGAAGCAAAATACTTAGCTCTGGCGCCATAGGACGTAACTGGAAAGGATCCACCAGTACAGACTTCTTCTTCTTTTTTTTCAACTGCAAGCATAAGCCTCTCACAGTACACAGCCAAGTTCATGACAGAGCCAAAACCTCCAACAAGCACTCGTTTCACCAACACATTTGGTTTCTTCAGGGATTCTCATAAAAACTTCCAACAGCCACAAAATTCTCCTTAAAAAATTTTCCAAACAGCTTCCAACAGCCAGAAAGTTTCACACGTGCTATAAAGCTTCAAACATGCTATAAAGATGTACTGCAGTTTTAGACATCTATTACTGAGCTTTATAAAAATGGGATTTGAAGACCATGCAATATGGATGTCTAAGTGTCAGTATTTAGATGCCCAAAACTAGAATAGAGCTTCTAACATAAGGATCATAGTTAGTGTATTATTATTGCTTTCATCAAGGCCAGAATTCCACTGCTTATATGTACAGATAGCAGCTGACTATTGCTGCTATATGTATAGTTGAGCGAATGCCCTCATTGCCCTGGCACTTTCTGGATGATACAGGAGCATTTAGAGGAATTTTCAATGGCGGTCTCTGGCAAATTTTATATAGTCTGCTTAAAGGGCTAGATTCACAAAGCAAACCGATCATATACCGATCGGTTTGCGACCCCTTTACTATCAAATTTCAATCCGGCCTGATTCACTTACCTTTCCTGCAATCCGTTTTGAATCCATGCATGCAAATGAGGTGACACGCATGCAAACTGGACACAATTCACAACACCAAATTTCCAATCCGACTGGGCTGGCCAATCACCTGAAGAAGCGACTGCTGGGGACCAGTCGAAAACGTCTTTCCAACTGGAAGCCCTGCTTTCTGCCCTGCAATCTCTCCTGCCTGCTCGCCCCGAATGCTGCGCTGCTTCTTATCTCCTGCTGCTCGTCTTTCCGATGCTCTTCTCCTGCCTGCCCAAACTGTGCCTGCCCTGAACTGCCATGATTTCCTGCCTGCCTTCCCACCTTTCCCTGCAGTGAAAGCCACGGGCTCTAAGCGGGTTAAAACCACGGGCTCCATTTATCTTTTTATTAGCCTTGGTAACTGGCTGAAAGTGACCGATAGAACTCCGGGCTGCTGTTTGTCACGCGCTTTAGCTCGTGCATGTGCCTCTATACTATAACACCATCTCCATCCTCCTCCTGCCCTGTGTATCCTCGCTGCCCGGTATCACTTCTGAGCCCAGCAGAATAACCCAGAAACTACACAGGGTTAGTTTAGTTCTTTGCTCTATTTTTATCAGCCGCGAGCATGAGGAACTTTTTTTCTCGTGCTCCACATTACAGCGGCAAGGTGAGGGCGGCAGCTGGCAAGAGCGGGACCAGCCATAGGCGTCCTACCACCACCTATGTTGACTGTTTTAATTGGTGCTAAACAACACGGTAATTGACCACGTCATTTAAAACCAATTAATTACAAAAAAAAGGCGTTGCTACACAGCCTCTGGGACCAGCAGCTAGGTCCCGGGCGGCTAGCGGTGTATAATGGTACTGTAGTCCAGAAACAGGGTCAGTGTTAGGGAAGGGCAAATAGGGCAGCTGCCCTAGGCCCCACCGCTCCAGGAAACCTGTGGTTTGGGCATCTCTTCCTTTTATTTGGCCATCTCCCTCACGGTGCTTTTCCAAACCAAAGTTTTCTCTCTCAGAGGGGCCCTGACGTGGCAGCCGTTCTCACTAGTTATATATGGCTGCCCTGAAGCTTCTCCTCTGATGCAACTTCCTGTTTCCGCCAGTTCGTGTCAGAGGAGAAGCATTGGGGCAGCCATATGGAACTAGTAAGAACGGCTGCCACATCAATGCCCATCTAAGTGAGAAAACTTTGGTTTGGAAAAGTGTCCACGAAGGTGAAATGAAGGGAAAGAGATGGCCCGACCAGGGGAAGAGGTTGAGTGATGCTTTAGGTTTATTTCATAGAGAAATAGGGGGGACACTAGCTGGAAGTGGGGAGGAGAGAGAAGAGGGGAGGGGAGCAGACACTGAATGGAAGTGGTGAGGAGAGAGAAAAAAAGGGCACATGCTGGATTGGGGGAAGAGGATAGAGTTAGATACGGGAAGGGATGAGGGAAAGAGGTGGCAAACTATAAGTAGACAAAATGAAAAGAGGGAAATTGAGAAGTGGATAGTAAGAAAAAATTTAAAGTAGACAGAGGCAGAAAATAAATTGAGAAGAAAGACCAGGGAAGAAAAGGAAGAGGAGAGGGAGATGCCAGATCATGGGGGGAAAGGAATGAAAAGAGGGACATTGAGAAGTGGATAGAAAGAATTTAAACTAGACAGAGGCAGAAAATAGAGACGGAAGACCAGGAAAGAAAAGGAAGAGGAGAGGGATATGCCAGAGCATGCGGGGAAAGGGAGGAGACAGATACCAGATCTGGGTGGAGGAAAGGAGAAGAGAGAGATATTAAATGTGCTGGGGGGTAGGGAGGGAGGGAGAGATAGAAAGGAAGAAGACAGATGCCACACCATGGGGCGGAGGGAAGAAGATGGATGCCAGACCAATGGGGGGAGGGAAAGATGGAAGAGAGAGGCAGAGAGTTTTTGGAAGAGGCATAGAAAGAGAGCAAATGTCATATGAAAGAGACAGAGAGAGGGAAGACAGTGGATGGAAGGAAGAGAATGATGAGAAGATGAGGAAAGCAGAAACCAGACAACAAAGGTAGAAAAAAAATTTCTCTCTTATTTATTTATTTTTGCTTTAGGATAAAGTAGGTAGCTGTGTCGATAAACGTTTATAAATAGAAAATGGATATAAGGTGATCCTTTTATTGGACTAATTGTAATACATTTTTGACTAATTCAAAGACCAAAAACCCCCTTCCTCAGGTCTGGACAGGATATTGTAAGAGCAGTATACTTTACTGACTTGAGAAAAGAGTCTCTGGCTCTTAAAGCTAATTGAAAAATGTATTAATCCAATGTCCAATAAAATGGTATTATCTTATTTTCCATTTTTGTTTTGTCCCCCCCCCCTTTTTTTGCCCCTTTTTATGAAGCTGCATTAGGCTATTTAATCGCCAGCTGTGGTGATATTAGCTCCGACGCTCATAAGAATTCTTTGAGCGCTGGAACTTTTACCGCTTTGGCCTGCAATAAAAAATCCTAATGCAGCTTTATAAAAGGGGGGAGTGGGTTATATGTTAATTTGAAAAGTGATGATTGCTATTTCTGTTTTTTCAAATTTACTTTTCTGTCTATATATTTTGCACAATATTAGGGGACTTGCATCACTGTTTCTGTTTCTGTGGTGTTGCATTGTATGCAGAGTCCAGCTTCTTGGTGGTTAAGTTTAACTTTTATCTACATAGTTCTATTTTATCCCCTTTACAAAACTGTAGAGCGTTTTTTAGCACCGGTCGCGGTGGTAACAGCGCCGATGCTTATAGGAATTCTATGAGTATCTGAGCTGTTACCACCATGGCTGGTGCTAAAAACGGCACTATGGTTTTGTAAAAGAGGGAGGGGATAGTTTGTGATTACATATTTTATACTGGGAAAGGTGTTTTCTGTGTTCTGTGTGTACGAAAGACCTGGTTCTCTGTTAGTATTGACTGTGCAGGATCAATCTGTACTAGTCTGGCTTGTTTAGTTGTACAATGGGTGTATTGTTGTTCTACTGCTCACTGCAGTATGTAAGATGCTGCCTTTTCCTTGAAACACTCATTTTGTGTGACGTGTGGATTGTTACTAAAAATCATGTTTTTTTATATAGGTGAGGGGGGTGTCAAAAAATGATAGGTCCTGGCTGTCACATATGCTAGGTACGCCTTCTTGTTAGCTATTATAATTCACTCTTCTCTTTCAGAGATTATATAAAAATACACATGCCATTTAAAAACTAAAACATAAAATAAATGTAACAGTAAACATTTAGAAATGTTACTAAACCACAGTAAAATTCACAGTGACTCTGGCTTAATGGGATTTTATTGCTGAGTAGCTGTAAATTTAAAACAGCTCCTATAGGGGGTGTTCCCACTATTTTATATTGCAGATCCTGCACTAACATTCAGATTTAAAAAGCATTACCTACTCCTGGTTAATGTGGAAGGCACTTAGCATTTCCTGTTTAGGAGATGGCAAGTGGTCCTGTGTTAACTCTCACCCCACCCCCCTTTTACTAAACCATGATAGCTCATAGTTCATAGGAACTCTGAGCATTGGGAGCAGCACAGAGCATTCAGCGCAGCTCCCTGTGCTAATAACCGCTATCGCGGTTTAGTAAAAAGGGTGGAGGCTGTTAGGCAGTTAGGGGCTGATTCTATAAAGGGTGCCTAACTTTATTGGCAAAGTACCCTTAACAGCCTCAATAATTGTTTAAAAAAAATTAATTGAGCGATAGGCACCTATCGCAATGTGCTTAGTGGCACCTAAAGCCTGAGTGGGTGTTTCTATAGGCGGAGCATGTTAGGCATGTTAGGTTAGGCTAAGCGCAATTCTCCAAAAACTTAAGTGCCTCATCTATATTTCAGGCGCCAAAGCTTTTACATAGGCACCACTAGCTGCGATTCTGCAAACAGCACCTAAGGGCTCCTTTTACGAAGGCATGTTAGGGCCTTAACGCGTGGAAGAGCGTGCACTAAAATGCCCCACACGCTAGCCGCTACCGCCTCCTCTTGAGCAGGCGGTAGTTTTTAGGCTAGCATGTGCTATAGCTAAAAACACTAGCGCACCTTCATAAAAGGAGCCCTAAGTGTGACTGACACACAGCCAGCACCTTTTCTTAGGCACTGTTTATAGAATCAACCCTTTCCTGCACAGTAAGTAAATGCATTAATTGCCAAACACTTTCCATGCCATCTTTCTGCACATGCCACATCCCCAGATACAAAAAGCATTTAGACCAAAATTCTATATATGGTGCCAAAAATCAGCACAGATAAAATGTTGTGCTAAGCCTGGTTCTACAAATGGCATTCAGAGTTAGGCACCTTCTATAGAATAGTGTTTGGTGCTAGAATCCATACCCAGTTTTAGGTATGAGAATTTACACCAAGTAAAACCTGGTGAAAATTCTTGCACCCAAATTATGCTCAGATCTCCTTTAATCTGTAAAACTTAATGTAAATTTGAGGAACACCCCCAATCTTCCCATGCCCCTCCTATCACCACACCCCTTTTCAGATCCACACATAAATTCTTGCACAGCAGTGGCGTACCAAGGGGGGGGTGTGGGGGGCGGTCCGCCCCGGGTGCCAAGCCCTGAGGGGGTGCTCCTGGTCCAATTCCCCCCTCCCTGCGTCCGGTTCAGCTCCGACATCTCGCATCTGGATTCCTCCCTGCACCATTTACCTGAAGCAGCCTGCAGCAAGATCGCGATCCCAGCGATCCTTGCACTGTTTCGGCTGTTTCCTTCGCCACGGTCCCGCCCTCCTCTGATGTCAGAAGAGGGGCGGGACCGCGGCAGAGGAAACAGAGCCAAAGCAGCACAAAGATCGCTGGGATCGCGATCTTGCTGCAGGCTGCTTCAGGTAAATGGTGCAGACAAGCTGGGCGGATGAGCGGACCTTCGAGGTGGTAGGAGGGCGAGTGGTCCTGCGGAAGAGGGGGGTGCAGGCCTTCAAGGGGGGGTCAGGCCTTCGAAGGGGGGTACAGGCCTTCAAGGGGGGGACAGGCCTTCGAGAGGGGGTGCAGGTCTTCAAGGGGGGGTCAGGCCTTCGAGGGGGGGTGCAGGCCTTCAAGGGGGGTGCAGGCCTTCGAGGGGGAGTGCAGGCCTTCAAGGGGGGACAGGCCTTCAAGGAGGGTGCAGGCCTTCGAGAGGGGGTGCAGGCCTTCAAGGGGGAGACAGGCCTTCGAGGGGGGACAGGCCTTCGAGGGGGGGACAGGCCTTTGAGGGGGGGACAGGCCTTCGAGGGGGGACAGGCCTTCGAGAGGGGGTGCAGGCCTTCGAGGGGGGGTGCAGGCCTTCAAGGGGGTGCAGGCCTTCAAGGGGGGGAGAGGCCTTCAGGGGTGGGATGCAGACCTTTAAGGGGGGACAGGCCTTCAGGGGAGGGGGCCCTGGTGCAGAAGTACACGGAGGGAAGGGGGAGGGGTTCAAAGAGATGTGCATATGCCGGACTTTGGGTGGGAAGAAATAATGAGTATGAAAATAGAGGAGAGAGAAAGAGATGATGGACCATGGGTTTTAGGGAGGGTAGGAACAGAAAGGGAGAGAAGTTGGACACAAGGGATGTTGTGGAGGGGGGGAATAGAGATACTGGTTAGGAGGGTAGTTGGGAAAAGAAAGAGAGAGATGGTGGACCCTGGGGTGGTGGGGAAGGAGGGAGAGATGCTGGATGAAAGGGTAGTTAAGAAAAGGTGGATCTGTGGAGGGAGACGAAAAAAAGGAAAGATGCCAGACATCCGGGGGAGGGAAGGGAAACGGGGAGGACAGAGATGGCAGATGGATGGTTAGCATGCAGAAAGAAGGAAGAAGGAGACCCTGGCAAGCAAGTTATCGGAAGACAACCAGAGCCTTGGACCAATAAGATTTGAAAAATAACCAGACAACAAAAGGTAGAAAAACTAATTTTATTTTCTGTTTTGTGATTACAATATGTCAGATTTGAAATGTGTATCCTGCCAGAGCTGGTGTTAGACCGCAAACGTGAGCTAGGATTTAATAGAGAGAGGAAAAGTCCTTTTTGTTTCTTTATTTTATTTACACCACAGCACCAGTGTGGTTAGGAGAAGCCAAAGGGGGTTGAAAAGCTATAAAATAAACCCACCAGGATGTTTGAAAAAAACACCCAATTGAGCATTAAAATCGAATCGATAAACCAATTCAATAGGCTGAATCAAAAATTTTTTTCCTGAATCTGGCAGCACTAGTTTGTGATACTGTTGTAGACTTTAGGACCTGGGATTGGGGAGAGATGGCATCCTCAGTACTTTATAATGCAAGTGAAACGAGGATTTCGTCAGACTATTGAAGGGTCTGCAGAAGAAAAATATTGTATAGGCTGGGGACATGAGACAGCAGGAAATGGGAACTTTTCTTCCTTCTATTTTTGTGAATGACAAGGCTGAGGATATCAGAGAGTTCAGTTAAAATATGTGCTTTATAAGAAAATATAATAATGTGTTTTATAAAGTTTATAAGCATTGCTGGCCTACCCGGTGAGATGTTCCTAATGGTGGTGGTGGTGGCAGCGTGTCAATGTGTTGAGAGGAAGAGGTGGTCTGGGAAATTCTGCTGAGCAAACTTCGGGCCCATTTCCACCCCCTAATTAGTCCACTCCACTCAACTGGTTCACACACTGAGTGGGTCTTTGGGTGTTGTTCCTGGGTAGTTGTTTTGGGATCTCTTCCAGTGGTTTGTCAGTATCTCCTTCTGGTCCAAGGAAGGAAACTTTGTTAACCTTAGCATTGACCTTCAGAATATGTTTGTAACAGCGCTGCTTGTAATGTAATGTAATATATGAGGTTCAATAAAAAAAAATTTTCACTGCCTGTTTCTGTTCTGACCATTTATTCCGTTTCATGGTCATTACATAAAATATTTTTTTTACATGGGGGGGGTGTCAAAAAATGATGGGCCCCGGGTGCCACATACCCTAGGTACGCCACTGTTGCACAGATCCCTGTATCTAAAAATGAGTGCATACATTTTAATTAATGTCAATTAGCACCAATCATTATTAGCACCAAATTATCAGTGCTATTTAGCTTGTTCAATTAAACTGTGCATGGAAATTGCGTGTGTGTTCATATTCTTCCTGCAATTTTGAGCACCATATTTAGAATTATACCACATTATGCCTGGTTTACCACATGCTAACTTGGAAAACAGCATGAAGCCCCTTATTATAGCTCTGCACTAACAGTTAACATGGTATTGTTCTGCCCCTACACTAGCTGAATGATTCAGTGGATAGGCAGACTGGATGGGCCATTTGGCCTTTATCTGCCATCATGTTTCTATGTGTTTGATGCTATTCTCATTTATGTGTTTGATGCTATTCTCATTTATGGTGTGTTATGGTTTGTAAACTAGGTATTGTGGGTAATGTAGTCTCAGAACCATGCAGCCACTCCTACTTACCCATATATGCTCTTTTTCTAGTGGTCTTTCCCTTGTAAGACCTCCTCCCTTTCTTTCAGCTAAACCTGAATCCTTTGTCTTACTTCTGTGCCTCTTGCTCTCCTTTTCATCCTGTGCCCTGATGGGTCAGTTAAGGTGTGACCTTTCCTTGCCACTTCTTGCCAAGCTCTATTCCCATTGGTCTCACTTGCACCCTCCTCCTGCCATGTGGGTGCTCTTCCAAACTCTATGTTCAGAGCTCTTTCTCTCTCTTTCCCCTGCCTCCATCAGCAGCACATGGCTGGTCTTCCTGAAAAGAGGACTGCCTTTTTTACCTTAAGCCACCCATCCATATGCAAGACTAATTCAGCATTTCAATCCTAAGACTTGGAGCATCTTTCTACTTGACTTTTACCTCATTTCTGCCCTCTCTATATTCTTCAAATCTACCCCCTTCTTCTCCAACTGCCACATCTAGGAAAATCATCAATTGTGAATACATCTTCTTCATTTACTCAATAAAATATTTTTCAAAAAATCATAAGGACTTATCTGCATGTGCATTGGGAATGCTAGGTATAACTTTCTTTTTTTTTTATAATTCTTTATTCATTTTTGACTCTTGCAACAAGTATACAATATTAAATCCGATAATTTGTACAAATCACGACATTCTTAACAATTATTATCCATTACATATAAAAAAAAGACTCCCCTACCCCCACCCAACCCAATCATAAGTAATAAATTCATTAAATCACATAACATACCTCCCCATCCCCACACTAAATATATTCCTTACATATATATATATATATTTAGGTATAACTTAATGTTGAATAGAAGCAGCACAGGCTATATGGCTACAGAACAGGTATAAACTGGGAATTAAGGGCCTGATTCTCTATAGGTCCCCTAAAGAATTGGTGCTGACTAATGCGGCTGTACACACAAAAACACAAGAGTTAAGTACACTGTATAGAATCATGCTTAGCGCAGTCTAAGTGATGTTAGATGTCACTAGGCGTTCTAACATTAGGTATATCTTATTTATACCAGGGTTTTCTTTACCTAAATACCTGTGTCTAAGTTAGGTACATTAACCACAGCTTTGGACTAGATACCTACTTTATATAGAATCATGTTTTTCGAGTTAAGCACCTAATTTTCATTTAAGCCCAATTAACAGCCATCATGAAGCATTAAGTGCCAATTATCAGCATCAATTAAACCTAATAACCAATCAAGTTAGACACCTAACTTTAAGCAGACTAATATACAGAATTTGCTAGTAAGTGTTTAGTGCAGTTTAGTAAAAGGACCATCTAACACTCAGTACATTTCTGTAAAACATATAAATGAGTAAATTTGAGCTCGGGGCCGCATCTGGAGGGCATCTACGCATGTGATGCAGTGACATCACACGCATGTGTGCATGCATGCTACATGTCGCACACGCACATGCTCGTAGGCCCTCCAGACATGGCTCTGAGCTAGAGAAGAGGATTTTGAGGTGGGGGTGGGGCAGAACAGGGCATGACAGGCAGAGCTGGGTGGAAGTGTGTGGGGCCCCCATGTCTGGATTTTACAGTCGTAAAATCTGGTCACCCTAGTAAGGTGCAATTGACTTGTGTTCGAGTCCTAGTGACATGATGAACTACAGATCTAAAAAGAAATCGGTTTTGTGCTAGTCCGGTAAGATCCTCCTGTGTCATTACAAGGGAGAAAAAGACCCAAATCAATCCAGCGGAGAAAAAAACAAAAAGCTGTGGATACTGATGTTCTGGAAATTATTTATTATACACTTTTACACATTAAAAACATAAAGATGCAATTGTAATAGGCCAACCGGACCCTACATGGTCCATGTTTTGGCAAACATGCCTTCCTCAGGGGTCCATTGGTTCTCAAATGCTTGTTTGCTGCGTTTTTTGATTACATGTTTAAAGACAATTAAAATGTTATCAGTCTAATTCTTTATCTGTGCATTTGAGAACCATTGGACCCTGAGGAAGACATGTTTGCCAAAACATGGACCATGTAGGGTCCGGTTGGCCTATTACAATTGCATCTTTATGTTTTTAATGTGTAAAAGTGTATAATAAATAATTTCCAGAACATCAGTATCCACAGCTTTTTGTTTTTTTCCCTCCAGTGTCATTCCCATGGTTGCAGGAATACAAAACCTTAGGGCTATGGAGTGTCCACATTTTTATCAGAAGGACAATGTACAGCATTTCAAAACAGTAGGCCAGAGGAAAATCTTCATGACATATGGGTCATTTTCAAAGGGAATTATTCATGTAACAGCAAATGCTATGCAGATAATTTCCCTAACCAGCACTATCTGTAGAATATCATTGGTACTATATGGATAGTGTTGCTAAATATCCTTACAGACAGCCTTACCACTGTCTAGATGGTACTGAATGAAGCAGCAGATTATCTGTTTCCAAATACTGTACAGTTCAAACTCCTCTTACTGACTTACAAGTGCATTCACTCTGTAGTCCCTCAATATCTCTCCTTACTTATCTCCCCCTATGCTTCCCCCCATGAACTCCGTTCATCGGGTGGGTCCATCTTCCCTTACCCTTCTCCTCCACTGCCAACTCCTTCTTTCTTGCTGCGCTGTATGCCTAGAACAGGGTGCCAGAGTCAATATGTCATGCTCCGTCTCTAGCAGTATTCAAATCCAAGCTAAAAGCCCACTTTATTTGAAGTTGCTTTCAACTCTTAACTTCCACTCACTTCTCAGATACCTTTACCCATTGTATCATTCCTTCTACCAGAAACTCCCTAACCCTGAGATGTCCTGTGTATGTCTGTTGAATGTTAAATGTACAGAACTGAGTACACCTTTCAGCGCTATAGAAATGATAAATAGTAGCAGTAAATCCTATCCTTGAACTATGACCGTGGCTCTCTTTTACCTAGAAGCTGTGAACATGCTGATTTTGTAATATGCCTAGCTTCAACCCACCCAAGAGACGACCCAGACAGGAGAAAAACTGACTTTGTACCAGTAGCTTCTGTCTATGAAAAGAGATGCCTTTCTTTCACTTGTTAGATTACGAGAACATATATACTATGAAGTTCCGTTTCAGGCACCCAGCCTCAAATAGGATTTGGAAAGCACTGGTAGTTTAATGGAGATATTAAGTCTGCCATTGGAATAATTTGAATAACATTTGTAGCTATCATTTGACTGATTGAACCATGCACACATCATTTAAAATATACCGTATTTTTCACTCCATAAGATGCACTTTTTTCCCACCCAAAAGTGGGAAGAAATGTCAGTGCGTCTTATGCAGCGAAGGTACTTTAAAAATTTTTAAAAAAATCCCACCCCTACCCCGAAATACTTTTTTAAATGCCCGCGCCCCCATATGGCTCTCCCTAGTGTCAGTGAGCGCCCAAAACCTCCTCTCACTCTCACCTGCAGTGTCCAGATCCAGTGTCCCGCCCTCATGATGGGCAGGGCTTTACCTCCAAGCTGCTTCCTGACCCAGCGAGAGAGGTTGTCTTCCACACTGTGACCGCCGCTGACCTAATTACGGCAGCCTCCAGAGCGAACTTAGTAGGCTGCCATTGGTCTCCAAAGCACGTTGCCTCGGCTGCGGTTCCACCCCAACTCTGACATCAAGGGCGAGACCGTGGCAGAGGCAGTGTGCTTCGGAAGCCAATGGCAGCCTGCTAAATTCGCTCTGCAGGCTGCCGTAATTAGGTCAGTGGCGGTCACAACGTGGAAGACGACCTCTCTCGCTGGGTCAGGAAGCAGCTTGGAGGTAACGCCCAGCCTGTCGCAAGTGCCACGGCAGGATGCTGGATCTGGACACTGGGGGGGGGGGGAGAGTGAGGAGGCTTCCAAAGGACCTTGAGGAGGGACAGGGAAACAGACTTGAAGCCAAGGCAGATGCTGGACTACAGGGGATAGAGAGGAGAAACACACTCAAAATTTTAGCAGAAGGATGATAGAGAGAGGGAGAAACAAAAGGGAGGCAGAAGAGAGGGGGGCAGATGATGGACTTGGGGATGTATAGAGGGCAGAGAGAGAGAGACTGCAGAGAGGTGGAAAGATTCTGGACCAGGGAGGAAGGAAGGAAGGAGAGAGAGAGAGAAGCAGAGAAAGACCTGGAAGAAAGGAGAACAAATACTGGACTTGGGGATGGGATTGGGGGGGGGGGGTTGTAAGCAAAAGAAAGACAGAGAGAGATAGAGACCTGAACCCAAAGGGGATGGGGCTGGATTGTGAAAGGAATGTTGGATGCACAGTCAGAAGGAAGTCCGACCAGAAACTAATTAAATCACCAGACAACAACATAGGTAGGAAAAATGATTTTATTTTCAATTTAGTGATCGAAATGTGTCAGTTTTGAGAATTTATATTTGCTGTGTGTATATGAGAAATGAAAGGAAAAACTTGCATTACAATTAGTATGGGAGGGGGGGACAGGGTGCAGAGCCGGGCAAGGAGTGTGGGATTGGATGCAGAGCCTGGTAGAGAGTGAGGGGGCTGGGTGCAGAGCCTGGTATATGTTAGTACACAATTTGGTTGAGAATGTTTTTTTTTCCTTGTTTTCCTACTCTAAATCTAAGGTGCGTCTTATGGAGCGAAAAATACGGTATCCGAGACTGTGCTGAAAAGTTCTGAGCCCAACTAAGAAGAAAATGTTGTGGATATGGTTCAATCTGAAACAATGTCAAAACATAGAATTTCATTTCTACAAATTGGCACTTAAAATAAGATAACACTCTTTTTAGCTACAGTAGCAAAATAATGCTCAGAATTTAGGAAGTTGGTTGGTTTGGGCTGAGAACTTTCAGCACCCTCTCGTGTTGATATTGGCTAAGATGCCAAAGAAATAATAAAATAAATCCAGAAATAAATAATTATAACTCAGTTTAATATAATTTGTAGGATGTACCTCTGAGTATATCAGTTCCTATGCTTTTCTATAAATTATATACAAGAGTCCAACTGTTTTAATGGAATTCAGCAATAGATGTGAAAAACAAAGCTATGATTCTTTCCTTGGCAGTGAATTCGAAATATTATGGAGCTGCATGAAAAGAATTATAACCATGTGCTCTGAAGACTTCTTAAAAAAAAATTCAGGATAGCTGACTTGTTTTTGCTTCCGTTAAATTCTGCAAGAGGAAGTATATAATGCTACCAAAGATTTTAATTAGAAAGTAAGATTTAGGGGCATTGCTTTTTTAACTCATTCTCTCCCCTTTTTGCCTTTTGTGGCACACAAACTCAGCCACAGCCATTCTGAATTGCTTTAAAATGGAACACAGCTTCAGGTCAAAGAGCAGCTTGTCAGTGTTTAGAGAAAACAAAAATGATTTCCCAAATCATTCCAATATGTTTTCTTTTCCAAACTGACATACACAGAACATACGGGTACTTAGGAGTTGGAGGCAAAGAGCAGGATTGACTAAAGTGCTTTAAGGGTAAGGGTCCTATATTGGATATATCACCTTTCTGAGGTATAACCAAAGCAGTTTACATTTTATATATAGGTACTTTCTCTGTCTCTAGTGGGCTCATAATCTAAAGGCTCATTTTACTAAGCTGCGGTAGCGTTTATAGTGCGCGCTGAAGATTAGCGTGCGCTAACTCCCGTGCTACGCGGAAAATACTAACGCTAGCTCTCTGGAGGCTTTAGCGTCTAGTGTGCGTGGCACTGTAGCGTGCGCTAAAACCGCTAGTGCAGCTTAGTAAAAGGAGCCCTAAGTTTTGTAGATGGGACAGTGGAGGGGGTTAAGTGACTTACCCAGGGACACGAGGAGCCACAGTAAAAATGAAACCTAGTTCCCCTGTTTCTCAGTGCATTGCTCTAACCATGAGATTATTCTTCTAATATTGTGTTAGCACATGCTAATACACTTAACGTGTTATTATTTATTCAATTGAACCTCTTTATTAAAATCTGGTATATAATGTACCTTTTTAATATGCATTAGTTCATCAATGCTGTACTGCCTTTGAGTAACCCTAAAACTGCAATAAAAATTAATAAGTTTATATTAGATATTTAGACATATTAGTCTGAGACAGAATTAATTCCACTAAAATCATAACAAAGATATGACATCTAATTCAAGCCAAAACAAATATCCATGTAGAACTGAAAAATCATCTTTCTGTGGCTTATCAGGGCACTTGACTGTTTTATGTCTAAAGGAGGAATGTGCATAGTCAAAAAATTACATTTTAGATAAAGTACAGCATTAGTAGTGAATGGAAATAAGGTTTTGCAGCATCTCTGTGTTTTAACTATGGCTATTTTTCAGGGTATGGAGTGGCTCTCATGAATGTATTGAGGCCTACAGGCACAAAGTACAGACAGCAGCATACACCTTCACCTAAAAAGACCGAGACGAAACATACATCACCTGAATCCAATTATATCTGGTGAACTCCAACTTCTGAAACTGCTTCCATTACACAAAGTTCACAGCCCCCATTAACCTTTCATGTGTTGAATATTAAAATGCTATTCTTTACAGTTACCATCACTGGCCTGGATTTTATTAGCTTTATGATAAACCACTCTGCCCTTATTTACTCTTCATTTTTAAGTTATATTAATTCTTACATGCAGCTGCAAAGAGTTCTCAATTTCTGTATCATTTTTATCTTTGAAACGGTCTTATTTAGTTCTTTCAATTATTGTGTCAAAAGTCAGTGACAGAAATTTGTAAAGTCCTGAACATAAGAATGTTACATACAGTTGATACACAGAAACAATGTTGTCTTGCGTTGTATTTTACATTTTTATTAAAGGAAATATTTAAAATGTTAAGAACAGCAGTTTTTGCTTCTTACATTAGCTTGCAGAGAGCTCTATTGAGATAATGTTGTGGTAGTAACATTTAAGTAACATAATATATAGTAGACATAAGAAATGACATTTGTAATGTATAAACTTTAATATTGGTCTTAAGCAGTTTAATGTGTATATGGCAAATCAAATGCAGTCTTTTTCTAAAGATCTTTTACTATTGATCTCTTCATGCCAAATAAAATGGGCTGCCTGTTTTTCCTGGGCATGGCTGTGTGTGGTCCTTGGGGGAGAGAGGGTGACTCGTTTGCTTTCATTTCATTGAGGTTTTATTTACTTATAGCAGATATTCTTTCAAGGAATAACAATCAAAAATAAGATGTGTCATCACAGAGGCATGGGCAAAGCAGCTGCACTGAGGCTCACAGGCAGCAAAAAGATGTGTTTCTTCATGGCTGTTTTTCTCTTCCTTCTTTGTGTTTTATCTTTTCCATCTAGGCAGGTAATCTTAAAGCTCCATATTAAAAAGAACCATTCCCGTTTTACTCCATTGCATGCCTACAGTTCGAGATCCAGGTTCTTAAGATACTATATTGGGAGCAAAACCAGACCTAGTTCTGTCTGGACATGGAACCATAAGATCACACTGAGTTTCAAGATAAGCCCAAACACTCACTGCTTATCAGAAGTCCCTCACTGAACTAGGAACTTTGAATCACTGACTATCTTCATTTGAAGCACATTTATGCATCAGTAGTTCGAATCTTCAACCAAAATGTGATGCATGAAGATTCAAAATAAGTGGAATTTCTACACACCTCCCTTTCAAGGTTGTGCTCTCCAAATCTATTAAAGTAATTCCAAAGTAACTGCCAACTATGGTTCAGTAAATTAATCATGAAAAAAACAGAAAATGATAATCAAGCCGCAAACTTTCCTCCAAATGATAAACCTTAATCTGTTACTCAGGAATCAATTTGAGGCTCATTTTGTTCAGTCTCTTTATTATCAAAGAAAATATCAACACCACAAATACTCAACAACCAGAGGCTATACAAATACATTACATCGGCCCATATTGCAGATAAGCTGAGATTTCATTCAAAATAATACTTTAGTATTTTACAAACTTTAATTAAAAAAATTATACTTTTTAATTGCAGCTACCTCCTCATACTTTCTAGCAAGACATACATTATTCCACCAAGCATTCATGGACAAAGCAGTATTATCCTTCCACTCAGATGATCCGTATTGCTAGAGCCATAAGTATATCAAATATCTAGCCCTCTCATATTAGTTGAGACAGAGCCAGTAGCGTACTGGGGGTGGGGGGGCGGTCCACCCCGGGTGCCAGCCCTGAGGGGGGTGCTCCTGGCCTTGCCGTTCAGTCCCCCCCACCCCCGAAGTATCGCTCGCCCCACTGACCTTCCTGCACCACCTATGAAGCAGCCCGCAGCAGGATCGAGATGTCAGTGATCCCTGAGCTGCTTGGACGTTGCTTCCTGCGCCGCGGTCCCGCCCCTCCTCTGACATCAGAGGATGGGCGGGACCGTGGCACAGGAAGCAGCGCCGAAGCAGCGCAGGGATCACTGACATTGCGATCCTGCTGCGGGCTGCTTCATAGGTGGTGCGGAGAGGCCAGGGGGGCGATCGGTCCTTCGGGGTGTGTCGGGACATCAGGCCTTCAAGGTGGGGCGGGCGGGCAAACTTTCAAGGGGGAGGGGGGTGACAGGCAGGCAGGCCGGCCTTCAAGGGGGGACAGGCCTTCAAGGGGGGGGCAGGCAGGCCTTCAAGGGGGGAGGCAGGCCTTCAAGGGGGGGATAAGCCTTCGGGGGGTGTGCAGACCTTCAAGGGGGTGCAGGCCTTCAAGGGGGAGGGACAGACCTTCAATGGGGGGCAGGCAGGCCTTCAAGGGGGTGGGACAGGCCTTCAAGGGGGGACAGGCCTTCGGGGGGGTGCAAGCCTTCGGGAGGGGTGCAGACCTTCAAGGGGATGCAGGCTTTCAAGGGGATGCAGGCCTTCAAGGGGGGGGACAGGCCTACAAGGTGGTAGGACAGGCCTTCAAGGGGGGTGCAGGCCTTCAAGGGGGGACAGGCCTTTGGTGGGGACCCTGGTTTAGAAGTACACGGAGGGAAGGGGGTGTTCAAAGAGACGTGCATATGCCAAACTTTGGGGGGGGGAAGAAATAATGGGTCTGAAAATAGAGAGGGAGAGAGATGATGGACCATGGGATTTAGGGAGGGAAGGAACAGAAAGGGAGAGAAATTGGACACAAGGGATGGTGTGGAGGAGGGATAGAGATACTGGATAGGAGGGTAATTGGGAAAAGAAAGGGAGAGATGGTGGACTCTGGGGTGGTGGGGAAGGAGGGAGAGATGCCGGATGAAAGGGTAGTTAAGAAAAGGTGGATCTGTGGAGGGAGATGAAAAAAAGGAAAGATACCAGACTTCCTGGGGAGGGAAGGGAAATGGAAAGGGAGGACAGAGTTGGCAGATGGATGGTTAGCATGCAGAAAGAAGAAAGAAGGAGACCCTGGCAAGCAAGTTATCAGAAGAAAACCAGAGCCTTGGACCAACAAGATTTGAAATATAACCAGACAACAAAAGGTAGAAAAATTAATTTTATTTTCTGTTTTGTGATTACAATATGTCAGATTTGAAATGTGTATCCTGCCAGAGCTGGTGTTGGACTGCAAACGTGAGCTAGGATTTAACAGAGAGGAAAAGTCCCTTTTGTTTCTTTATTTTATTTACACCACAGCGCCAGTGTGGTTAGGAGAAGCCAAAGGGGGTGAAAAAGCTATAAAACCCACCAGGATTTTTGAAAAAAATCACCCAACTGGGCAGGAAAATCGAATTGAAAAACCAATTCAATAGGCTGAATCGAATCGAAATTTTTTTTCCTGAATCTGGCAGCATTAGTTTGCGCTACTGTCTTAGACTTTAGGACCTGGGATTGGGGAGAGATGGCATCCTCAGTACTTTATAATGCAAGTGAAATGAGGATTTGGTCAGACTTTTGAAGGGTCTGCAGAAAAAAAATATTGTATAGGCCGGGGACATGAGACAGCAGGAAATGGGAACTTTTCTTCCTTCTATTTTTGTAAATGGAAAGGCTGAGGATGTCAGAGAGTTCAATTAAAATATGTGCTTTATAAGAAAATATAATAATGTGTTTTATAAAGTTTATAGCATAGCTGGCCTACCCAGTGAGGTGTTCCTAGTGGTGGTGGTGGCAGCGTGTCAATGTGTTGAGAGGAAGAGGTGGTCTGGGAAATTCTGCTGAGCAAACTCCGGGCCCATTTCCACCCCCCAGTTAGTCCACTCCACTCAACTGGTTCACACATTGAGTGGGTCTTTGGGTGTTGTTTTGGGATCTCTTCCAGTGGTTTATCAGTATCTCCTTCTGGTCCAAGGAAGGAAACTTTGTTATCCTTAGCATTGACCTACAGAATATGTTTGTAACAGCGCTGCTTGTGTGGCATTAGGCTATGTAGTGATCGAAAGAAAAAAACAGACCTTTGCACATTTTTGCACTATATGGTGGGTGTATGAGGAGATTCACATTTCCTGCACAGCTAAGTCCATGTGAAGTTACCTTGTGCTGTATTTGACATCTAGCAAGACCTCTGTTTGAAAGGAAAGATCTAAACTTAAAAATGAAGTGGCCAGAAGTTATGGTAAAAGCAGATAGTGTAGCTGGTTTTAAGAAAGATTTGGACAAATTCCTGGAGGAAAAGTCCATAATCTGTTATTAAGACATGGGGGAAACATAGAAACATAGAAACATAGAAAGATGACGGCAGAAAAGGGCTACAGCCCACCAAGTCTGCCCACTATTTTGTCCCACCCCATCAAGTCTGAGTGCTAATGACCCAATTCCTTAGCTCGACCTCCTTAGGGATCCCACGTGGATGTCCCATTTATTTTTAAAGTCGAGTACACTGGTGGCCTTGACCACTTGCACCGGAAGTTTGTTCCAGTGATCTACCACCCGTTCTGTAAAGAAATACTTCCTGGTGTCACCATTAAATTTCCCTCCTCTGAGTTTGAACGGGTGCCCCCTTGTGGCCGAGGGTCCCCTGGGGAAGAATATATCGCTTTCCGTCTCGACACGACCTGTGATGTATTTAAACGTCTCAATCATGTCTCCCCTTTCTCTACGCTCCTCAAGAGTATAGAGATGCAGTTTGTCCAGTCTTTCCTCGTATGGGAGACTCCTGAGTCCGGAGACCATTCTAGTGGCCATTCGTTGGACTGACTCAGCTCGAAGCACGTCTTTTTGGTAGTGTGGTCTCCAAAACTGCACACAGTATTCCAGGTGAGGTCTCACCATGGCTCTGTAGAGCGGCATCATGACTTCAGGTTGACGGCTGACGAAGCCTCTATTGATACATCCCAACATTTGCCTTGCCTTGGATGAGGCTTGCTCCACTTGTTTGGCAGCCTTCATGTCTGAACTGACGATCACACCCAAGTCCCGTTCTTCTGAAGTTCTAGCTAGTGTTTCTCCATTCAGGGTGTAAGTTTTGCATGGATTTCCGCAGCCGAGATGCATGACCTTACATTTCTTAGCGTTGAAGCCCAGCTGCCATGTCGAGGACCAGTTTTCCAGCGTGATCAGATCCTGCGTCATACTATCCTTAAGATTGTTTTCACTTACTATATTACACAGTTTGGCGTCGTCGGCGAACAGTGTTACTTTACCCTGAAGCCCTTGGGTCAAGTCTCTTATGAATATGTTGAAAAGAGATGGTCCCAGGACCGAGCCCTGCGGCACTCCGCTAGTTACCTCCGATGTCTCAGAGAGGGTGCCGTTGACCACCACCCTCTGAAGTCTTCCACTCAGCCAATCATCGACCCATGCAGTTAGTTTCTCGCCTAGACCCATCGACTTCATCTTGTTTAATAGTCTGCGGTGCGGGACACTGTCAAACGCCTTGCTGAAATCCAAGTACACTATGTCTAGAGACTCTCCCAGATCCAGTTTTCCCGTCACCCAATCGAAGAAGCTGATAAGATTGGATTGGCATGACCTACCCCTAGTGAATCCATGTTGACGGGGATCCCTTAGGTCTCCCTCATCTAAAATCGTATCTAATTTTCCTTTAAGTAGAGTTTCCATGAGTTTACACACAATTGATGTGAGACTCACTGGTCGGTAGTTCGCAGTCTCTGCTCTGCATCCCTTTTTGTGCAGAGGAACGACGTTAGCTGTTTTCCAGTCCAGGGGGACTCTCCCCGTACTTAGGGAGAGATTGAAGAGCATGGCTAACGGTTTCGCTAGAACATCGCATAGCTCTCTGAGCACTCGTGGGTGTAAATTGTCCGGCCCCATGGCCTTGTTCACCTTGAGTCCTGACAGTTCTCTGTAAACATCCGCAGTTGTGAACTCAAAATTCTGAAATGGATCTTCCATGCTTTGCTTTGTTTCCAACCGAGGCCCGTTCCCTGGTGCCTCGCAGGTAAAGACAGAGCAGAAGTAATCATTCAGCAGTTTAGCTTTATCTGAATTTGTTTCCACATAACTCCCGTCTGGCGCTCTAAGGCGTACTATCCCATTTGTGTTCTTCTTCCTGTCGCTAATGTACCTGAAGAAGGATTTGTCCCCTTTCTTAATATTCTTCGCTAGAGTTTCTTCCATTCTAAGTTTGGCCTCCCTGACTGCTGTTTTGACCGCTGCGGACTTTGTCTTGTATTCAATGTTCGCTTCTTTCTCCCCGGTGCATTTGTATGAGAGAAATGCTCTTTTCTTCTCCTTGACGCGGTACGAGATCTCATCAGTGAACCATTTGGGTCTCTTGTTTCTTTGTTGTTTATTTACAGATTTAATGTATCGGACAGTTGCCTCCTGAACGGTCGATTTCAAGGTTGACCACATAGCTTCCACATTATCGGTTTCTTCTTGAACCTGTAGTGTCTGATGAACGAAATTTCGCATGCGTTCGAAGTCAACGCCCCGGAAATTGAGTACCCTTGTTCTTGTTTGAGATCTAGGGAAGCCTTTCCTAAGGTTAAACCATACCATGTTATGGTCGCTGGTGGCTAGCGTTTCTCCCACTGAGACCTCCGAGACACTTTCCCCATTCGTAAGTACTAGGTCCAGGATGGCCTGGGCCCTTGTAGGCTCTAGCACCATTTGTTTGAGCTGTACTCCCTTCATAGACGTTAATATCCTCCTGCTGTCACAAGTTGTCGCTGAGAGTGTGTTCCAGTCTACATCAGGCATATTGAAGTCTCCTAATAGAACAACATCCCCCCGCAAGGTGATATTCTCAATATCTTCAATTAATTCCGCGTCTTTGTCCTCCGATTGTCTAGGAGGTCTGTATACCACACCGAGGTACAGGCATTTTTCTCCGCCTCTGGCCAGGTTCACCCAGATGGATTCCCCAGTATACTTAACATCCGTGATCCTGGTTGTCTTGATGTGCTCTTTGACGTAAAGTGCTACCCCTCCTCCTAGCTTACCCTCTCTGTCTTTGCGAAGCAGGTTGTATCCTGGTATAGTCATATCCCACCCATGAGAGTTTGTAAACCATGTTTCGGACACAGCCACCACGTCTAAGTCTGCATTAATCATTTCTGTTTCTAGTTCTAGAAGTTTGTTCCCTAGGCTGTGTGCGTTTACATACATAGCTCTCCACTCTTGGTGTTTACTGAGGTCCTGATGAGTTAAAGTATCTCCTAGCGAATCTTTTGTAGTAAGGGTACTTACCTCGGACTTGGAAGCGGAGTTTTGGTTCGCCACCTCAGGATTTTTACTTACTGCTCTGGTGTAAAAGTGGGTACCCACCCCCGACTTACCTAGTTTAAAGCCCTTCGAAGTAGGCGGGCTAGTCGGTGTCCGAAGACGTTCTTACCTCTGTTGGTCAGGTGGAGTCCGTCTGGTCCCTGTAGTCCCTGTAGTGTCTCACCGTGATTCAGGAATCCGAAGTTCATTTCCTGGCAAGTGTCTGCTTGCCCTGGATCGGTAGCATGGAATGTTGCTACTCTTTGGGTTTTGACCAGGTATTAGTGTCCTGGATTGGCTACCATGAGAATGGGCTACTGGGCATGATGGACCATTGGTCTGACCCAGTTAGGCTATTCTTATGTTATGTTCTCATCTGTAGGGGCCTTTGTTTTCACTTCTTATTTTAATGTATTTTTTTTCTGGGAACTTATCAGTGTTTTTTATAATGGGAACAAAAATGGAAGAGAATTAATGTGTGTGGGATGAGGGGGTAACTAATTTCTTCAGCTAAATAATTCAATCCACCTCAAACAGACATAGGAGAACTCACGCACCATTCACACACCCTCCAACCAAAAATGTCAAAAGAAAAAAAACTGTTCGACAACCTCCTATCCATTCGAGCTGCAACACTCGACCCCCAACTCTACAACCTATTGACCTCGACCACAGACTACAAAACCTTCAAAAAGAAATAAAAACCCTTCTATTCAAAAAACACATAAAACCGAACTAACACAATCAGAACTGTCCCAAGCATCACCTGCAACTACTCCATATGTACTTCTGATGTCATGACAATTCAGACATAATTTATGTTATGTTATGTTTGGAATATAAGAAAATTTTCACTGCCTGTTTCTATTCTGACCATTTATTCCATTTCATGGTCATTACAAAAAATATTTTTTTACATGGGGGGGGGTGTCAAAAAATGATGGGCCCCAGGTGTCACATACCCTAGGTACGCCACTGGACAGAGCAGCTGACTATTTAATAACTCAAACCACACTGAATTTCTATAACATTAGTAATCTGCTCCCACACTAGAATCCAAAACTGTTTCAAATTCATACAAGCATACCACATATGAGACAAAGTACAGCAGCTCCACAAGACCAACATCTATTAAAACCGCTAACAACCAATTTTGCAACCTTTGAAGGGATCCATAAAGCCCAAAGACTGAGTAACCACTGCCAACAACAGTGGTCTATAGAATCTAGTCAAGAAAGCATTCCATTGTGTCTCAGAAAGGCCACCCTCCAAATAATGCTTCCATATGCTCTTAAGGACATCACGCGCATATTCGTAACTGAGCTTTGCCCTCTTATGTACAGTAGGTGCCTTAAGCAATTCTACAAGAGCGACACAAAAACTAAGAGGTTGGGCTCAGTGACTGAACATCCACTTTCAAATACTACAGTCAATGGTATAGTAAGGGTGAGGGCGGTGGTACCCCTCTCTCGTCTGCTGCCAAGTCGAGGACCAATGTTCTAATAAGAGTAGGTCCTGCGTCATGCTGTCGGGCAAAGGGCTTTTACCTACTATGTTGCATAGTTTGGCGTCATCTGCGAATAATGTTATTTTACCTTGAAGCCCCTGAGTCAGGTCTCTTATGAATATGTTGAAAAGGATCGGGCCCAAGACCGAGCCCTGCGGTACTCCACTGGTCACCTCCAACTTATTGGAGAGGGTACCGTTAACCACCACCCTCTGAAGTCTACCGCTCAGCCAGTCCCTGACCCATGCAGTTAATGTTTCTCCTAACCCCATCGATGTCATCTTGCTCAACAACCTGCGGTGTGGGACGCTGTCAAAAGCTTTACTGAAGTCCAAGTACAGGACGTCCAGGGACTCCCCTATATCCAGTTTTCTTGTAACCCAGTCAAAGAAGCTAATTAGATTGGATTGGCAGGACCTACCCTTTGTGAATCCATGCTGGTGGGGATCCCGTAGATTCTCCTCATTCAGGATCGAATCCAATTTATGTTTAATTAGTGTTTCCATGAGTTTACTCACCATTGATGTGAGACTCACCGGTCTGTAATTTGCAGCCTCCGTCCTGGAACCCTTTTTGTTCAGTGGAATGACGTTAGCTGTTTTCCAGTCCAAGGGGACTCTTCCCGTACTCAGGGAAAGATTGAATAGCATGGATAACGGTCCCGGCATATGGAATGGAAGCAGGAAGTTTCAAGTCAGCCGACGCTGGCGACGGAGCCTCTCTTCTTGTCCAGTATGCAAGATCACTTACAGACCGTGGGCCACAAAATAGGACCTGGGGGACTGCATGTGGCCCATGGGCCACGAGTTTGAGACCGCTGCTCTAGAGAAAGCTAGAAAGACATCGAAATATAATACTGAAGATATAACCAACATAGCCCTTGGCAGTTTAAGATACCATGCTGCAGTGTTTCTCAACGTCTTCAAGCCAAGTACCCCCTAAGTCTAAAAAATATCAACCAAGTACCCCCACCCAAGCTCTGCCCCAGATCCCACCCCATAATAATAGAACTAATTGTAATACAATTTCTTCCATCCATTTTTCATATATACATAATATAATCTTATTAATACATAATGGTAACCACAAACTTAAAAAAAAACATAAAGCATACTGTACGCAGAGAAAATGTTAATTATCATTTGTATTTGGGGGGGGTTTTCTCAAAGAGGTCAAGGCAGATGACTTTTAAAATATGCAATGTCACCTCAGTAACAACTATAGAAAAATAGACAATTATAGTGCAAAATATAAACAGCAGATATAAATTCTCTAAACTAAACCTTAAGTTTGTATACCGCATCATCTCCATAAAGATAGAGCTCGACATGGTTTACAGGTAATTCAATAAATGAGGAAAGGACATAATAAGAAATTAGAGGTTATGAAGAGGATAGCTAGCTTTACATTTTAAATAGATAGCTTTACGTTTCAGAGAAAAGCCAGGTTTTCAGAAGCTTTCTGAATAATTGGAATGAGCCTAGGTTCCAGAGCGGGGCAGGGAAGTTATTCCAAAGCTCAGTGAATTTGAAGAAAAGGGATTTCCCTAATTTACCTACATACATGACACCTTTTAACGAGAGAAAGATAGTTTGAGTATGTGGGCGGATCTGGTAGTGTCAGGTCTTGAAGAATTCCAGGATAGTGGGATTAGGGGAGGAAGAATGCCATGTAGAATCTTGAAAATTAGGCAGGTACATTTAAAGTGAATCCTAGAAATCACCGGAAGCCAGTGAAGTTTTGCGAAAATCAACCTAGCCGTAGTGTTCTGGATCCACTGAAGTCTTTGAAGATTTTTCTTAGTTAGACTTAGATAGATTGAATTACAGTAGTACAGTCTGGAAAGAATGATTGATTGTTGTTGGCGGAAGTAGGATCTCACTTTCCTCAGCATGTGAAGACTAAAAAAACATTTTTTTACCAGAGCGTTGAGAGTTGAAAACTGACACATTTCGATCACTAAATTGCAAATAAAATCATTTTTCTACCTTTGTTGTCTGGTGATTTCATGAGTCTCTGGTTGCACTTTCTTCTGACTGTGCATTCAATATTTCTTTCTTTCTGCCTTTTTTTCTGCCTCCTGCCTTTCTGCCTCTCCTCCGGACCTCATTCCCATCCCCAACCAACATTTCTCTCTGTCGCTCCATGATTTTAACTTTTCTTCCTTTCTCCTCCACCCCCATTGGCAACATGTCTTCCTCTCTCACTGTCCTCTCATTCCCTCCCATGCTAAAAAGGGAGTGAGGAAAGAGAGAAAGATATCCAGGGTGCATCTCTCCCACTCCCTCTACTGCCACATCCAACATTTCTTTCTGCCTCCTGCACGCTTCCTATCCTCCAGTTCTCATTCCCTCCCCAACCAACACCGCTTTCTCTCCCTTCATGAATCCAACTTTGTACTCTCTGCTCTCTCCCTGAGTGTAATATTTCTCCTTCCCTCCTTTCTGCCCTCCTCGTCCATCTCTCCATGAGTCCAACACTTTCTACCTCCTGCACAGTTTCTCTGTTTCTCCTCATCCCTTCCCTCATGTGTGACATCCCTCCTTCCCACCCACAGTCCATCTCTCCCCAACCCCACTCACATGTTCTCTCCCCATGCCCTATTTCTCCCTCTCCTCCACATCCATTTTTCCCTCTCTCATCACTCTCTCATCCTGCAACAATTTTCCTTCCTTCCCTCCCCCAATCCCACTAACAACTAATATGCTCTTTCCCCATGTACCGTATCACCCTCCCCTCCAGCGTGCAATACCTTTTTATCTCACTTTCCTTTCCCTCCCCTTCTTCATGTCCAGCAGCACCTTTCCCTTTTCCTACCCTTCTTCCAGGTCCAGCAGCACCTCTTCTCTCTTCCCTTTCCCTCCATCTTGTCCAACAGCATCTCTCCCTCTCCCCATCTCCAGCAGTACCCCTTCTCCCTTCCCCATGTCCAGCAGTTCCTCTTCTCCCTGTCCAGCAGTACCTGTCCTCTTCCTAGCGGCAGCTTACCGCATGCTTTTAACTGTCACACACAGCTGCCACTAGCATTAGTTTAGCCATAGTTCCATCAGGCAGCCTTGGGACCTTTGCTAGGCCAGCCGGCTGGCCTCCAATGATACAACTTCCTCTTTCGTTGGAGGTGGGCTGGCCTAGCAAAGGCCCGAGGCTGTCTGATGGAATCACCATCTAAACTAACGCTAGCAGAACCTATGTGGGGAAGTTAAAAGCACACAGTGAGCTGTTGCTGCTGCTGTTCTGGGGGAGGGGTGGAGGGAGGCTGGGGAGAGAAGACGATGAAGGCGGGAGATATGCGATGGCGGAAGGAAAGGAGACATACAGTGCTAGCACCACTTATAAACGGTAAAAGGAAGTTGGGAGACAGACAGTGCTGGTGCCGTGTACACCACCCCCCCAAGCGGCTCGCATGTTGAGCAACACTGCCATTCTGGACTGAGACAGTAGAAATTATTACTGCTGCCTGGATTGATGCAGAACTCATCACTCACTTGGACACTGCTTCAGTGATTGATCACAGCAAGGTGAAGAGGGCTCAGATGAGAACCATGAAAAATTAGATGTACAGTTTGAGGAGGAACTGCAGCAGAATGGCATCAGTTGCATCTTTGTCATCGTGATAGTCCTGATAATACCAGGGTCACTTTAAAGGCAGAAGAGAATGGCAAAATGTAACCAGGTATGGGAAAGAGGAACATTTCACAGTTTGTACGAAGCTAGGAGGCAGATATCTGTGGCATTTTGTTCCTGCAAAAGCAATTGAAGAGTAGACTCATGCAGAAATAATTGCTGATAATTTGGTTGCATGGCTGTGTGAAAAGAGGAGCAGACCAGTGGCATACCAAGGGGGGGGGGGCGGTCCGCCCTGGGTGCAGCCTTAGGGGGGGTGCACAGCCAGCCCGGTCCCTATCGCGCTCCTACCCTCCCAGCGAGAGCAGCAAACCTCCCTCCAATAGCGTTGGCTGCTTCGCGGCTTTGTCCTCCCTCTGCCTCGTCACTGATGACATCATCAGTGACGCTTCACTGGCAGGAGAAAGCCACGAAGCAGCCGACGCTACTGGAAGGAGGTTTGCTGCTCCCGCTGGGAGGGTCGGAAAGGTTCACTGGGGGGGAGAGATAGGAGGGTCAGCGGGGGTTCGGCTGGGAAGGGGGAGAAGCGGTCTGCCTCGGTGCTCCATTACCTTCTTCGGGCAGCAGAAGCTTTTACAATTTGCTGCTGTTGCCGGCTTCAGGCCTTCCTCTCTGCCGGGTCCTGCCTACTTCCTGTTTTCATGAAGACAGGACCCAACAGAGAGGAAGGCCTGAAGTGGGCAACAGCAGTGAATTGTGAATGCTGCTGCTGCCCGATGAAGTTCAGGACATCAGGCCTTGGGTGACAGAAGGAGGAAAGGGAGCAGAGGGGGAGAGAATTGGGGAGAGTGTGGCTGTACCCAACTAGAGGGAATGAAAGGAGATGCCAGGGCTTGGAGGGAAGAAGAGACGCCAGGGCATGGAGGGAAGGAGGGAGGTATGCCAGATCAAGGGGAAAGGAAGGAGGAGATGTCAGAGCATGGAGGGGGAGGGAGAGATGGAAGAAAAGGAAAGGAGAGAGATCCTGGGAATCAGGGAAGGGATGATGCCAGACCGTGAGGTGAGAAGGAAAGAAAGGAGAAGAGAGATGCCAGAGCATAGGGGAAGGGGTGGTGACAGAGAGAGAAAAACGGAGAGGTGACAGAGTTGAAATCAATCATGTACAAAGGAGAGAAGGAGCACGGGATAGATAGTTTATGGAAGGAGCATAGAGGGAAGATGCCATATGGAAGAGAGAGAGGATACACACTGGATAAAAAGAGCACAGAGGGCAGTGAATGGAAGGGGCGAGATAGAGGGTGAACAGTAGATGGAAGGGGTAGAGAGAGGGAAACAAACACTGAATGGAAGTGTGGGGGAGAGGACGGACAGCTGCTGAATGGAAGTATGAGGGAAAGGGGAAGAAGATACTGGAAGGAAGTGGGGAGGAGAAAGAAAAAAAGGGCACATGCAGGATTGAGGGAAGAGGATAGAGTTAGTTACTGGAAGGGGTGAGGGAAAGAGATGGCAAGCTATAGGTAGACACAGTGAAAGAGGGAAATTGAGGACTGAATAGTAAAAAAGAATTTTAGACAGAGGCAGAAAATAAATTGAGAAGGAAGACCAGGGAAAAACAGGAAGAAGGAAGTGGAGAGAGAAATGCCAGAGCAGGGGGGAAGGAGAGGAGACAGATACCAGACCAATGGGGGTGAAAGGAGGCATATTGTTTCTGGAAGGGGCATAGAAGGAGAGAAGGGGCAGAGAGATGGCAGACAGTGTATGGAAGGAAGAGAGTAACAAGAAGATGAGGAAAGCAGAAACCAGAGAAGACAAAGATAGAACAAAAATTTTATATTTATTTATTGCTTTAGGAGATGTGTCACTGTTTCTGTGGTATTGCATTGTATGCAGAGTCCAGCTTCTTGCTGGTTCAATTTAACCTTTGTCTATGTATTTCTATTTTATCCCCCCTTTTACAAAACTGTGGAGCATCTTTTAGCGCCAGCCGTGGTGGTAGCAGCTCTGATGCTCAGAATTCTATGAACATCAGAGCTGTTACCACCGTGGCTAAAATCCACATTACAGTTTTGTAAAAGGGGGAGGGGTAAGTTTGTGATGACATTCCATACTAGGCGAAGGTGTTTTCTGTGTTCTGTGTGTTCGAAAGACATGGTTTTTTGTTAGGATTGATTACAGGATTGATCTGTACTAGTCTGGCTTGTTTAGTTTTACAATGGGTATACTGATGTTGTACTTCTCACTGCAGTATGTAAGATGCTGCCTTTTCCTAGGTACTCATGTGTGATGTGTGGCTTGTTACTAAAAATCATGTTTTTTGTACAGATGGGGAGGGGGGTGCCAAAAAATGATGGGCCCGGGTGTCACACAAGCCAGGTACGCCACTGGAGCAGACAAAACTCTTCAAGCTAGTGGAGGTGATTCCTGTAACGTAAACACTGGTTGGAAGGGAGGAGTGATGTATTACAAGATCTGTCAAAAAAGTTCCAGGACTGATTTTAATAAAAAATGTATTAAACGGTCCGGTGTTCCGAAAGGGTACCTTGTCGGCCCTATATCGATGCCTCAATGTTCGGGGACCTACTTTGTTGCTTTATATGAAAGCCTGGAAAGGGGATTGGTAAACTGCTATTTCTCAGAAAACCTGGGAGATTATCTGGAGGGAGGTGTTTTCTGCGGGTATAGCAGCCTTACTGGTTGAAAATGGCTATAAGGTCTTTTTAAGGTGGTATTACACTCCTCAAGCCTTAGCCAAGTGGCGTGGGGGTGGGAAGGGGCTATGTTGGAGGGGCTGTGGGGAGTTGGGTACCTATCTTCATATATGGTAGTCTTGTTGGAGGGTGCGGAGTTTTTGGACTGGGGTGTTTGTCCACATATCCAGGATTATATGTAAACCGGTCCCGAACGACTGGCGTCATGCTCTACTGTTCTGGCACCAGCTAGATCTTGACTGGGGAGAATCCCTGTTTTGCAAGCTGGCTATCACCACTGCTCGGTTGGTTCTGGCCTCTGCCTGTAACTGGTCGGTGCCTCTCACTTGGTAGTTGGTGGATCAATGTCTGCAGCACTAGCAGCTTATGTACCATCTTACGGCTCTGCAGTATGGCAAACAACATAGATATGCATATATTTGGCAAAACATTCGGCAAAACTCCGAGTAGGGTTCTGTAGCGGGGGGAATAGTTGGAGTATGAATGGCCTACTGGGTTGTTGGAGTTGAGGGGAGATGCTCTTCTGCTGTTTTAGATTTTCTTTTTTTATCAACAGAGACTATTTCTTTGTGGTATAGGCTCTGGAATCTGTCCTTGGGGAGGGGGGGTGTTAATTGTGGAATAGCTATTGTGGGATTTTGTTTGTATTGGCTTGTTTCATTGAGTGTGTTTTGGTTGTACTGCTTTTCTTTCTGGTTGTCATGCTTTTCATATGCTGTACTCTTATGTACTTTGCACCAGTCTTGTTTTTCTATGGTACTGTTTTCTGTTCTTTTTTCAATGTATAAATATAAAGCTTTTATTTAAAAAAAAAATGTATTAAACAATCTTACAACTTATTCCATTGGGTCCCCTTCAAAATACTCCCCTTCTCTTTATATACACTTATTCCAACATCATTTCCACTTCTGGGAACAGTCCTTAATCGTATCTTCAGGGATTGCCAAAAGTTATGGCATCAAATTTTGTATTATGTCTTCAATGGTGTCGTATGTTGAGAAGCTACAAAGGAAGCTGGTGTAGATTGTCTGTAATCTGCACTCAGTGACTGTTTTAGATGGCAAGACATTAAACAACAACAAAGGGGAAGGTCTCATTGGAAAAATGTTGGATTCTTCTACTGAACTGGAAATAAATCCAGATTTTACTAAGATCTGTGTTGGCCTTGATCTTCCTCAGCTCAGTGATGAAGTGATCAAAGACTTCAGCACAGATCAAAGCTGTGTCTATAGAATTTAAGCTACCATTAGAACAGGTGTCTTGCCAAAGGATTTGACTCTGTTGGAAATAGGACCTGTATCACATAGCAGATGGCTCACAACAACTCTAAGATTCATGTAAATATGAATTTCCAGGCATAATCTGAGAGGAAAGAATCTGAAAAACATAAGAATGATTGTAGAGTTCTGTGTTGGGGTATACATTGTAAACTGGTTCAATATAAAAATAAATAGCAATTGGACACAAGGTCCCAGGCATCTCCTTTTCCAGTTGCAACTGTTGAAAGAACAGTGTGAAAAGGTAAGGACTAGACCTGACCACTGCATTCAACCTGGTGGACCATAGCATCCTACTACAAATCCTTGATACAATAGGTATCACAGATAAAGTATACTCGTGGTTTGAAGGATTCCTAAAATCAAGAACCTATAGAGTTAAAATCAGACAAAAAAAATCTGAACCTTGGTCAAATCCTTGCGGAGTTCCCCAGGGATCCCCTCTATCTCCTACACTCTTCAACCTCTATATAGCCTCCCTCAGCTCCCACCTGGACAAACAAGGCATAACCTCATACAGCTATGCAGATGACATCACCATTCTCATACCCTTCAATCAACCAAAACCCTCCATGACAGACACAATACACCAAACACTAAAATCAGTAGCGACCTGGATGAAAGATCACAAGCTGAAATTGAACCCAGACAAAACTAAATTCATCCTCCTCAAAAATAACAAAATACCAACCACAACCAACATTGAAATCAATGCAATCAACTACCCCATACAACCCACTCTAAAATTACTAGGAATAACAATCGACAGATGCTACACCATGCAACTGCAAATCAATAAAACAATACAAAAATCATTCTCAATCATGAGAAACTTAAGACAAGTGCAGAAATTCTTCAAAAAATCACAATTCCAGCTTATAGTACAGTCCCTAATACTAGGCCTACTAGACTACTGTAATATCCTCTACCTCCCCTGCCCTGCAACAATAACAAAACAACTACAAACAATCCAAAACACAGCACTAAGACTCATCTACTCATTGAAGAAACATGACCACATTATTGAAGCTTATCTCAAATCGCACTGGCTTCCAATCCTAGCAAGAATAGAATTCAAATTCTACTGTCTACTATTTAAGACTTTATATAGAGACAGTCCAAGCTACCTGAACAACCGCCTCATCCACAACACCTCAACCAGACATAGGAAAACTCACACCCCATTCTCATACCCCCAATTAAGGAAATCAAACGGAAAAAACTATATGATGGCCTACTAGCCACTCAAACAGCCAAACTAGACAACCAAATCGCTAATCTACTGACGGCATCCCTCGACTACAAGACTTTTAGAAAATAAATAAAGACCATACTCTTCAAGAAAGCCCTGGAAAAAGAAATAACACCGCAAGTTTCAAACACCACCTCTCACTAAAGCCAACTACCCCAAACAAATAACCATACTCATTTCTTACTCTCTTTGAAAATGTCCAAAATTCTTTTTTTTTTTTTAAATTTTGTAAGTTCTTGTTGGTAATCCGCCTTGAACTGCAAGGTAATGGCGGAATAGAAATCCCTAATGTAATGTAAGATAGTGAGAAGGTCAACGTGGTATGGTTACAGTGAGTCTGTTTCGCAGGCTATGTTGTGAGGTGAAGAGGATGTACAAAATAGGAGAGTCACCTCCACATCAATTGTGTACACAAAAGCAGTGGAGATGTCCAAAGATGACAGATGATGTGCTTAATGCCTTTCTTTTAGTCATTCAATGTCATTGAATGAATAAAAAAAAGTCATTAAGCACATTAGCTCACCTGTCGTCTTTAGACATCTCCACTGTTTTAGTGTACACATGAGGTGAAGAGGAACAGGAGAGAAGAGATGCAGTGGAGAAGAAACTGAAGATCAGAGGTGAATGAGATGAGAAGGCACAGCTTGGAGACAACAGGGTTAGGGTTACCAGACGTCTGTATTTCCCCAGACGGCTTTTTAAAACCCGGCACTTTGTCCGGATTTTCAAAAGCTTGGAACAAATCATTGTTAGGCAGGAGGGCATCTGCCCATGCATGGATGCTATGCAATTACATCATGTTCACACGCACGTGACATCATCGCATTGCATGCACAGATGACCTCCTGCCCAACAAGAGCGTGGAGCAGGCTGGGGTGGGACTGGGACATAACGGGCAGGGATGAGTGGTCCGGGGCAGGCCTAGGGGTCCAGATTTTCCAAATGGAAAATCTGGTAATCTTAAGCAGGGTGGAACCCAGGAAAACAACATCCATCAACAATGAGCAACTACACTCACCCAATTACTTGACTGGAGCTCTAGAGTCTGAGCTTCCTCTTTGCCTGAACCAGGACAACCGATGATATCAAGGCATTTCTGAGCAAACCCATGGTAGATCCAGACTGGCCATCACACACCCAGTCCATAGAAAAATATGTAAAAATGACAAACTGAGGCTGTTGGTCATGTGTACAATCAGGAGAGGAGGGAATATTATAATAGGGAGTTCATGAGCTGAAACAGAAGCAAACAAGATCATACCCTCTTTGCTGGATTTTGTTAAATAACATTAAATTACCTGCAAAAATGACATTTTAAAGACAATTATGTGGCTACAGATGTATTTCAGACATTCAAATAAATATTACTAAATTTCTACATATTTCAACTCTGATTTAATATAGATAAGACCCCTTTACGCAGTTTCTGAAGATAGCTTTAGGTTCAGCACACAACACGGCATAGTTTGGTCACTGGTGGTTTGTAAAGTTTGAAAAATTAAAAATATACCCCTAAAATTGACACACCCTACCATTATAGAAATAGTGCTCAGTGTGCTGCATCTAAGCACTGAATTTGCCCCATGACCTTTGGCCTGATATTTCTACATCCACTCAAAAGTTGTCAGTTTAAAATGAGGAGCAGTTGGAGACATGACATGGAGATGTTTAAACTTAGGTAAAGGATCAAATTATCTGGAAGTTGGCACAGATAATAGCAGATCTAAGATATCCAGATTTCTGAACCAGCTGTGTTTATAATAATAATAATAATAACTTTATTCTTATATACCGCCAACAATCTTGCGACTTCTAGGCGGTTTACAATAAAGAGAAGTGGTTTACAACAGTGGCGTACCTAGGGTATGTGGCACCCGGGGCCCATCATTTTTTGACACCCCCCCCCCCCCCCCCCATGTAAAAATTTTTTTTTTTTTTTTTTTTTGCAATAACCATGAAATGGAATAAATGGTCAGAATAGAAACAGGCAGTGAAAATTTTCTTTTATTGAACCTCATATATGTAACCATTATTCCAAACATAACAAAACATAAATTATGTCTAAATTGTCATGACATTAGAAGTACATATGGAGTAGTTGCAGGCAGTGGCGTACTTAGGGTATGTGGCACCCAGGGCCCATCATTTTTTGACACTCCCCCCATCTATATGAAAAATATGATTTTTAGTACCAATCTACATATCGCACCACAAGAGTGTACCTAGGAAAAGGCTGCATCTTAAACACTGCAGTGAGCACTAGAACACCAACACATACATTGTAAAACTAAACAAGCCAGATCCCGCACAGTCAATTGGTCCTGTAGTCAATGCCAACTGAAAACTATGTCTTTTTCATACACACAGAACAGAGATACACCCTCGCCCAAAATGGAATAATCACAAACTAAAAATAGAAATATGTAGACAAAAGTTAAACTGATCCGCCAAGAAACCAGACCCTGGATACAATGCAACACCACAAAAAACAGTAACACATGTCCTCTAATACAGTGCAAAATATAAAGACAGTAGATGTAAATTTGAAAAAACTGATACATAACAATCACCACTTTATAAATTAACAAATAAAAATAAAACAAATAATGAGATATAAAAAAATACAATTTTATTGGACTAATCCCCGTAAGCTCGGGCCCCATCCCCGCAAACCACCTGATTCCATCCACACAAGCCTTGAATTGTTTATATTAAAGTATAAAAAGAAACAATATTCTGTACAATTGTCAATTTATAAATCAGCGTCTTCTCCCCACTCTCTTCCCCATTTCCCTTCAGCATCCTCAGCCCACTCTCTCTCCACTTTCCTTCAGCGCACGCACATAAAAACAAGCAAGTAATTTTATATCATTTTCATTCTATTCATTCATAGAAATTAAAGTCTAGATAATGCCAGTCACATAACAAAACATGATTTTACAAAAATAATTCCCTGCAGTCAAGCCTGCAAGGATTATTAGATGTCTTTCAGCAGTTCCCCTCCCTCCCTCCCCCTTACCTTTGTGGCCAAGTCAAAATGATCTACCAACAATAAAATTTTAAAAACACAAAGCACGCTGTACGCAGAGAAAATGTTAATTATCATTTATATTCCGCGGGTTTTCAAAGAGGTCAAGGCAGATGACTTTATGCAATGTCACCTCAGTAACAACTATACAAAAATAGACAAATATTCCCCCTCCCTTTTTACTAAACTGCGATAGCGGTTTTTAGCGTAGGGAGCTGCGCTGAATGCCCCACGCTGCTCTCGATGCTCATAGGCTCCCTGCGCTAAAAAACTCTATTGCGGTTTAGTAAAAGGGGGCCATAGTGCAAAATATAGACAGCAGATATAAATTTTCAAAACGGACACATTTTGATCACTAAGTTGAAAATAAAATCATTTTTCCTACTTTTTTGTCTGGTGATTTCATGAGTCTCTGGTCCTTCTTCTGATCCTTCTTCTTTCTCTCTCCCCCTGGCTCCCCTCTTTATTTCTGCCTTTCTTTCTCTCTCCTCCTGGCCCCCCTCTTTCTTTCTGCCTTTCTTTCTCTCCCCCTTGACCCCCCTCTTTATTTCTGCCTTTCTTTCTCTCCCCTTGGTCCCCCTCTTTCTTTCTGCCTTTCTTTCTCTCTCCCCCTGGCCCTCCTCTTTCTTTCTGCCTTTCTTTCTCTCCCCCTTGACCCCCTCTTTATTTCTGCCTTTCTTTCTCTCCCCTTGGTCCCCCTCTTTATTTCTGCCTTTCTTTCTCTCCCCTTGGTCCCCCTCTTTCTTTCTGCCTTTCTTTCTCTCTCCCCCTGGCCCCCCCTCTTTATTTTTTCCTTTCTTTCTCTCTCCCCCTAGCCTGCACAAAGCCATCGTGCCGATTTCTCCACTTCCACGATTCTTTCCCTACCCTCACCCCCAAGCCAGCAGCCGATTTCTCCCTGCTCCTTCCCCGATGTCCTGATGTCCTGAACTTCATCGGGCAGCAGCAGCATTCACAATTCACTGATGTTGCCCGCTTCAGGCCTTCCTCCCTGTCGGGTCCTGTCTTCATGAAAACTGGAAGTAGGCAGGACCCGGCAGAGAACAAGGCCTGAAGCCGGCAACAGCAGCGAATTGTAAACGCTGCTGCTGCCCGAAGAAGGTAATGGAGCACCGAGGCAGTCCGCTTCTCCCCCCTCCCAGCCGAACCCCCGCTGACCCTCCTATCTCCCCCCCCCCGTGAACCTTTCCGACCTTCCCAGCGAGAGCAGCAAACCTCCTTCGCGGCTTTCTCCTCCCTCTGCCGCGTTACTGATGACGTCATCAGTGATGCGGCAGAGGGAGGATAAAGCCGACGCTACTGGAGGGAGGTTTGCTGCTTTCGCTGGGAGGGTCAGAAAGGTTCACTTGGGGGGGGAGAGAGATAGGATGGTCAGCGGGGTTTCGGCTGGGAGGGGGGAGAAGCGGTCTGCCTTGGTGCTCCAAGGCCTGGCGCCATTACCTTTTTCGATAATGGCGCCGATGCTGCTTTCGCTGGGAGGGTAGGAGCGCGATAGGGACCGGGCCAGCTGTGCACCCCCCCCCCTAAGGCGGCACCCGGGATGGACCTCCCCCTCGCCCCCCTTGGTACGCTACTGCCCTGGGGAAACAGCCTGCAACAAGATCGCGCGATGCCAGAGATCTTTGCCTGCTTCGGCTGTTTCCTCCGCCGCGGTCCCGCCCCTCCTCTGACATCAGAGGAGGGGCAGGACCGTGGCGGAGGAAACAGTCGAAGCAGGCAAAGATCTCTGGCATCGCGATCTTGCTGCAGGCTGTTTCCAGACGCGACACCCGGCGCAGGGGGGGGGGTAACTGGACCGGACCGGGAGCACCCCCTCAGGGCTTGGTACCCGGGGCGGACCGCCCCCCCCCTTGGTACGCCACTGGTTTACAATATAGAGAAACTGTAGATACAACAGTGTGTTTAGTAGCACTGTTCATAAATCTTTTAAAAAACAGGCATTTCCCGGGAAGAACAAGTTATGTTTTTAAAGCCATTCTTAAGTCGGATTTGTATGTAACTCAGAACATTTTAAGACTCTTGCTGCTTACCTCTTCTCCCAGCTGATAAAAGGGCCAACTGTCCCTACCAATGTTCCCTCTAAGGTACCGTATTCACAACCACATACTGTTCTTAATGTGGCCATGTATCATTCCTGAATTTGCTGCAGGAGGTGTAGGAGTCTAGGCCATTGGAAATACTGCTCAGTGAAATCAAATGAAGCCACAACCACGTTCTTAGTACGAGTCGTACTTAAGTCAGGTGTCTGTAACTCAGAGACTGCCTGTATCTGGCTAAAGATATCCAGATACTTTATCCAAATATCTTTTGGTTAAATAGTAGCCCCATATTATCTGAATGTCAAAATATAAATTTTTATTTATATTAAAACAAGATTCCTTCTGGTTTGTGTATCATGCCGATTCCTTAGCTCTAATATTTATGGTATATATACTATCCAGTATTATAGTTCTTGATTGAATATTAAGAATTTAAACTTTTTTTTAACGCTTTAGAATTAAGAATGAAAGCTCTAGCACCATGTTCTTTCAAAATAAGTGATTATTTAGGATTGTAACTGCTCTGAATTTCTTTGGCACTGCAATCAGCCATTCCAACTTGGCCTGTGTTTGAAGCTGCTGGAACTACATCAAACAGCTTTGAGTATAAAAGGCTGTTGGAAGGATTCAACTTGCCTATACGAGTGTTAGTGAGGGGAAACACCTTTGGAATAACAAAATTTCATCCAGTGACCACTGTGATGTAAAATCAAACTTCACTTTACTCTCAGAACTGTTGCTCAGTACCACCCTACATTTTCTCTTACTTCAGCCAGTTAAATACGTGGGTTTTTTTCTTGATCTCAATCCCCAAGATAAATGCCTACATAAATCAGGCAAGTTGAAAAATGTACATTTACAGTGTGACACAATTACACATTTCCCATTTGCAGATTCTGGTCTGTGTAGGGTACTGGGTTGAAACATAATAAAGTGTGTCTCAGGAAGAAAGCAGGAGATAAGTGTCTTGGAAGGGACAGTGGGCATGAGGTATGAAAAGTGATGGTTATATGTGAGTCCATGTGCATCAGTGTTATGTTGTTTATATTTATCTACATGGAGTGAGTTGAGCTGTTTATCTCAGAGGAGGGTGAGTTGGGTTTCAGGACATAGATATGTGTATGTGAGGGTCCTGAGATGGGTAGATATGCTGCTGCATGGGGGGTAGATATGTGGAGAGTGTGTTAGTGTGAAGGGGGATATGTCTCTTCTGGGTGTGTGAATGCTATGAATGAAGGGAGATGGATATGTTGGGGTACGTATGTGAGTAAGTGTGTGTGTGTGTGTGTTTCAGGGAATGGGAAGAATGGAAGGATGTGAGTATGTATAACACATCATGTAAACGTTAACAGCTGTTTGTGCTGTTTTAAATTCTCCATGCTGTGCACAGTTCACACAGTCCATTAAGTTAGTACAGTACTTCCATTGCTGGCCTATGGCAACCCTGACAGCCAATAGGAAGAAGCTGCCTGCATTTTTTTTTTTTTCAGATCTCATTTTAGGCCTCTATCCCTGATTTGATAGACAGCTTGGAGCCAGCTTCAATTATGGCCTTTCTGTGAACCTGTTTTTTTGGGGAGGATTTTTTTCCCTGTTCTAGCACCTGTCAGGAAGTCAGAGGTTCACACTACAAGTTCCCAGAGAGGGTAGAATCCTCTGGAAGCTGAATGAAGGTTTATGATAATTTGAGGCAGGGCCTGATGGCAGTAGTTACTTTATCCTTATGTGTTATAATCTAATCTAATATTTGGTTTATATACTGGGTCATCTCCCAGTGGAGCTCGACTCGGTTCACATATAATTAAGACTAGAGTACATAGCAGAAAACATAGGAGAAGGAAGAACTAATTAAAAACTAAAGTACATAAGAAAAGCATAAGAAAACAAAGTTTTCAGGAATTTACAAAATAATTGTAGCTAGCCTAAAAGCCTAATAGAGTCAGAAAGTTCATTCCAGATCTCTACAAACTTGAAAACAAAAGATCGAGTAAGCTTCCCAGCAGATTTAATTCCCTTAAATGAAGGAAGGCTAACTTATATCTTTGTGTGTTTCTTAAATGGCAAAGTTAAGGGTATTCCAACATAAGGGGACAAAAGGATCAAATATTTCATAGAGAAGCCTGAAGATTATGCATGCGCATTTAAACTGGATCCTAAAGCGAACTAGGAGCCAGTGAAGCTTTATCAACAAAGGGGAATCATGATCATACTTTTGTTTCCCAAGAATGACCTTAGCTGCAGTATTCTGTATTAACTGAAGTCGTTTTAGACTGCTCTGCTTAATGCCCAGATAAACTGAGTTACAATAATCTAGCTGAGAAAGCACAAATGGATTGTACCAATACTGAGAAATGTTCTTGATGGAATAGTGATCCTTCCTCAACATGCACAGACTGAAAAAAACACTTTTTTTGTCAAGGAATTTATCTGTTCATGAAATGTAAGTGATGAGTCCAAGATGACACCCACGACTCTAGATGAAAAATCTATATGTAATGCAATACCTGTTTTTAATGTAACAGAGGAAGGGAAGTTTTCTAATTTTGGCCCTCTTTTCTACCAAATTTTGTTTTGGGTTCCATTTCCTGCTTTTGACCCATGGCAAGAGGGAGATCCCTCCTATCAGCCTGATGCAAACATCCCAAATTCAGCCTGTCACACTCCCATGAGCTGGCATTAAAAGCCACTTGCTAAAGGAGCAAGGGACAAGTAACAGGCCCAAAATCCCGATTGCTAGCTTGTTTTAGTGAGAAGGTATGTGGAACCTTTCCACCCTCTGTAGTTCAGGGAAGAAGGAAAAAGGATTCATTCAAGATATCTGTTTTGTCATTCAGGCATCCTACCATTTCATCTATAGCAGGTAGGAGGAGAAAATTATTTATCTTCTGATAATATCATCACTGCAAATTCACTGTGTCTATCACCTATCCATCCACTAATGAACTCTCTTGATCACAGTTAATACTTGCTTAAGTATACCAGCAAGTAAACTGGGAAAACCTAAATCAAGTCCTCACCAAACCAGTGTGTGGTTTGAGTAACAAGGAAAATCTGGCTGATATTTGTGTTCCCCCCCCCCCTCCTGTTTTTTTTCCATTTTTCGTTCTTTCTTTTACAAATTTTGTTGTTCCCTTTCCATACATGCCAGTTTGTTAATGTTCGTATCAAATGTCTTGTTTTCTTATTTCTGTGCCTGATTGGGTTCTGTCCCCCTATATGATGTTCTTATGTATTATTTTAATATTTTTGTAATACCGCTTTGAATATTGATAAGACGGAATATCAAATTTTAATAAACTTGAAACTTGTTTGTAATTTTTGTGTTTAAAGGAGAAGAGAAGCTATTGTAAATAGTTGGTCATATGTATTAAAGTGATTGAACATTTACTAGGGTTACCATATTTTAGTCTGAAAAACCCCAGACACATGACTACACCCCATTCCATCAACAGCCCACCTCATTATGCCCCAGCCTCATCCAGCCAAGCCCCTTTCTGCTGCCAGCCCCGCCCTGTTCCACCCCCACAAAGCCTCCTCTCTTTCCCAACGAACTCTGGCCTTGTCTGGAGGGCCTGGAGCATGCGTAGACGCATGTGACATCATTTGCACATGCTCAGAGGCCCTCCAGATGCAGCCGAAGCTTGTTGAGGTTATCCAAAACTCGGACAAACTGCCGGGTTTTAGAAAGTCCGTCCTCTAAAAAGAGGACATGTCCAGGTTTTCCCGGACGTCTGGTAACCCTATCCTGTACCCACATCAATTGAAGGACAGTAAAGGTTCTGGTTTTCAGCAAAAGAACTGATATCTCCATCCTTGTGTGAAGTCTGATGCAAAGCTTGCTCAGTCTCTTAAGCATATCCTAGTCCTACTTTGCTCGGGAAAGGTGGACAATGGGGGCTGTACACTATAATATATTTGTTGGGACCAGAGTCTAAGCAGCTGCCTAGACCATCGTAATCACATCTATGTTGTCATTTGATCATGTGGACTGGGGGAGGATAGGATAGGAGAATATTCCCTCAGGGCCCAGTCTGTGAGAGTTAACCAGCTAAGAGTCTATTTTTTATGTTTAAATGATTTTTATTATTCCAGCAGTAAGAAGCAAATACAAACAGTAGTACCATTCAGGAAATAACATTTTCAACAATATAATCAGTTCCCCTCCCATCCCCCCCTCCCCTCCCCTCCCCAAGAATCCATGGCCAGTCCAACAGCTGAGAGTGGGAATAAAATCTTAAAGATTCAAAAGTCTACTGCGAGCATGCGGTGTGAGGTCCTGCCAGAAGTGCTCCCACACCTGACAAAATTTGTGACCCGGGCCAAGAGTCAAGTCTCCCACCATGCGTCTCTCCAGTGTTGCGTGCACTATCATTAGGGATCTCCATTGTGCATATGACGGGGGATCACGGGAGAGCCAGTTGGTGAGGATGGCATTTTTTCCCATCAAAAGGGCTCTGGAGATAAATGCTGACATTCCCCTGGGTTTGGGCGAGGCTATATTATAAAATCCAAATAACGCCCTCGGTTGCGGAAGCCATCGTCTTCCCCAAAACGATGTGGTATATAGGCCAAGATGTCTCCAAAACTGTTGGATTGCGGGGCAGGCCCAAAACATGTGACTCAAAGATGCGTGAGCCTGATTGCATTTCGGGCAAGAATGTGACGCAGTAATCCCCATCCGGGCTGCACGTTCCGGTGGAATAAGAGTCTCTTTTAACCCGTTAACTCACTGTGAACATCAACTCTTATGATTCTTATTGGTGTTGCTTGTTCCACATATATAGAAAAATCTTATATGTATAGTGAATGGTTAAATAAATCTTGCACGGTAAAAATAGAATAAAAAATAAAATTGCTCAGAGTTATTCTAGACAAAGATTTAACCTTCCATGACCAGATAAGCTCCGTCGTAAAAAGCTGTTTCCACAAACTTTGGCTCATTCGTTCTTTAACCTCAATTCTTGAAACTGATGCTATCACAACCCTTATTCACTCACTGGTCATTTTTCATTTAGATTACTGCAACTCCATATATAATGGAATTACTCAAAAAGAATTACATCATCTACAGCTCATTCAAAATACGGCAATCAAACTTATCTATAAGGTTGGAAATTATGATCATGTCACTCCTCTTCTGCGAGAAGCACATTGGCTACCCATAACCCACCACTTATAACTTATAAAACTTTACTGCTGGTCTTTAAAATCAAACTTTCACATCTCCCGTCTTTTCTTGATAAACTCATCATCCCCTTTTGCTCTTCCCGGACCCTTAGATCGGTTGATCAGAACTTATTGACTATACTTTCCATCAAAGAATTCTACTACACTAGAAATACTAATTTTTCCATTGTAGCTCCAACTTTATAGAACGCCATGCCACCTTAACTCCGCTTTGAAAACTCCCTCGACAAATTCAAGACTAAACTAAAAACGTTCTTATTCCAAGACGCATACCATAGCATCTAAATATTTCCTTTCCAACAGCATAGCAGTATATTATATGAACCACTTTTAAGAAGCGATCCCCATTCCTGGTGTTTTATTCCCCCCTTCCTTTAATTAATTTGTTTTTAATGATGTAATTATTAACTTTCCTCCCACCTTTATCCTCAAACTCATGTTTGTATTTGTAATTTGTCTATTTAATGTTCACATTTCCCTCTCCTACCCCCTAAAAAAATTTATTTTAACCTTTTTTAGCTTTGTAAACCGGCCAGGTGCATGTTGATGGTCGGTATATTAAAATTTAATTAAACCTGAAACTTGATTATATAAAATGAACAAAAAGGTGAATTAAAAACTTTATATAGAATGGAATATACAGTATTAGTTAGCTCTGAGTGCTAATAAGTCCACACTGTAGTTTTAAAGCAGCAAAGTGTATCTGAAATACTAGATCTAGATGGGACAAGAAGTATTTCATACAGGGACATTGATTTGACTCATATGCTGTGCCTGACCAGGCATAAATAAGAATCCTCTTTCCCTCACTCTTCTACTTGGGTTATGGAAAAAAAACAAACTTACAGAATCATACATTTTTCCATACAGCAAACTGGAGCATTACTTGTCCTTATACACTGCAGAATTTGTGGAATGGTGTGTTAGGCTGAATGGGAAAGGGTTTATACAAATTTAATACTTCTTTGACAGAAGATAAGAATCATTTATGTCCTTGTGACAGATAGTGGATAATGTGGGAAAATTAATTCCTCTTTTTCTAATATTTTTAGTTAAGGCAATTCCATATGAGAACAGAAAGATATGATAAGGATGCCATGCCAGTCGGAAAATTGTTTGTTTGTTAGCCAAGTGTTAAAGATCTTGCTGTCAATCAAGCTCATGTGGCGGGGCATTTTCAATATGACATCTAAATCAGATTTTGATATTTTGCAAAAAAAGGTCCAAAAATCCAATAGAGAAAATGGCCATTTTCAAACCTGAAAATGTTTATCAGTGCATCCAAATGAAAAACACACCAAAAAATAGCCATTGGGATGTAGGAGGGGGCCAGTATTCTTAGCAGACTGAACACAGACATCCCAGCAGAGCAGTGGGGCACTCTAGAGGGTGGTAGGAGAGGGTCTGTGGCCACTGGGGGTGTAAGGAAGGCCATGACATCAGGCCTCCAGTGGTCATCTGGTCAGTTTGGTCACCTTTTTGGCACTTGTTAATGAAATATGTCTAGCCTCAAACGTCCAAGTTTTGCCCTAGATGTTTTCTGCAATGTTCCATTATTGCAGAAAAAGGTTCAGATCATAAGCCAAACCCTAATCCCACCCAAAATATGCCCCCACCACACCCCCTTTCAGATTGAGATGCACTACAGACAAAATGGCAATTTGGACATTTTAGCAAAATACACATCCAAATGCCACTTTGCCATCTTTTGAAAATGGGTCCCATAACATACTAATATCAGCCTAGAGATATGATAAGCGATCACATCTACATGCTTGCAACAGGTGGTTGGAAAAATGTTTTGATTCAGCAGAATGGGAGCCATTCAAAACTCTGCTTTTTATGGCTCCTTTTCTGATGCGTTTAGCTCATGCCCTTTTCCAAGGTGAATTACATTCAGGAATAGTTAACATTTTCCTTATTCTAGTGGGTTTCCAATCTAACTCCTCCCCCTTTTACAAATCCGCACAAGAGATTTTAGCGTTGGCTGGATGGCATGCTGAATGCTCTGCGCTGCTCCGACAGTCATAGATTTGCTGGAGCAGCGTCTACGCATTCAGTGTGACAGCCGGCGCTAAAACTCTCTTGCGCGGTTTGTAAAAGGGGGGTAAGTTTTTTTGTACCTGAACCACTGGAGGATTAAGTGACTTACCCATGCCACAATAGGATTTGAACTAGGTTCCCCTGGTTTTCAGTTTGCTGCTCTAACCATTAGGCTACTCCTCTGTTCTACATGTAGAAGGCTGAAGTATTACTTAAGTTACAGTATATCAGATGCCTTCTAAACTGAGGAAACATTAGGGGAATGGCTCCCTCTTCTGCTGCAGAGGGTGAAACATGTGGTGGACATATTAAATATACAGTATAATTAGGCTAAAGTTCAAAAGGTATTGCATTGGATACAGGCTCTACATTAGCTTTGTCTGGTTTTGTAGAAGATGAGTGTCAATCATGAAAAAGTAAGAGACTTGTCTACACATGATTTTTGGCAACTCCTGTACATGTATGTTGGTAAGGAACTGGAAATCAGAGATTGGACTGTGCCAATTAGGGTGGATTTCTAAAGACTTATAAATAGTTATTTCAGAGAGAATTTCAATGGCACCTAAAGGAGAATATGATAAATTTGAAACCTGGACTCATTTCTAAACATGCTTTGGCATAACATTATTGAACATAATGGCTAAAGTGTGGAAAAAGATAAAGGATCGAAGGTCTCTGGTGGGATAAGAATGCTGTGCGGAGGAGATTTTTTTGTTTGATCAGGTTTTGTTTAAATTTTGTCTGGGATAAAGTAAAGATCTGAAGGGCAATTCTATAAATGGTTGTGTATAGATACACTTTAGCATGTCTCATAGATAGAGCATCGATGTAGGCGAATTTTATTGTGACAAGCAAACTACATATTAAAACCTTTTTACCAAACGGGGGACCCAACACGGTCCGTGTTTCGGACAACCTTCATCAGGGGTCCATGGTAGATAAAGGAAAAAACATATGTCACAACAAATATTGAAAAAGATAATATAAAACCAAACAGATGATGTGTCACGCCGAGAGTCTCTGCAAATAGTAAAAATCGCTAGAGTGTTGGGTCCCCCGTTTGGTAAAAAGGTTTTAATATATAGTTTGCTTGTCACAATAAAATTCGCCTACATCGTTGTACTTATCTGCAGTTTTGGTTTGTTTGTTCCTGGCTGGTTTTTTTACTGCAGACAAGGTTGGACCTCCCTTCTTTTGGTTCTGTTGCTCATAGATAGAGCATGGCAGGGGCATGGACATCTCTCTAATGTACATGCATAGGTTAGGTGCCATCGACTCATGTTTGAGTCCCAGCCACTTGATACTATCAAGTTTTCATGGCAGAATGCAGAAGTAGATTGCTGGGCCTTTCTTCTGCACAGTATAAATTTGATGTTGTCACCATTGTCGCATCAAACTTAATCCTCTGCCTCCAACACTGCCCATCTGCTGTTGCCCAGATGGGTGGTACATCGATAGTCTGACATCTCCGCTGTAACCTGTCCACCATGGGAGGCCCTGCTGGTAGTGAAACTACCGATGGAATAGCTTTCAGCTTCTCAGATGCACGCAAACTCAAGTGGCACCACAATCCCATGTACTATGACTGGAGGTACATCGCATAACAAATCAATTATGTGCATGATATAGAACATGTTTCTCAACTTCTTCAAGCAAAGTACCCCCTAAGCCTAACAAATACCAACTGAGTACCCCACTCAAGATCCACCCCTGACTCCATACCCATAATAATAGTACTAATTGTAATACAATTTCTTCCATCCATTTTTCATATACACACAATATAATCTTATTAATACATAATGGTAGCCACAAAATTTTAAAAACACAAAGTACACTGTAAGTAAAAAATTCTATGTCATCGCTTATTCTATTCCTTCAAATTTTGAATGTAATTTTGTTTTAGTTTGGATGTAATCCGCCTTGAACCGCAAGGTAATGGCGGAATAGAAATCACTAATGTAATGTAATATTCGAGGTTTGATTTTTTTTCAAAGAGGTCAAGGCAGATGACTTTAAAATATGCAATCAGTAACAACTATAAAAAAATAGACAAATATAGAGCAAAATATAGACAGCAGATATAAATTCACAAAACTGACATATTTTGATCACTAAATTGAAAATAAAATTATTTTTCTACCTATGTTGTCTGGTGATTTCATGAGTCTCTGGTTGCATTTCCTTCTGACTGTGCATCCAATATTTCTTTCTTTCTGTCTCCTCCTTGCTTCCTCTCCTCCAAACCCTATTCCCTTCCCTAACCAACATCTCTCTCTCTTAGTCCAACTTTTCTTCCTCTCTTCTCCACCCTTATTGGCAATATGGCTCCCTCTCTCTATCTCTTTCACTGTCTATCTGTCTTGAGAGATCCAGACATCTCTCCCACCCCTTCTATTGCCACATCCAATATTTCTCCCTCTCTCATCCCCCAGATCATATGCAGCATTTTTCACCACTGCCCACCAGCCCCATGCCCATTTCTCCTTCTATCACCTCTTTCCAGCACAATGCCACATCTCTCCATTACAATGTCCAATATTCCTCCCCCTTGCATCCCCTTCAATCAGCCCTCTCCACTACCACAACCATCATTTCTCCCTCTCATTCTTCTATTCCCCATTCATGTCTACCTCACTCCTCTCTCTCTATGCCCAATTTTCCTTTCTTCCTTTCCCCATGTGTACCATCTCTCACTTACACACTCATGCTCCTGAATTTTCCCTTTCTATTCCCTCCCTCCTATATCCCAAGTAAGTGCCCCCATGTGTCAAGTTCGTGCCCCCTACCCCCAACCTTCCCCCCCAAGCCGACCCATCCATAGAAACCTCCTGCCAGGATCCCTACCTGCCTTCATCTGCATGCCTGCTGCACACCCCCCCAAAGCTGACCACTCCCTGAAGCCTCTTGCTGGGAATCCCTGCTTAACCCCCCCCCCAATTAAGCTGCCTCCCTGCCTCTGTCTGCATGCCTACTGCACAACCCCCCACCCCCGAAGCCGACATGGAGATGACATGCTCCATCCCTTCTCCAGCAGAAACTCCATAGCAGGGAGTGGCTGGCCCGGGACTTTCTCTCTGACATCAGAATTGATGTCCGGGGGGGAAGTCTCATGGGCCGGCTGCTGCACGTGGTCATGGCCAGTCCCTGCTACGGAGTTTCTGTTGGGTGAGGGATGGAGCGTGTTGGTTCTGGGTCGGCTTTGGGGGTGGAGGGTTGTTCAGCAGGCATGCAGATAGAGGCATCCCGATGGCGGCGTCTTCAGTGGAGGAATGGGTAGTCAGGGATTCCCAGAGAGAGGCAGGGAGAGATCCCTGACGGCGGCCCTTGTACCCCCTGGGGTACGTGTACCACATGTTGAGAAACACTGTCCTAGCCTACATGACCTCAGAAGCATTAACAGACTTTGAATGATTCAACATTCAGCTGTATGCCTCATCTTTAAACTGAAGAAATCAGACCACATTACCCCTATTATATATAGCTTCACTAGCTCCCCATCGAGGCCCATCACTGTTAAAATTCCAGTTTTTTCAGGATTCAGTTTCAGTTTCTGATCTGTCATCCAGTCTTCCACTACAGCGATAATCTCATCGACTAGTCCAAACTCCTATGGAGGTACGGAGGGATTGGAAGGAGGACTGTGATGTCATCTGCATAACTATAACTTTTTACTCTTATGGATACTAATTGGCTCCCCAGTGAGCACAGATAGATGTTAAATAAGAATGGTGACAGTGGAGAATCTAAAGATATTCTGCAGTATGTGGACCAGACAGAAGAAAGTTTGTCATTTGAGCTCATGTGATATGAATGGCTTGTTAAAAAGCCCCCAAACCATTTCAGGACTGCACCCAGAATATCAATAGCATCTAGGCAGGACAGGAGAATAGTATAGAAACATAGAGTATGACAGCAGAAAAGGGCCGTCGGCCCAACAAGTCTGCCCACTCAAAGAACCCTCCCTCAACAAGAACCCTCCTTCTAAGCATTTCCCCGAAGCGAACCCACATGTTTATCCCATCGTCCCTTGAAGTCAAGCGCGTTACTGGCTTCAACTACTTGACGTGGAAGACCATTCCATCGATCAACCACCCTCTCGGTGAAGAAGTATTTCCTGATGTCACTATGAAATCTCCCACCCTTGAGTTTGAGCGGATGCCCTCTTGTTGCCATGGGACCCATAAGGAAAAGGATATCTTCCTCCACACCTTCGCCGTGCGCCAAATGGCTGCGCGCTGTTGGCTCAACTCCTTTTATGGAGGAGCCCGATCAATCTCTGCTGATATGGTGGGGGTGGACAGAGCTACTCTCGCCGCTGCCCCGATAGTGTTTTCTCCTGCTCCCTTCTGCTCTCCTTTTTGCTCCCTAGCCTCCTTTGTGCTCCCTAGCCTCTCCTTTGCTCTCCCTCACTTCTCCTTCGCTAGGTTGAAGGCACTGCTCAGGTTAAATTGCATAACAAGAGCACCCTGACCTCTGCTAAATAGGTGGTGAATAGTACTGTCTTGGTGCTAAAAAGTAGTTTAAATCCTATTTGGAAGTCATGCATTATATCATGCTGTTTCATGTAATCAAGCAGCTGATGATACACAAATCCTTCCAGAAGCCTCACAATTAGGTGGTAATTGGTAACTGAGGAAACAGGTTCTTTGTTGTTTTTAACAATTGGTGTTATCATGATATGCCCTTTACTATCAAGAAAGGTGCCATTGTCAAGCATTGTCTCTGTCCAGTGGAATAGCAAACCCTGGAACGTCAGTGGGGCAGATTGCAAGGCTCTTGGTAGACAGGCTAAACATTATGGAGCCCAAACATTCCCCCTAAAAATTATATATACAGATTCTTCCCAGACCTTAAGTCTGACTGGCAGAAAAAACTCAGCTAGGGAACCGACCCTTGAGCTGGAATCATTGAAACAGGAAGCAGGTGCATCAAAACTGACAGGGTGGGAAGACCTTGGCTTACCCAGCTTCGCTGAGAGATACTTGGGGAGCCCTCCTTCCCTTTACGTTGGGCCAAGGACTCTTGACATAAAATCTCTCTATCGCTTAAATGTGGATAAGCTTTTGTTAGAAACTAAGAAGATGGAGGAACCTTCCCCTATCCCCATGGGACATATTTATTTATTCCAGATGATTGTCTTTCCTAAATGGCTTTATGTTTTGCAAACTTTGCCGCTGTAGTTGTTAAAGAAAGACATTGTGAGCCTGCAGTCTAGTTCTTTATTTTTGCTGGGGGAGGGGAAATAGAGGTAGGCTTCGTTGGGAATATCTGCAAGGTACTTGGTCAAGTGGAGGCTTGCATGTCCCAGATTTCAAATTGTATAATCTAGCGTTTGAAGGACTGGCTTTTGGGTAGTTCTTAATTTACTGATATAACTTTAGAGAAATTTTATTTATTTTCCTTGGCACCTCCACTATCTGCTGCATGTACAACACACACCTGGTAGTTGTTTGCTTAGATCTCTCCGACAGGCATGGAGGCAACTGTTATCCCTTTAGAGTATAAACCCCTACTTTACAGCCCTATTACCAATGGTGGGCAATTTCAGATTTTAGCCCTGGCCTGGAGAATGTGGCATTTATGTTCAAATTATTTTAATGATGAAAATAGTGAAACAATCATAAACAGACTAAACATATCAAAGTCGAGTAAGAAACAATGGAACATCATCAACAGCAGATGGAAACAGTCATCATCAGTTTTACATACATAATATGCAAAAATCACCTACCCTACTATTCCCCACTAACAGACCAGAAGGAAAAGCAAAGCATACCAGGGCTCTGGACTCTTATGAGCCCTGGAGAACTCCATCTATCATTCCTCCCCCCCCTTACATGGAAACTGTTATATCAGAAGCATAATGTACAAAAAGAACCCCCCCCAAAAAACAGAGAACACCCCCACCCCCCTCCCCACCCAAATAGATCAGTCTCATAGCCAAATTCAAATAGACCACCATCCACCAGAACTATCCCCCCCACCCCTCAGGTACGCTCCACCCAGTCAACTGCGAACAGCCCAAATTAGGACAACCACATACGCACTAAGGCCTTTGGCATGCAAGGACTGCAGATAGGGTTCCCAGATGCTCATGAATATGATCTTCTGTTTCCGTGACTCCCTGGCATCCCTTGCCTCCCAGGTAGCCAAATGATACAGCTGGTTCCGCCAATGACAGAACGCCGGGGGGTCCTGGACCATCCAATATTGTAGGATACATTTATGGGCCAACAGGCTCATTTTCCTACAGAGAGCCAGGCTTCCCTAAGGCAAATGGCCATAATCCTCACGCAAATCCAGAACCAATTGAGTGGATGTACCCCACAGGACTCTACCTGAATTTGGCATTTAAATGTTGGACTCAAAAAAGGCTTCATTGTCTGCTGCAGATGGCACCCTTTGTTCTTTCTAGGACCTGAAGACCACTTGGTGTCTCGGGCATATGAACTGCTTTGCATATTTGCAGTTGGTGCATTATTTTGCCTCCTTGCCGGTCAGAGTGATTACTAGAGATTTTCAGACTACAATTCAGGATTTCTTTTCAGATGATCGTTGGGATTGGCTTTCGGTTTCTTAACAACGTAAGTTGCTGGAAAAACTACTGCCCCGAAAGGCTTATCAGATACTTCTGGACCAATGGACTAGAGACTTGAGTAGACAGCCAGGGCTTACTTCTCTGTTCCCTTATATGGCTGCTATTCCTCACTTGGTGCATAGTGCGGAGCTCCAGGAATGTCAGTTCCATATTGTACATAGGGCTTATATCTCTCAGAAGCAGGCTTTCTACTTTGGGGGATCACCTATTTCCCTATGTTCTAAGTGTCAAATAGAAGATAACTCCTTTTGTCATAGCCTCTGGCATTGTCCAAAAATTAGAGCCTTTTGGCTGGACATACAGACTTATTTACAGTCTCTGTTAAGATAAGAACATAAGAATTGCCGCTGCTGGGTCAGACAAGTCCATCATGCCCAGCAGTCTGCTTCCGTGGCGGCACCTAGGTCAAAGACCAGTGCCCTAACTGAGACCAGCCCTTAGAAGGTATACTTTTCCTCTCTATAGGTCACTGGGGGGGGGGGGACAGTCTCCAGGAGATAATTTGCTTTTGAGTAAGAGTTACATCTTAATCATTGACTACAAGATTCCCCACCCACAATATGGTATTGGAGGAATAAGTTGCATGCTTTGATGTTGTGGGAATCTCGATCAGCGCACTTTTCCAGGAACCGAAGTAAAATATTTCTTTCTGTTTGGTCATCTTATTTGTCCACACTATTCCCCACATCAGTCAAATTTTAAATAGATTGCAGAAGGCGGCGCTTCCTTTATTAACTGCACCTAGTTTCTAAGGGGAGGGGGAGAGGGAGTAAGGGGAGGGGGTTTCTGTGTGGGGTATTGTTTTGTACCTAAAACTTAGGTTATAAGAGACCAGACCTCAGATTTTATGTTCTTTGTGTATTGCCTTTTATTACAGACTAGTGTTAAAGCCCGTTATATTAATGAGTGCTAGAAAGCAGCCCCCTTTCCCTCTCCCCCTCTCGGCCTCCAGTTCCTTCCTGACTGTCTCTCCATGGCACCCTTCTGTCTTCCCCCCAAGCAAAGCTGTCTGCCTCCCAGCACACCCTCCCCCAAAGCAGCCCCCTTTCTCTCTCCCCCTACAGTTCCTCCCTGACTGTTTCTCCGTGTCCCCCCTTCTGTCTTCCCCCACCAAGCAAAGCTGTCTGCCTGCCAGTACACCCCTCACCCAAAGCAGCCCCCTTTCCCTCTCCCCCTCCATTTCCTCCCTGACTGTCTCTCCGTGTCCCCCCTTCTGCCTCCCCCTAGCAAAGCTGTCTGCCTCCCAGCACACCCCTCCCCCAAAGCAGCCCCCTTTCCTTCTCCCCCTGCAGTTCCTTCCTGACTGTCTCTCTGTGGCCCCCCTTCTGCCTTCCTCCCAAGCAAAGCTGTCTGCCTTCCAGCACACCCCTCCCCCAAATCAGCCCCCTTTCCCTCTCCCCCTCCAGTTCCTCCCTGACTGTCTCTCCGTGGCCCCCCTTCTGTCTTCCCTCTCCCAAGAAAAGCTGTCTGTCTCCCAGCACACCCCTCCCCAAAGCAGCCCCCTTTCCCTCTCCCCCTCCAGTTCCTCCCTGACTGTCTCTCCATGGCCCCCCTTCTGTCTTCCCCCCAATTAAAGGTGTCTGCCTCCCAGCACACCCCTCCCCCAAAGCAGCCCCCTTTCCCTCTCCCTCTCCAGTTCGTCCCTGACTGTGTCTCCGTGGCCCCGCTTCTGTCTTCCCCCCTCCCAAGCAAAGCTGTTTGCCTCCCAGCACACCCCTCCCCCAAAGCAGCCCCCTTTCCCTCTCCCTCTCCAGTTCATTCCTGACTGTGTCTCCGTGGCCCCCCGGGTCCTGTTCTCACCATTTTAAGATTTTTGAATGAATCTGCTGACCATTTCACCTCTTCATTTGATGATCACCACTGTTTGTTTGCCTTTGGTATCTTCGTGGAGACCTTTCTCATGTTGATTCTTCTTGATAGTGCCAGACCAGTCAGTAAAGATTTTCAGCATCATTTCCAGAAAATCAGTGGCTTGTCCCAGTAAGTGTCAGTTCATTTTCTATAGAACTACCTGTCGTCAAATGCTAGCTGAAAGAAATATATTTCAATCCTCTGCTCCCTTAGTCCCTTGCTGCACCCTTCCCGCGGTGCCGACAAACGTCCTTACTCCAGCAGGGGCCGCAGCACTCTAAACACGCTGCTTCGCGGCCTTCTACTGGCCTGATTTGCTGAAGGTAGGGTCGGATGGGAGGCTGAACGGGGGTTCGGGTGTGCCAGGGAGCGGAGCAAAGACGACGCCGACAACCGGCCAGAGAGAGAGATTCGCGCACATGCGTACTCCTACCTGCGGTGCCCCACATCTCACGGAAAACGGACGCATGCAGGTGGGAGTGCGCATGCACGGCTTAGGGTTTTATTATATTAGATGTACTATTTGGAAAAGTGAAAAGTTTGTATCTGCATATATGTGCTTTCATGTTTTGTTTTACTGAATAAACAGTTTTAAAAAAACCTGACAGTACAATAGGGATGCTATGCTGAACCCTAAGGATGTACCTAAGCAGTCCACCCCCAAAGTGTATGGCGGGCTTGATAAGCCTGCACGCAGTACTGAGGAACCAAAAGCTGCTACATCCACTCTGTAGAAGTCTCTGATCTACAAATCTCCTCAGACAGGATTGCTCAAGATTCTGCCCAGGAGGCGACTGCATCCCATGTCAAATATGGCTTCAATGATACGGGCAGTTGTTTTCCACAACCAATGTATGCAGAGGACAACGCTCTATGTATCCATCTGAAAATAGTAGCCTTGGAAGCGGGTCTGCCTTATCTCGCCTGGATTGTCAGGCAAAAAGATGATCTGAGATGTGAAACTCCTTAGTGACCTCCAGCTAATGCAAGGGAACTCTTCGGACATTCAAGACCTTCAAGGTCTTGTCCTTCTTCTTAAACCCTGTAGGTGAAACACTGAAAGCTTAATCTCGTGGTTGACATGAAACACCGAGATGGCCTGCAATAAGAAGGAGGAGAGGGGAGGGGAGGAAAAAACACTTGGGTATTAAGGGGGCAACCCTTATCCCCAGTTCCTCCAGTGGAATGTTGCTCAATAGCAGCTGTTTCCCAAATCATAAACATTTTTAGTAACAGGTGTAACCTCCTCCTGTTGATCTTTTAGGACAGATATTTAGCCCCCTACTGAAACAGGGAATACATATCTATGAATATGTCATGCCCTTATCTCTCTCAAAACATGCCCATACCATGCCCCCTTGCCATCTGCACACATAGGTTTAAGTGCCTATCAAAGCTCTATAAAATGGGATCTTAAACTGTTATGCAAGATAAATGTTTAAGTGTTGGTTTTTGCACTGATCAAACGTAAATAGGGTCATAAAATGACGGCCTTTGTTTGTAAGAAAAGAACTATCTGCTATATTTTCCCACAGCTGTTTGTATCTTATAAAATATTTATTTTCAGTTAACATATCCCATTTTAGCTTCTCACAAACCACATAAGAGGATCATTACATACAGATGCACATAAAAAGATAAAAAAAGAAACATTCACAAAATCACTGTAATTATCATACTGGGATATACACTAAAGGGTGATTCAGCCCAGGCATGAAAATAAACATTATGTTGTATTTCCTAAATTTCAAATAGACTGGTTCTCAAAAAGTATAGGAACAGAACTTTCAAAGTTCAAGGCCTATAAATTTAGGATCCTAAAAACTGGATTTTTGTGGGGATGGATATAGAATAGAGAATATAAGTAAGAATCTCAATGTTGATTTTTAATACTATCCTTGGGTATGGAATTAAGTTTATTTTATATATGGTGTGGCTTTTGTAGCACATTTTCTAAAATGTTTTCCTCAACACTACTTATGCATGTCTAACCTGATTTATGTGCCTTCTGACGCCTTAGAGGTCCATATTAAAAATCCAACAAGCAGGTAAGATAACAGGATAACTTTGCTCTGTTACCTTTATCCAAATATTCAGGGGAAGTTATCCTGATAAATGTGCTGCTGAACGTCTGAATATTGGATCCTATAGTTTCCCACACAGATACACAAATCTGGCTAAAAAGCACTCAGACTAAGGACTCCTTTTACTAAGCTGCACTACTGATTTAGTGCACATTAACAAATTAGTGTGCATTAAATGCTAAGAAACCACTAGGTATAAAATGAACAGTGTGACATTTAGTGCACGCTAATCATTAGTGAAAGTGCTTTAGTAAAAAGACCCCTAAAAAACTGTTAACTTGCCCTAAACATATTACTAGCCCATCACCTTTCTGTCCAAGTAATGTTTCCACACAAAATTTTGTGTAAAATTACCTATAGAATTGGGAATAATTTGAAATTAAATTTATGGAGCTAAGCCAATTTTACGTATATAAGAAGTCTTTTTATTAAGGCAGGCTAATGGGGAGATTAAGTGACTTGCTCAGGGTTACAGGGAGCAACTTGAGTTTGAGCCCACAAACTCAGGGTGCGGAGCTTTAACCACTGCGCCACACTCTCCCCTAAAGTTGTTCGTTCACATCGGTGCACATAGCCGATGTATGCACACAACTTAAATAGGCCTAATTGGCAACACATTTACATGGTAGTATAACAGCTCACCTTGACCTGCGCATATACAGTTCCTTTATACACAAATGAAGTTCCATTTAAATGATTATATAAACTAGAATTTACGAATCAACATTCAAAGCCATTTATCCAAATCACAGCTTCTAGTTTACCTAGCTCTGGTTGTGGATATTCAGTGGCAGTATCCTTTTTTTAAAAAATATCTTTATTCATTTTAAAGCTAAAAATTAAGTGCACCATAATATACAGACAATTTACACTTTAACAGCACTTAGGGCTCCTTTTACTAAGGTGCGCTAGCATTTTTAGTGCACACACAAGATTAGCGCATGCTAGCCAAAAAATTATCGCCTGCTTAAAAGGAGGGGGTAGTGGCTAGCGTGCGCTAAAACCGCTAGCGCACCTTTCTAAAAGGAGCCATTAAATTCTATCAAATTATATCTCATAACACATACATGTATCATCCCCCCCTTCTATATATCCAACAATTGCACTTAACCAGAATTGAATTACAAGTATTTCCCCACCCCCCTCCCACCCACTCTAGACATGTATGTTCAAAGGGCAAAATCAACAATCACTCCTTACAGAATTTTGTCAATGGCTCCCAAACATCCTTAAATTTCCTATAATGTCCCTGCTATATGGCAATTCCATTTTAAAAATGTGGCATAAAGATTCCCACCAGAAATTATAATTTAACCGGTCCCAGTTTTTCCAGTTCTTTAAAATAAGTTGTATGGCCACTCCTGTCATAATAAAGAGAAGTTTATTATTATGGGAAGATATTGGGCTTTTAGCCCTCATTATCTTACCAAATAGCACTGTATCGTATGTCAATGCCACTGGATTTTCCAATATTTTATTTACTTGACCACAAATGGATCTCCAAAACTTAAGTATCAAGGGACAAAAGTACAGTAGATGATCGAATGTCCCTACCTCGAGATGACAGTGCCAGCATCTATTAGACTTAGAACTATCCAATTTCTGTAAATGAACAATGGTCCAAAAAGATCTATGTAACAAGAAAAACCATGTTTGTCTCATAGATGCAGATGCCTTACACCTCATCCTCCAAGTCCAAATTTGTGGCTATTGAGACACAGAAATCTGCTGTTTTATCTCAATGCTCTAAATGTCAACAAGACCAGTCTTTGGTTTCTTATTCAAAAATTCAGATATTAATTTGTACCACTGGGCAGCATGATGCCCAAGGAAATTTATCTGGAAGCATAGGATCGGCAAGCTATACTGATTTTTAAGATTTCGCCAATCAGGGAACCCCTTCTGAATGGCTTGCTTAACTGCAACCACTTATAATTTTGAGACTTAGCAATATCAAATGTTTGTTGCAGCCGTGAAAAGTCAAGCAGCTTTCCCTCTGATACTACATCATCCAAAGTACATATGCCCGCCTGCATCCAGTGCTTCCAGAGGATCTTAAACCCACCGATTTGAATCTTGGAGTTCAGTCAAAGGTGGCTTTATGAATCGGAATAGGTGTTAAATTATTAATAAATTTTAATGTCTGCCAAGTGTCCAATAAAATTCTATTGTCCTTATATACCCTAGGTAACTTGATACTTAAAATGTGACACAATCTCAATGGAGACAGGAGTTGCCATTCCAACCATAACCAGTCTGGAAGATTTTCCTTGAGCTCGGAGAGGATCCAAAACATACCCTGACGCAGTATATAGGCCTGATGGTACCTATAAAAATTGGGAAATCAGTGGCAGTATCCTGATAAGGGTTGATATTCAATGTGATTTAACTGTCCAGAAATGGCTTATGGCCAGTTAAATTGCCTATTTGGGGCTAACAACCAGAAATTGCAACTGAAAATAACTAAAAACTGGTTCTTTTGGGTGCATTCCAGAGGCAAAATCAGCACTTGGCCGGTTAAGGACCAGGTTAGCTACGTTAAAAAGGACTGCATGAATATCAGTCATATGGTAACCCATAGCTGGTTAAGTGAAAATTCTGATTTGTCCATTCTACACAAATAAATTGTGTGTGTGTGGAGGGGGGTGCCTTTTACTAAGCTGTGGTAAGTGCTAATGCACACCTACTACAGCAAAAATTGCATGCCATAGGATGTTAGTTTTGCCATCTGCTTGTGGTATTTATTTTTGGAGGGGGCATGTCAGTGGCACAGAATGCATTATTCTGCTAGCATGCTGACTTTACTGCTGCACTAACTTGTTAGCATGTCCATAAGGTGGGAGCCCGTAGTACTCCTAAATAGTAGGAGGCAAGTATTCCCATGGTAATTTTTTTAAAGGGTCAAAAAAGATATAATAGGAAAAGGTCAAATTTATAGCAGCACTAGAAATTGGCTTAGCACATGGGAAAGACCCACCTAAGGACATGCTAAGCCCATTTCTTAGTGCAGCTTAATAAAATACCCTTCAGTGCACTACTGTACTGACCACCATCAGAGTTCTATGCAGGCCTGTGAACATGCATGTAATATGAACTATAGAGGAGCATATAATTAATTTTATAACAGAGAAGATGAAAAGGATACAGTTTGTATCCCAAAATAAGTAAAAATAAGAAAAGATTATGAGAATAACTGCTAAAGCACTTGAAGAAACAATAAAGTCAAGAAACAGGCAATCTATTTTGAGTTTCTTTAAGAACTTATGATATAAAGCAGTAAAGAAGCAAAATGAAATACTGCAGAAGATGGGATACTATGAATTTAGAAAGCTATTATTTCAGTTATAGGGTCTGATTTACTAAGCCTTTCCCCTCCCTATAGCCCTTAATTTGAGTTGCATTAAATCCACATATGAAGTTCTTTCAATTATGAATCTAATGAGTGTGCTGTGGTGTTTATGGAACTGTAATTACAAACTACATTTTTGTAGTTTATTTCCTTCTTCTAATTATAGGATAGTAATTAGAGAGTTCTGCTGCAACAAATACATCCTAGAGAAAAAATATTATCTGCCAGAGTCATAATGTACCAAATGCATAAATTTGACTTTTGTTTCCACTTTGTCTTTAGCCTTTTAATTATAAGCTTATAAGAAGAAATCTATCTGATATACTTTTCCATAGTTGTTTTTATATTACAGAAATATTTATTTTCAGTTTATATAATTTCATTTAAACTTCCCACCAACAGATACACATAAAAAAAAGAAAACGCTTTACAAAGCATTGTAATTATCATAGTGGAATATACATACTAAAGGGTGACTTTTGCCCAGGCATGAAAATAAATATGCTAGTTTTCAAAACTTGTAGTTATACAACTTTGGGAATTTGAAGTAGAGAGTGACATAGGAATGGTTATCACAGTAATTACTGCAGTCATGGAGAGAACATTTAAAAATTCTCCAGAAATACTGTGGTAACAGTAGGCCATTCCACAGTAGTGCTGTAACAACAAGGACCATTATTGTGGCATTCCTACATGCAGAAGCCTTCCCAAGTCCCCATGCTTACCAGCTCAGCTCCCATGATCCTGCCTCTCTCTTCAAGTTTAATGGGTCCCTGGCAGCAGCAGCGATTCCCACATGCTGCCTGCCACTGACTCAGAAGTTTTTTATGTTTGGGGCAGTGGAAATTCTCTAATGCTCTGAACTTTATCCAAAAGGGGTATCACTTCACCTTGCCCTACTAAATACCAGAGGTATTGACTTGTTGGTAAGTGAAAGAAAATTTTGTAGGGTTCACCATCAGTCCTGACTCTCTTCTAAGTGACTGGGCCAATATGATGTGAAAATCACTACATTGTCCATGTAGGCTGCTACATAGTCCATATGCCCTCTTATCACCTGATTCATGATGTACTGGCAAGAAGCAGCAGCACCATGAGGTCCGAATGGCATGCCAGTGAATTGTTATAAGCCTTTTGAGGAACTAAAGGCCATTTACATTTTTGCATTCTCTTAATGGAATTTGCCAATATCCCTTCATTAAATCTAATGTGGTGAGATATTGGGCCATCCCTAGTTGCTCTAGAAGTTCATTGATCTAGGCATTGGATAGGCATCAAACTCAGAGATGGCATGTATTGCCTAAAATCAATGCAAAAACAAGTACTTCCATTGGGTTTGGGTACAAGTACTATAGGGCTTGACCATGGACTTTTAGATTCCTCAGTCACCCAATTTCCTCCATCTTTTCTATGAGCTGTTTCACAATAGTTTGCTTAGTCTCAGGGAACCAGTAGGGCTGTTGTCTAACTACTCATTCAGGAGGAGTGATGATGTCATGTTGCATCAAATGGGTTTGGCCAGTGACATGGGAAATGACATCCTGAAATTCTTCCACTAACTCCTCCACTTCCTTCTTTTGGGGTTGATTCCTACTTGACCCTCCTTTTTTATATTGGCTAACTGGGGCCCAAATTCCTCTTCCTTTGCCTGGTGCAAAGCTGACACTAAAGCTTCCTTTTCCTTCCATGGTTTTAAAAGATTGATGTGATATGTTTGCACTCTACCTCTAGAATCCTATACTTTATAATCAACAGCATTTAGTTGATCCACTATTATCACAGGTCCTTTCCTTCAGGTGGTGCTCCATTAATTACCTTGTGTCAATCTGTAGGTTTTCAAGTTTTCGCATACGCAGATGATATTCAACTCCTGCATCCTATAGACACTAACAACATATCTGACATTCATGAGATCAGTGAGAAACTTGACCAGGTTCATCAATGGCTGAATACAAATAAATTGGCTCTTAATATAAAAAAAACAAATGTGATGCTCTTTCCATGGAAAGAAAATCCCACACTTATTGCTCCTATCTCCATAAAAAATGTTCCATTACAGACAGTCAACAATACAAAAATTTTAGGTGTAATTTTTGATTCCAAACTGAACTTCCACGATCATATTAGTAATACTGTCAAAACTACTTTCTACAGATTACGTAGGATTAGGTCTATTTCAAAATTTTTATGCCCAAAGTCATTAAATATTCTCATTCATTCTTTAGTGATATCCAAATTAGATTACTGCAATGCTCTTTTTAAAGGTATATCATTAACTGAACTCAAACGTTTACAAATTATCCAAAATGTTTCCATAAAACTCATTACCAAATCCAGAAAATTCGACCATGTTACCCCTCTCCTAAAAAACGCGCATTGGCTTCCTATTATCCATCGGATATCATACAAGCTTTGTTTGCTTACTTTCAAGTCTCTACTGCATAAGACTCCTGCTTTCATTTATAAATTACTAATACCATATCACCCAACCAGAACTTTAAGATCCATTGATCAGAATTTACTGACTGTCCCCTCACTGAAATTTATAAACACCAGACGGCAGTTTATATTTTCAGTAACAGCACCACAGACCTGGAATGCTCTCCCAATCTTTTTACGTAATGAGCAAGAATTGGTAAAATTTAAAAGTAATTTTAAAACATTTCTTTTTAATGATGCTTTTAATACTTAATGTTAATAATTTTTTTTTTATTACTAATTTAATGCTTTCCATTTGTTTTGCTTTTATTTAACAAATGTATTTCAAATACCCCTCTTACCTTATGTATTCTAATATGTATTACCCAATGTAAGTATTTATAGTTTGTACTGTTTGTTTTTTATTAATTATCTTTTAATATGTACATCGCTTTGAATTTGATTAAGCGATTAATCAAGAAAAAATAATAAACTTGAAACTTGACAAGGACTAATACCTTTTGCCTTATCTGCAAGCCCCTCTCCTTAATATTTTTGCCTTAATATAGCTTTTGTAGTGCCAGTTTTGACGGGTCGGATCCAAGATGGCCGACGGTCCCGGACGCTGAGCAGCACGCCGGAGATTTTCTGAAAACTTTTCTTTGGAAAGAGTTACTTACTCAGAATGCCGAAGAGGAGAGGCCGCAGCGCTGCTGGAGCCTCGCAGCGTTCGGCGGTCCCCTCGTTCGGCAACATAGAAGAACTCCTGCGTCGGATGCTGGATGTCCCGGCAGCGTCAGTGCCCCCGCTGGAGACGCCTCAGAGGGGCGGGAATGAGGCGATCTCCTTGGGGCTGGAGACTACGCTGAGCCCCGACGCTAGGGCACCTCCCCCACCTCCTCAGGTTACCAGCTCCCCACGAGAGGAGGAGCTGCCGGTAGAAGGCAGGCATCTACCCTCGGAGGCCAGGGAGAACAGTGAGGGGAGCGTGGAGATGGACTCCCTGAGTTTTCAGGTGAGTCCAAAGAATATTGAGGAATTGGAAACATCAGGGACTACTTCAGGCCAGCAGAAGGATTACCAGGAACAGCTGAAAACTGGTGAGACTATTCAAACTTTTAATTCTTCATATGTTATTGAAAAACCCAGAGAAGTAACACTGGATTCAATTTGGGATTTGGTGGCTGACCTAGCCAAGTCTGTCAAGCCCCAGCTTTTGCAGCTGGAAAATAAAATTACTCTTCAAGAAACTGAGATAAAAAATATAAAAGTTGAAATTGGTGAATCTAAGAATTCTATTGAGAATATACAACAGGAATTAAAAGCATCAAAACAGCTTAATGAAGCAATAATAAAAGATAATACAAATATGCGTAGAAATTTGGAAACTTTGGAGAATTTTTCGCGTAATAATAATCTCCGACTGATTAACTTTCCTAAGATACCCTCGGTGACGCCTAGGGATATGTTGAAACGTTATATGTTGGAGATTTTGGGTGTTCCAAAGGATACATTACCACCACTTACTCAAGTATATTACCTACCAATGAAACCTATTAAATCACCATCTAAACAACAGGAGAATAATCAACCAATTAATGTTTCAGCAATTTTGGAACTTTCGGATAGAGAGCTTGCATCTCCGGCAACATTGCTTCTTACTGTGGCTCTTGCCCCAGATAAAAACTGGTTGCTTAGATTGTTCTTTAGAAACAAAATGAAAGAATTTCTTGGACAAAAAATATTAATGTTTCCAGACTTGGCACGGGAAACCCAGAGAAGAAGGCGAGAGTTTCTTTTGTTGAAACCAGGAGTTATATCTCTTGGTGGGACTTTTTTTCTTCGACACCCTTGTAAATGTGTAATACAATACCATATGAAGAAATATGTATTCTTTGAACCATTCCAGTTGACAGCCTTTTTGGTAGGAACTCGGCTGGATGAAGGAAAATCAAAATCAAAGTGAAGTGCATTTGAATAATGATATCCTTCCTCAGCCAAGGGATCTTGTTTTCCTAATATTTGAATTGGTAGTTGTTAGTATTTGTTACTAAGTCCGCCTTATCCTTCTTGGATCTAATTTTGAGGACTTGAGCTGAATTTAAGCTAAAAAATTTTTATTTATTTTACTTGATTACTATGTATTTTACTTTTGAGTATTATTTTCCTGCTTTTCTTCAACTTTCTGTACAAGTGGATACTTGATTTATAACATGTAAAAATTTGATAAATAAATAATAATAAAAAAATAAATAAAAATATAGCTTTTGCTGCCTTTGGTCTTGGGCTAAGCTCTCATGAGCTATCCGGGTCACCGTCCGAATCCTTTTCCTCATGCCTATTAAATAGGACAACAATCCTCTAGGATCCATAAAACATTTCAAAAGTACTGACCCTAAGCAGGCTTGGATGCTCTTATGGGCAGCATAGAGAACAAATGGTACTAATAGATTCCAATTCCTCACATCCCCTATACTCCTTTTTCTCAATATTCTTTTTAGGGTTTGGCTGAATCTTTCTACCAACCCATTGGTTTGTGGATGATATGTAGATGTACACAACTGTCATATTCCGAAAGCCTCAAAGAAATATCTCAAGGTTCAAGACTAAAAATTAGAACACTGATCTGTCATGATCTCTCTAGGAAGTCCTATTTGACAAAACAAGATGGTAAAATCCAGTGGACTTGTGTACCTAAGGGCCCTCAATGAATTAATCCTGCCCTGTTTCAGTCATTTCTAAGTTACAAAATGTTGCTTTAATTGAGTACCTGACCATTGGAGGGATTAAGGTATGATCCTTCTGTAATTTCCCAGTGGTTACTATCCCCCTCCCTTTCTTCTGAAAATGAAACTGGAAAAGAAAACCAGGCTTTATGCAGGTATTATGGCCATTCTGAACAAAGAAGCAAACAGCTTAGAGCAGTGTTTCTCAACTTCTGCAAGCCAAGTCCCCCTAAGCCTAACAAATACCAACCAAATACCCCCACAAGCTCCACCCCTGACCCCACCCCATAATAATAGTACTAATTGTAATGCAATTTCTTCCATCCATTTTTCATATACACACAATATAATCTTATTAATATATAATGGTAACAACAAAATTTAAAAAACACAAAGCACACTGTAAGTACAGAAAATGTTAATTATGCTTTTTTTCCAAAGAGGTCAAGGCAGATGACTTTAAAATATGCAATCAGAGTTGAGGTGGGGGGCGTGGCCATTCAGTGAGCTGGGAGGACATATTTTCCTGAGCTCCATAGCTCTCCCTCCCTAACTGCCTATTTTGAATGATATTCTGCAGCGATTTTCACCTTTACTACTTGCTAGATCTTCCTCTATCATCATATTGGCATTGTCCAGAAAAATGTATCAGACATGGCCTCCAAAACTGGAAAAAAAAAGAGAGAGAACGTGGCAAAGCTGCTGCAAGCACTGAGGGGAAAATGATGGACCCTGCTGAGTAGCCAGATGTAGTTAATGAAGTGCTAATGGTGAAACTCACTGAGGCTGTGGTTCTGGTGCTGGGCTCAAGGCTTGATAAAGTGCAGGAGTCTTTGACTACTCTATCAACTACGGTTCACGAGTTCACTTCCAGGGTCTCTGAGGTGGAACACCGAGTGAACATGGCTGAGGATTCTTTGAACACGGTGACTGTGGAGCTGGCTCAATTACAGTGTAAACTTACCTCCTGTGAAGAAAAATTGAAGGATATCAAAAATTGTTCCAGGCGGAATAATGTGCGCTTGGTGGGCATTCCTGAGCTCATACCGGACAATGATCTAGCTGCTGTGCTTGAAAAATGACTGTCTACTGAGCTTCTTACCACTTCCACTCTGGGGCCATAAAGGATTGAGAGAGTGCATAGACTGGGTAGGAAGCAGGAAGGAGCGGTTTGTCTGCAGAATGTGATCTTATGTATATTAAATTTTGCCATCAAAGATCTGTTCATGAAATCCTATCACCAAAGGAAGGAACTTACTTTTCAAAATCATAAAGTGCTGCTCTTTCAAGGTTATTTGGCGCAGGTGGCATCCTTGAGGAGGCGCTTTTCGCCTATCTGTAAGCAGCTTGCTGAAAGAAACTGAGATTTACTTTGCAATTTCCATCTAAACTTTGAGTTCTGTATAATGGACAACCTTTCGTGTTTGAGACCAGTGATAATGCTAAAGATCAGCTTCGGCAGTGGTTTTCTTAACCAATGGACAATGCTTGAACTTGTGTTTGAGCCTGGTTTGGTGGATGTGACTATTTTGCTACTTGGCCTGGGATCCTCCATGGAGAAGTGAGGGTTTGAGTTGTCTGGGAGCCCGATGTTTTTCTTTTTAGCCTCCTAGCTCCCTGGCCTGCGCTTTGAAAGATTTTTGTTTCCTTGTATTGCAGGGTTTGGCCTTAGCGGGGTCACCTTGTATTGATGATCTAAGTCTGTGTAAAACTTTTCTGAGGAAGCTGATGCTTATTGTTTTTGCTGTGATGCAAGTGGTTATAATTTCTGTTATCTGCTTCTGTATTCTTGTTCTAAGGTTTTAGTATGATGGGCAGTGGGGAGGGAGGGTTATTGATATGAGTGGGGTCTCTGTGATGATTTGGTGGTTAGTGGAGTGGAAGAGGGGATGGGGAGGTTCCATGGGAGTGGGAGGGGGTTGGGGGGAGTGTTGTGCAGCCTGGTATGGAAGTGAGTGTGTTGTGCATGTGAGCCTTTCTTGAAGTTAACTGTCAGGGTGGGGCTGGGCGCCTTGGCAGGGGATATAGGTTATTCTATGTGTTTATTGATTCTCATTTAGTTCCATGACTCCTAAGAGGGGACTCCGTTGTATGTCTTGAAATGTATCGGAGATTAACTCTCCGGTTAAACGCACAAAGATACTTCAGTGTCTGGCCCATCATAAAGCTGACATTGTAGGACTTCAAGAGACCAAGCTTTCCAATCTGGAACATAGTAAATTGATGTGTTCTTGGGTGGGGCAATGTTATTCTGTCTCTTCCTCAAAAGCTAAAGCAGGGTTGTCTCTTCTTAGTCATAAATCCATCCCTTTAAAGATGACCCATATTATTTCTGATCCTGAAGGGCGCCATGTTGTGGTATAGGGTATGTTATATCAGAAAAAGATAATTCTATCTTCTATTTATGCACCTAACACTGCGCAGCATACCTTTTTGAAAAAACTTCTTGGTATATTGCTTCCATTGCAGGATGCTGCATTAGCACATAAAATTCATATGGGTGACTTTAACACTATAATGCATCCTGTAATTGCTCTGGTGGGGGATCCCTCTCCTCATCTTCACATTTGGATCATGGGTTGCCTGCTTTCCTCCTGACTCTTGATCTGGTGGATGTATGGTGCACATTGCAACCAGGGGAACGGGACTACATGCATTCCTCCAGGGTTCGTCACACTACCTCGAGGATTGATTATATATTCCTTTCTAGCTCTTCGTTGCACACTGTTCAAGAGGCAGCCATTGGAGTTTTAGCTGTTTCAGATCATATTTCCCATTTGGCTTGATCTGAATTTGGGGGCTGGAGGTCTCGGGAGAGGGGTGAGATGGCGTTTCCCTGTTGCATTATACCAGGATCTCGATTTTGCAAATTATTTGGTGCAACAGTGGTGGGAGTATGTAGATTTTAATCATATCCATATAGAGAAGGGCACGATGTTTTGGAATGCCGCAAAAGGGGTACTAAGAGGAGCTATAATTGTCTACAGTTCCTAGAAGAATAAGCTATAGGCTTGAAAAATTTTGGAGCTCTAGAAAAAGGTTAAAACTTGTCAAGGGATATTTCTTCGCTCCCCTACTCTGCAGCATAAAAATGATTTTTGTACTGCCCAAGTAGCCTATAATGTGCTCTTGCAGGACAGGGCGTAAAAATCTATTTTTTATTATAAGTATAAGCTACATCATTTCTGAAATCGACTGGGGAGATTACTGGCTTGATTGACTAAAAACTGGATGGGTCCCTCACATATCCCTTCTGTGGGCAAGATGGTTACTCATCAGGACAAGTTGTAAATTTGTTTGTCCAATATTATCAGGAACTCTACACAGCTGAGATGGTGAACCAGAATATAATTGGAGATTTTTCTAGATTCTCTGGCAATGTCACAATTGTCTGATGCTGATCGAATGTTATTGAATGCTTCCATTACACGGGAGGCGATAGTTCAGGTTATAAAATGGTTGCCCCTTTGCAAAATCGCCTAGCCCTGATGGGTTTGGTGGTGAATTTTTTCATCTGCTTGGGGGATACATTGCAGACCCTCTTCGTCGATTATATCAAAGTGCTATTGAGGAGGGTCAGTTTTCAGCAATCTCTAATCAAGCTTTAATTACGGTTTTACCTAACCCAGGTAAAGATCCTTTTTTAGTTGAATCCTACCGTCCTATCTCTAATAAATGTTGATTTAAAAATCTTAGCTAAGGTCCTAGCAGATCGGTTGGCTCCTCTCATTCCAACACTGGTGGGTGTAGACCAAGTTGGTTTTATACAGGGTCATCAGGTGGAGCTTAACGTTCGCAAGCTGTTATTGGTAATGGTCCATTGAGATTCTCATCAGATACTGTCCCTGGTCATTAGCTTTGACTCATAAAAGGCTTTTGACCGGGTCAAATGGGCCTTTCTCTTTTCCTTGTTGCCCGTTATGGGATTTCGGGATACTATCTCCAAGCCTTGCAAGCGTGTATTCTAATCCTGCGGCTGCGGTGTTAGTCAATGGGTGTGCCTCGCAGTTGTTCCCTTTGGGAAGGGAGACCAGGCAGGGATGCCCTCTTTCTCCTTTGCGATATATATTATTTTTGGAACCCTTATTGCTATAGATTCGACACCACTCAGGCCTTACAGGGGTGGAGGTTGGTGATTCTTCGATTTGTTGCTTGGCCTTTGCAGATATTATGGTGATTCCAACTCGTCCAGAGGTCACTTTGTCTTTGTTATTAGATTTGTTTTCTCATATTGGTAAGGTCTCAGGGTTAAAGTTGAATATTTCCAAATCAGAAGCTATGCCTATGAATTTTACCATCTCATCTATTTAGCCTCATTTTCCTTTGAAGGAGGCTCTCGCACAGGTGAAATACTTGGGTTCATATATTCCATCGTCTCTGGCAAATCTTTATGAGTGAAGAAAAAATTGTAAATATAAACGTTGTAAATAGTTAAAGTAGGGGTTCATTCACACCAAAAAATATATAATAACAAGTACAGGACAGTTGACAAAATCATAAATAAACGGAGAAAAATAAACCTCAATTGTGGGTCGCCGGGACTACACAAGTACCCAAAGCTCACCACCTCATCACGGGTTTATAAAAAAACTCTGTACAATTATAAGTTACTTTCACACTTCAACATCTCTTTAGAAGAATAGTTTTCAAAAAATTCTCAAAGGATTTGAATTTCAACGTCCATAAATTTTCTATAATTAGGTGAAACAGTCCCAAACTAACTATATTTATGGCAATCAGCTCCAGCTGTAGACAAATTCAAAACAGGGTTTAATAGCGTGGCTGTAAAACCTGCATAATGGCTTATATAAGAGAGTTAAACACTCATCTGAAGGAGAATCTTCGTCCCGATAGAAAAGATCTTCTATTTCGCCTGAAAGCAGGCTACTTCAGGGGATCCGTTTACACACGGTTATCTCCACGCTTTCAGCTGCATAGCGGGAGGCCTGCTTCTCTCAAAATGGACCATTTTGACCATTTGGAGGTCCATTTTGAGAGAAGCAGGCCTCCCGTTATGCAGCTGAAAGCGTGGAGATAACCGTGTGTAAACGAATCCCCTGAAGTAGTCTGCTTTCAGGCGAAATAGAAGATCTTTTCTATCGGGACGAAGATTCTCCTTCAGATGAGTGTTTAACTCTCTTATATAAGCCATTATGCAGGTTTTACAGCCACGCTATTAAACCCTGTTTTGAATTTGTCTACAGCTGGAGCTGATTGCCATAAATATAGTTAGTTTGGGACTGTTTCATCTAATTATAGAAAATTTATGGACGTTGAAATTCAAATCCTTTGAGAATTTTTTGAAAACTATTCTTCTAAAGAGATGTTGAAGTGTGAAAGTAACTTATAATTGTACGGAGTTTTTTTATAAACCCGTGATGAGGTGGTGAGCTTTGGGTACTTGTGTAGTCCCGGCGACCCACAATTGAGGTTTATTTTTCTCCGTTTATTTATGATTTTGTCAACTGTCCTGTACTTGTTATTATATATTTTTTGGTGTGAATGAACCCCTACTTTAACTATTTACAACGTTTATATTTACAATTTTTTCTTCACGGAATACGATTGTACCTTCAAATCTTTATGAGTGCAATGTGCAAACTTTGCTTAAAAAGTCTATTGAGTGTATGCACATCTGGGGTTCTCGTCCTGTATCATTGGTGGGCCAAATATTTCTATATAATATGATGATTGTCCCTCACTGGTTATACTTGTTACAAACCTTATCTATATGGCTGAGTAGACAAGATTTGAATATCTTATATAGAGAACTTCGTATTTTCATGTATGTATGTGTGTGGTATGTGTGTGTGTGTGTGGTATGTTTGTGTGTGTGTGGGAGGGGGAATAGCCCAGGTTACCTTTGCAGGTTCTGATGCTATCCGTGCCCAAGGGGGGGCTGGGGTTCTTGGACCTTTGGGTCTATAATTTAGCATGTGGGTTACGTGTGTTGCAAGATTGGCATCTTGAAACTTCGGTTGCTCTTGATTTTTTGTTGGAAAAAGACTTGTTGGTGCCTCTCTCGGTTATACCTTCTTCATGCTCCATCATCGCACTTGACTGCCTGTTTGAAAGGGCATGTTGTCTGGTCTTATATGTATGGATTGGAAATTGCTGTATAGGAATTACAGGTGAATTTTAACATTTCCCCTTTTCTACCTCTGATGGGGAACCCGAGTTTTAGTCTGGCGAGCAAATCTCATACTTTCAGGGTTTGGTATGACAAGGGTATTAAGTGGATGGGAGCAGTGTTCCCTCTAAGCGGGCGGGTGTTGTGAGCAAACTTTTTTCACTGTGAGCTAAAAATATCGGGCGCCAGCAAGTTATGAGCCAAATAAATATGTTGCTTTCTACCACAGAACTTCCTTACGTTTGTATGGAATCTATCCCCTTTCAACTTTAGAGAGTGCCCTCTCGTTCTCCCTGCCTTAGCTACTAAGTCTATTCCCTTCAGTACCTTGAATGTTTCTATCATGTCCCCTCTCAATCTCCTCTGCTCAAGGGAGAAGAGGCCCAGTTTCTCTAATCTTTCGCTGTACGGCAACTCCTCCAGCCCCTTAACCATACGTGACAAAAAATCAATTCATGTAGCAAATGCTACATTTATCTTTTGGCATGGCCCATCATGTAGCAAATGCTATAACTGATGGGCCATGCCAAAAGATAAATATATATATACTAAAAAATAAAAAATAAAAATAAATATATACTAGGAGTAAAGGGGCATGCAATAAAGCTTTTAAGTAGTAGATTTAAAACAAACCTGGGAAAATATTTTTCATTCAACATGTAATTAAAAAAAGATTTGGATAATTTCCTTAAAAAATCTGCATGACATTATTAAGATGGACTTAGGAAAGCCCACTGCTTATTCCTAGAATAAACAGCATAAAATCTGTTTTACTCTTTTGCACTGTTGTGCTTTCAGCAAAATGTTTTAAACACAAAAACAGAAAATCACATGCACAGGCATTAGGTCACCCAGGCATCTAGAATTAGCAATCTTGCACAGCCAGCCTATGATTGACAGGAGCTGCCAAATCACATTGAAAAGGATGATAAGGAAGGCAGATAAGAGATGGTGGAAGGAAGACAAAACGAAAAGGCAAGAACAAAACTGAAGTAGAAACGAGCCAAACATACAGTATAGCATACAAAAAATGTATGTTTTCCTTTGGCTTCCAAAAACTGATTGGCATCCAAGTTCCCTAAAGTTTCACACAGTCATCTTCTAATAATGTCACCATATACAGTTGGCTTGCCAGAAATATGTTTAGGATGCCACTGCAACTCTACCAACAGCATATTAACTTAACAGTGTAGCTTCAAAATAACTGCATCTCTATCCTTCCCTCCCCCCTGTGGTTTTTAGCATATCTCTCTTCTCATTTCCTCCACTCAGATCTGATCATTCTCTGCTCTCTCTTCCCTTTTCTTCTCTGGTCTTCCTTCTCTATTTTCTGCCTCCATCTAAATTAAATTCTTTCTTACTATTTAGTCCCGTTTCCCTCTTTTCACTGTGTCTACACACAGCTTGTCACCCCTTTCCCTCACCCCTCCATTATCTTACTATTTTCTTCCCCCTTTATTTATCTCCTCCTTCCATCCAGTATGTGTTCTTTCCCCACTTCCATTCAGCATCTGCTCTCCCTTCTCAACTGACATCCATCTGCCTTCTGCTCTCTCTCCCTTCTTCTCACTTCCATCATCTGTCCCCTTCTCTCTCTCTCTCTCATCTCCTCCATTCCATCATCTGCCCCTTCTCTCTCTCTCTCTTTCTCCCCCCCCCAACTTCCATCATCTGCCCCCCTTCCCCTCACCTTTGTGGGTCACTTTCTTTCCCCTGAGGGTGGCTCATGTCACAGGGGAAGCTTTGGCCGAGCAGAACCGCTTGATTGACAGTGGAACTTACTTGATTGATGTCGATGCTGGGGCCCGTTGCCGTTTGAAGGAAAAAAAAAAAGGTGGAAAAAAGGAACCTGTAAAGGCGAGAGGAAGGGAAACCTCCAGGACAGCTGCTTTTTGCCCTCCTTCAGCGGCCCAAGAGTTCAGACCAGCAGCGGCAGCTCTGTATGCTTTTAACTTCGGCACAGAGCTGCCCCTAATCAATAGTTTAGCGCGGTTTCATGAGGCAGCCTCGGGGCCTTTGATAGCCGGCCCGCTTCGATGATGCGATGTGGGCCGGCCTAGCAGTGGTTTCTTGTAGCATGGCGCAGGAATATAAATTTTTTCATATAGCTTTTGTTTCTTCTTGGAGGGCGTATAGAGCTAGGTTTGCTGAGTGGGATCTTTGTCTCAAATGCGGTCAGGGTCATGCTACCCTGGGACATATGTTATGGACCTGCCCTAAAATATAACCTTTTTGGTCTCATTTATGGAGTTTTTTAGGTCATTGCTGCCATCTTTACCTGCATTCTCCTCAGATTGCTCTTTTTTAGGCTGAAAGTGATTTAACTACATTGCCTGGAGGTCACTGACTTTTGGTGTCCAAGGTGCTGCTGTTGGCAAAAATGGTGATCCTGGTAGAGCTGTGTCTGGAAGGGAGGTGAGTGGATGGGCAAAATTTCAGGATATCTTGGAGGTGTATTGGGACTCTCTGCCTCACCGGGCGAGAAGTTTACTTCTTAATTTTTAGTTTACTTCTTAACTAGAGGATGACACGGTGGCTGTTACCCACGGCTAGCGGTTGCGTCAGAGGAGAAGCTTCCACTCGCACACAAATGACTGCAGGCAGGCTTCGCCGGCTTGAGCAACTTACTTTACTAACGCACCGCGAAGGTAAGGGGGATTTTCGGGCCATGCGAGGGGGTGCTGAAGGGTGGTGAGGTGGCGAGAGGGAAGGGTGGTGGTGGGGAGAAGGCGCTGGAAGGGAAATGGGGAAGAAAAGAGTGGGCATAAGACGCTGGATGGGAAATGGGGAAGACAAGAGTGAGCATAAGACGCTGGAAGAGAAATGGAGAAGACAAGAGTGGGGAGAAGACGCTGGAAGGGAAATGGGGAAGAAAAGAGTGGGGAGAAGACACTAGAAGGGAAATGGGGAAGACGAGAGTGGGCAGAAAATGCTGGAAGGGAAATGGGGAAGACGAGAGTGGGCAGAAGACGCTGGAAGGGAAATAGGGAAGACAGAGTGGGCAGAAGATGCTGGAAGGGAAATGGGGAAGACAGAGTGGGCAGAAGACAGAGATGCCAAACTATGGGGGGAGCGGAGGGAAGAAGATGGATGCCAGACCAATTGGAGAGGGGGTGGGGAAAGGGAAAGGCACAATAATAGAGCAAATGGAAGATGCTGAAAGAAGACAGACAATGGATGGAAGGAATTGAATGAGAAGTTGAGGAAAGCAGAAACCAGACAACAAAGGTAGAAAAAAAAATTCTATTTCCTTTTTTTTTGTTTTGTTTTAGGATAAAGTAGTATATTAGTTGTGTTGATAAAAATTTATAAACAAAGCCCTGCCAGCTGAACATCTCTTTCTTTAGTTCAGCAGCCAGAACTTTGATTTATAAGGAAGGAATAAGCTAAATATAGCAGTACTGAGGTTTGTATGGATGCTGTGGGGATGGGGACGGGGCAGTGAAAGGGACGGCGGGGATGGGGCGGTGAAGGGGATGGTGGTCCGGGGACGGGGCAGTGATGGGGACAGAATTTTTCCCTGTGTCATTCTCTACTCTTAACTTCTGTTGTCGGAGGGGAGGGGGGTGTCTGGAACTGCTTTTATGTTAGTTTTGTTTTTGCAACACCTGCAGCTCACACTGGTTATGAACGGGAATCCCATTATCAGTGTCACACACTTGAGGGGATGTTGGATTAGGGGGGAGTTATGGGAGGTTTTGGGTTTGAATGAACAGATAAAACTGAAAAATTTTGGATTTGGGCAATTGTTGTTTTGATATATTGTTTTGTTATGCAATTGTTTTTGCTTTTGCTGTTTTCTGGTTTATCTTGCCTAGATACTGTGTTGTTGTTGTGTTTGTATATGCACAAATAATGCTGGGCTGTATATTTGTTTATGTACTTAATTTTGAGCTTGTGGAGACCAGTACTGGTGTTATTGTTTATTGCTTACCATTTGTTCAATAAAGAGATTATATATATATATAGATAGATAGATAGATAGATAGATAGATAATCAGTAACCACTGTAGAAAAATAGACAAATGTAGAGCAAAATATAGACAGCAAATATAAATTCACAAAAATGACAAATTTTGATCACTAAATTGAAAATAAAATTATTTTTCCTACTTTTGTTAGAACATAAGAACATAAGAGTTGCCTCCGCTGGGTCAGACCATAGGTTCATCGCGCCCAGCAGTCTGCACCCGTGGCGGCCCATTAGGTCTACAACCTGTTAAGTGGTCCCTGCCATTTCCTATAACCTATCTCTAATCTATCTGTACCCTCTAATTCTCTCTGTACCCCTGGTGATTTCATGAGTGGTTGCATTTCCTTCTGACTGTGCATCCAATATGTCTTTCTTTCTGCCTTCCGTATACCTCCTCTTCTCCAGAAACCATTCCCTTCCCCAACCAACATCTCTCTCTCCATGAGAAGCTTCCACCCACACATGCAAGCGACTGCACAAACACTCTGGCGGCTTTCAACAAGACTGAAACCTTAAAACGCGCCGCAAAGGTAAGGGGGAGGGAGATATATAGATTCGGGTGGGTAGGTAGGAAGGAGGGAAGGAGGGGGCTGCGCGTGATCGGTGACCACGCACGTTCCCTCCCTTAACTGCGGGGACAAGGCCATTCACCGCTCCATGGGGCGGTGGATGGCCTTGTCCCCGTACCTGCGGTGAGCACCTTTCCACCCTCCACCATTTTGGCGGGTTACCCATGGCTACTCACGACTAGCTGCAGGTAACATCCACCGTGTCATTCTCTATACTGTACCTTCTGTATCTAAATACTGAATATAAGGCACCTGAAGGCCTGAAGGCTACTAAGTGATGTACTGTATATTTAGATGCAGTAGATATTTTTCATGTCCTGTAGGCATCATATTCTCCCCCCCCCAAAAAAAAAAAAAAAAAAAATATATATATATATATATATATATATATTATACTATGGTTTAAGCTTGGTTTACAGTCCACTGTACTAACCACTAGGGTACTATTCTGTTTTACTGGGATGTTTCTGTGGCCATAGTTTTGAAAACGATGCCAGACAGATGTTCATGTCCTTGTTTGGTTTTTTTTTGTCATTCAAAAGTTGTGTTTCACTTTGGAAAATGGCTATTCATTTTGGATGTTTTCAATGTAAAAAAAAAACATCCATCTCACAGTCATAAACAGGAAATCTAGACATTTTTACTGTTTGATTATGACTGTGAACTGGACTTTTTTTTGGACTTAAGACTTTAAAAAAAAACAACACTCCACATAATCTTCTTGCTGTCAGTTCAAAGAAAGCATATTTAACTGACTTTAACTTTACCATACATTTACACGGGTATTTTAGGAAAAAGAGAATTGCAAACTTGAGCACAAAAATCTTTTCTTTCTCTTTTGAGTTTCTTTTCTTACATCATGAAAAATGCTGATTTCATGTCCCAAAAAAGCTAAATCTTGCAGCGTAAAGTACAGAACCAGTCACAATATGAAGGAAGAACCAAAGCCTCAATTAAAATCACCAAAGTATCAGAGGACTATAGAACTCTTCCCACCCTTTAACTTTTCTACTGACATTGTAGTTCTAGCGCCCTCTTTTCTACTTTATCCTGTCTTGCTATGTTGCAGTACCCTTATCCTCTCTTTTAGGCTGTAAGCTGCCTAGGTGGCTCGTATGGTAGGAAGGACAGAAAATTCTAATAAACTTTAAACTTGAAATGTTTAGAACATCCATTTCTAGACCTAATTCCTCTTGAACACTCACCAAATCTTTTTTCCCATATATATCTTTGAAAGTGGTGGCATCGACTCTTCTGGAATATGAAGAATCTCTTTTATATAGTGCTTCAACATAGCATGAAATATCAATGGCAATTTGGGATAGTTCATTATGGGGTCCTTTTACTAAGGCGCACTAGCGCTATAACGGCTAGCGTGCCTTAGTAAAAGGACCCCTATATGTAAATTAGAACATTAGAACATAAGAACTGCCGCTGCTGGGTCAGACCAGTGGTCCATCGTGCCCAGACACAGTATCTGTCTCCACCACCTTTTCTGGGAGACTGTTCCATGCAAGGTAGGGAAAACGAGAGGGCACTCTCTAAAGTTGAAAGGGGATAGATTCCGTACAAACATAAGGAAGTTCTTCTTCATCCAGAGAGTGGTAGAAAACTGGAACACTCTTCCGGAGTCTGTTATAGGGGAAAACACTCTCCAGGGATTCAAGACAAAGTTGGACAAGTTCCTGCTAAACTGGAACGTACGCAGGTGAGGCTAGTCTCAGTTAGAGCACTGGTCTTTGACCTGGGTGCCGCCGCATGAGCGGACTGCTGGGCACGATGGACCACTGGTCTGACTCAGGAACGGCAGTTCTTATGTTCTTATGTTCTACCACCCTTTCTGTAAAAAAGTATTTCCTTAGATTACTCCAGAGCCTATCATCTCTTAACTTCATCCTATGCCCTCTCATTGCTGAGTTTCCTTTCAAATGAAAGAGACTTGACTCATGCGCATTTACATTACATAGGTATTTAAATCTCTATCATATCTCCCCTCTCCTGCCTTTCCTCCAAAATATACAGATTGAGATCTTTAAATCTGTCCCATTACGCCTTATGATGAAGACCACATACCATTTTAGTAGCCTTCCTCTGGACCGACTCCATCCTTTTTATATCTTTTTGAAGGTGCAGCCTCCAGAATTGTACACAATATTCTAAATGAGGTCTCACTAAAGTCTTATACAGGGACATCAATACCTCCTTTTTCCTACTAGCCATATGCAACCTAGCATCCTTCTAGCTTTTGCCGTCACCTTATCAACCTGTTTGGCCACCTTAAGATCATCACATACAATCACATCCAAGTCCCGCTATTTTGTTGTGCACCTAAGTTCTTCACTCCCTAATATGTACTGTTCCCTCGGGTTTTTGCAGCCCAAATGCATGACCTTAGCATTAAATTTTAGCTGCCAAATTTCAGACCATTCTTCAAGCTTCGCTAGGTCTTTCTTCATGTTATTCACACTATCCGGTGTGTATTGCAGATTTTCGTATCATCCGCAGAGACAAATTTTACCCGACAACCCTTCAACAATATTGTTTATAAAAATGTTAAAAAGAACAGGCCCAAAAACAGAACCTTGAGGCACACCACTGGTAACATCCCTTTCCTCAGAGCGATCTCCATTGATCACTACCCTCTGTCGCCTTCCACTCAACCAGTTCTTGACCTAGCCTGTCACTTTGGGACCCATCCCGAGGGCACTCAGTTTATTTATTTGACGTCTGTGTGGAACACTGTCAAAGGCTTTACTAAAATCTAAATATACCACAACTAGCGCACATCCTCTATCCAATTCTCTGGTCACCCAGTCAAAGAAATTGATCAGATTTGTCTGACAAGACTTACCTCTAGTGAATCCTGTTGCCTCTGGTCCTGTAATCCACAGGATTCCAGAAACTTCACCATTCTTTGTTTAAAAGCGTTTCCATTAATTTGCATACCACAGAAGTCAGACTAACTGGCCTGTAATTGCCTATTTCTTTCTTATTTCCACTTTTGTGGAGAGGGACCACATCTGCTCTTCCCCCGTCCTCCAGTACCACTCCTGACTCTAGAGACTTGTTGTAGAAAGGTATCGATCAATAGATTCAGAAACAGAAGTAGAAGGCTGTTGGAGTTTAGGGGGATACACCTTCAACTTGTTTTTCCCTTTCACCATCAGGAAAGCCAGGAAGAAAGATTCAACGCAGTGCTGCTGTCGCCATATTCCTTCATTTAACTGCACCTTAATTTACCACACGTTATTGACTCCAGGAATAATACAATTGTGATAAAACTCACAAACTGATTAAGTTCCCCAGGAGTGTCAGATCACTAATGCGTGGTCTGAAGCTCATGGGGGAATATTTGTTTAATGGGCTGGTGTGGAAAACATTCAGATAGCTTCCCTTCCCCTCTCCCACCCTCTGCTGAAGTTACTCCTAAAGGCCCCACATCCTTGCTGTACACCGCCCTTCCCCCCTCAGATTTACCCAAAATTATTCTGGTGGCCTAGGGTAGCGATCCCCCACTGCTCCTGCCCATGCTGGCACCAGATTCAAACGGTGGGCCACAACCCCTAGAAGTAGTCTTGCAGAATTACTGCTAGGGCTCAGGCTGCCATATAAGGGGTTTTATGTTTTTGCTTTTTTTTTTCCTTTTTGATGCTTTGAGTTGGCATTATTTCTCCAGGAATTTTGTAGCTTGCAAAGTTCACTGCAAGCTATTGATTTACATAATAATCAGGTATTGTGCATGCATTTACATGCTTTGCATATCATTATTATGTAGCCCTCGATAACTTAAATTAACATGCTTTACAGTAATATAACACGTCAGTGCCATTTGACGTGCATTAAGGTAAATATATTGTACATTATTCCTTACCATGTTAGTAATTAGTCCCCTAAATGCCCCTAAAGAGCAACACAAATATATTTTGGGGAACCTGAGTACCAGAGTGACAGATATTCACATATATATAGAGAGAGAGAGATTTAATTACCATATTATTTTACAATGAAAGATTAAAATAAATCATAAAAAAATAAAAACATAACCTATGTGTGTCTATGTACAGTATGTACCTTTCTTTTAATACAGGGGCTTTCTAGATGATAGAATAGAAAATTCAACTCTTCTTAGCAAAGAACATTTCAAGTAATCATATAGGTGGTGCCTTTCTCCTTTGACATGCTTCTTCCATCTGTTATAAACTATGTTGCAATCCCTGTATCATAAATCACAGTATAAAATTCCATTTTACTCAGCTGCCACATAAATCTCAACCATTCCAGTGATGTTATATGATCCTGGATTGGAATGCAATTTCCTGTCTCTCTTTTGCATTACACAGCTGGGCAATACAGTTTGTCCACCTGCTTATTCTTCACTGAGTGTACTTGAAACAGGTGAACGAAGAAGGAAATTTCACCAAGATCAAAAGATATGTTCAAAAGAATAGCTTAATCCATCTGGAACTACTCAGGGCTGTCAATCAGAAATATAAGGCTCACTGGAATTTAAAGTGGAATTTTTGTTTCCCCTTCTTTCAAACTGGTGGAAGTTCAAATGAACATCTGACAACAGTTGACATTTTCTTTCACAGGGCATTTATTGTTCAGATGGTTTAAGTCAGACACTGAGATATAAAGTAAGCAAAGAACTGGACTCTAGCCAGTGTCATCTTTGTCTAGAGTTGCCAAAATGGAAGGGAATTGGATTTTTATGTTCTGACTCAAGCGTTTTCTCCTGCATTCTATACCTTAACAAAAGTAAAAAAACAAACAAAGTTTTGAGACGTGTATAAGCATTTAAAAAAATCTTTTCCTCTAAATTTAGCATACAGGAATAAGTCAACAAGTTATCAGGTCTTTTTGTTCCTTAGGTTTGAAAAAAGTTCTTTTATGAATCTGAAAATTAGTCTTGTAAAAGCCAAAATGTGCCAGCTACAGTATATGTAACACTTGTTGGAAAGCTGGGGTCCATCCCTACCTGATTTCCTGCATGTTTAAGTGCTAATGGTCACGAAGCTGGTATAGTGGAACTCTGGGGCTGAATTCTCACTTTGGGTAGGATTGACCCGAGTCCTCTGTGACTGCAACAGATTTCTCACTCGCTCTGCAAAGGTCCCAAGCTGGAAAACAAAAAACAAGGTCTGGAAAATTAAGACAGGCTGAACTAGATCCTTTAATGCACCAGGAAAGACTTCATATAATCCACACCCGCAATTCATAAGTACTTACTACAATACTGTTGTACCAGAGCATAGAAGCACTTTCATTTTAATTCTACAATGCAACCACGCTGTCAGAGACTCAAACTCATTTATGTCATGAACTTAGTCTCAGCCAACTGACTTAACTTCCCTCTCTAATGAACTTAAATCTAGGCTTTTCATTTATTTTTAATGTTCTACAATATTTAACCCAGTAATACAGTACTATGATTTTTATTTTATTTTTTGAAAGCATGTTTATTGAGGTCATCCAGAACAACAAAGGGCATACAAGAAATACAGATGCCAACAAACACTATGATTTACTCAGGTATTAAACTTAAAGTGGATGATGAAAGTTCTATACAAACAATGTTCTTTAATGTTTTTTTTGCATAGCCCTGCTATAGGGGCTTCCACAGCACATCCACATCCTAGCCTGGTCAGAAATTATCGGCCTCTTTATAAAGCCGTACTAGTGGCTGCGCTGCGCTAACAGCCCCAAAGCCCATAGAGATTTAAAGGGCTTCGGGGCTGTTGCTGCGTGGCAGCCGTTAGCGTGGCTTTGTAAAAGAGGCCGTAAATGTTACCAAAAACTTACTCTTTGGTGACCAGCTAATGAAGAAAGCCAGATCAGAGACCTATTGCATTCTTACTACACATAATAGTCTGATTAATTTTATTTGGATTAAAGACAAAACCTTACTTTTCTAATGAAGTCTGGCTAGGAACACCTGGCAAAATGCAATTAGTACTTATATATCTTTCTGTCAATTATATACTGTAGTATTGATATATTCAACAGTAGGGACACACAAATGCTCTAATTCAGGGGTGCCCACACTTTTTCGGCTTGCGAGCTACTTTTAAAATGACCAAGTCAAAACGATCTACCAACAATAAAATTAAAAAAAACACAAAGCATACTGTACGCAGAGAAAATGTTAATTATCATTTATATTCTGGGTTTTTTTTCAAAGAGATCAAGGCAGATGACTTTACGCAATGTCACTTCAGTAACAACCATACAAAAATAGACAAATATACCCCCTCCCTTTTTACTAAACCGCAATAGCGGTTTTTAGTGCAGGGAGCTGTGCTGAATGCCCTGCGCTGCTCTCGACACTCATAAGCTCCCTGCGCTAAAAACCACTATTGCGGTTTCGTAAAAGGGGGCCATAGTGCAAAATATAGACAGCAGATATAAATTCTCAAAATGGCCACATTTTGATCACTAAATTGAAAATAAAATAATTTTTCCTACCTTTGTTGTCTGGACATTATTCAAATCTTGTTGGTCCCAGGCTCTGGTTGTCTTCTGATAACTTGCTTGCCAAGGTCTCCTTCTTTCTTCTTTCTCCATGCTAACCATCCATCTTCTATTTCTGTCCTCCTCTTCCATTTCCCTTCCCTCCCCTGGAAGTCTGGCATCTTTCCTTTTTTTCATCTCCATCCACAGATCCACCTTTCTCAACTACCCTTTCATTGAGCATCTCCCTCTCCTTCCCCACTACCCCAGGGTCCACCATCTCTCCCTTTCTTTTCCCAACTACCCTCCTATCCAATATTTCTTTCCCCCCTCCACACCATTCCTTGTGTCCAACTTCTCTCCCTTTCTGTTCCTTCCCTCCCTAAATCCACAATCTCTCTCCCACTCCTCTGCTTTTAGACACATTATTTCTTCCCCCCCAAAGTCCAGCATATGCATGTCTCTTTGAACCCCCCCTTCCCTCCCTCCCTCCATCCGTGTACTTCTACAGCAGGGCCCCGAAGGCTTGCACCCCACCCCTTGAAGGCCTGCCTGTCCCCCTGAAGGTCTGCACCCCCCAAAGGCCTGCACATTCCCCCCTGAAGGCCTGCACTACCCCTTGAAGGCCTTCCCCTGCCCTCCCCCCCCATAAGGCCTGCATGTTCCTCCCTGCCCTCCCACAACCTTTGACCTAATTCCTGCAGGGAGCAGCCTGCAGAGAGGATCGCTGGTACTTTAGCAATCCTTGCAGGTTGCCATAGACCTCAGGAGCTGTCTTCCCTCTGCCCCAATCCTACCTCTGACTCAGAGGAGGGACGGGACCGCGGCAGAGGGAAGACAGCTCCTGAGGCCATGGCAACTGCAAAAATTGCTAAAATACCGGGAAGCCAGGGAGAAAGCTGGATGTCGCCCAGCGGCAGCTGCTCATCCGACGGCTACAGCAAGATGTGGACCAATGGGGCCAACCCCAAACTCTCCGTGGAGAACAACGAGGGCAAGCTGCCCTGCGCAGACTACATCAACATGTCCCCGGCCAGTGGCTCCACAACCAGCACCCCTAAACCCTAAACCCGACCTACCTAAACCCGACTACCTTCCCCGCTCCTTCAAGCACGTCCACTGCCAGAAGGACGAGAGCGCGTTACGCCCTTCTGCTGCCTGCTCTGCGCCGAGGACTCCTCTTCCTCCTCCACCAGCAGCGGCAGCCTGGGGGGTCTGAAGGGCGGCGGGGACTGAACGAGCTGACTTTTGATTGGCCAGCGTTCTTCAAGAGGCGGGCCAGTCAGGGGGGGGGAAAAAACAGAAGGAAAGGGAACCCAGCTCTGCGATTGACTGGGGTTGCCTGAGCGATCGACCAGTCGATCGCAATCGACGTATTGGGCACCCCTGCTCTAATTCTTTGTATGACGCTATAACCTGTGTGTGTAAATTTGGGCACATTTCCAATTTGTGCACACAATTTAATTGATAAATAAGCCAATTAGTGCCAGTAATTGGGTGCTAATAATTATTGGCATTAATTAAAATATGTGCGCACAATGGTGGTAGGATCTGCATGTTCATTTTACATGTGAATCTGAGAAGTGGTGTGGCCATGGACAGATCAGGGCGTTCCTGGAATTTACGCACAGTTTTAGAAAGGTCTTTAATTTAGGCATGATAATTTATATCAGGTTTTACCTGATGTATATCTTCATACCCAAAATATATATTCAATTATGGTGCCATTTATAGAATTGAGTCCAAAATACTTTTCAAACTATCTTTAATATTACAAGAACCAAAATGCAGAATTGGGACCAATCTGTTAAAATTCACACTAATACTGTGTGGAGAGGCTAACTTTTTAGCTGCATGTTAAAATCGCATTTAGGAGGTAATTGTATAAATCTTGTTTTGTGTAGAAAATAGCATTTTACAGCAGAAATTGATGCTTCTAAAATTACTGCTGCTGTCCAAGTACATCTACATAGAATACACATAAGCATTCCTGAGGATGGAAATTGGGCAGAGTTGGGACAGAATCAGCACCTTTAATATACAGTATGCACATAAGCACTATTTTTATTTGATCATACATATACAAAATTATGCCTGCCTTATAGTGCCTGCAAGTTCATGCAGCTTTTCAGTAGGTTATTTTATAGAGGCCCTTGGGAACAGATGTCTATATGAAATAGTTGTGATATGTTCCTGCTTAGGTGCCCTATTACAAAATTACTTTTTTCTATATACTCTTTATTAAGATAATGACATACAAGAACTTGATTTCCTTGAATCTAATGGGTTACAGGATCCGAGGCAACATGGCTTTACAAAAGGTAAATCGTGCCAAACGAACCTGATTGAATTTTTTGATTGGGTGACCAGAGAGCTGGATCGAGGACATATGCTAGATGTAATTTACTTGGATTTCAGCAAAGCCTTTGATACAGTTCCTCATAGGAGGCTGTTGAACAAACTTGAAGGGCTGAAGTTAGGACCCAAAGTGGTGAACTGGGTCAGAAACTGGCTGTCGGACAGACGCCAGAGGGTGGTGGTTAATGGAAGTTGCTCGAAGGAAGGAAAGGTGACTAGTGGAGTCCCTCAGGGTTCGGTGCTGGGGCCAATCCTGTTCAATATGTATGTAAGTGACATTGCTGAAGGGTTAGAAGGAAAAGTGTGCCTTTTTGCAGATGATACCAAGATTTCTAACAGAGTAGACACCGAAGAGGGAGTGGAAAATATGAAAAAGGATCTGCAAAAGTTAGAGGAATGGTCTAATGCCTGGCAATTAAAATTCAATGCAAAGAAATGCAGAGTAATGCATTTGGGGATTAATAATAGGAAGGAACCGTATATGCTGGGAGGAGAGAAGCTGATATGCACGGACGGGGAGAGGGACCTTGGGGTGATAGTGTCCGAAGATCTAAAGGCGAAAAAACAGTGTGACAAGGCAGTGGCTGCTGCCAGAAGGATGCTGGGCTGTATAAAGAGAGGCGTAGTCAGTAGAAGGAAGAAGGTGTTGATGCCCCTGTACAGGTCATTGGTGAGGCCCCACTTGGAGTATTGTGTTCAGTTTTGGAGACCATATCTGGCGAAAGACGTAAAAAGACTTGAGGCGGTCCAGAGGAGGGCGACGAAAATGATAGGAGGCTTGCGCCAGAAGACGTATGAGGAGAGACTGGAAGCCCTGAATATGTATACCCTAGAGGAAAGGAGAGACAGGGGAGATATGATTCAGACGTTCAAATACTTAAAGGGTATTAACGTAGAACAAAATCTTTTCCAGAGAAAGGAAAATGGTAAAACCAGAGGACATAATTTGAGGTTGAGGGGTGGTAGATTCAGGGGCAATGTTAGGAAATTCTACTTTACGGAGAGGGTGGTGGATGCCTGGAATGCGCTCCCAAGAGAGGTGGTGGAGAGTAAAACTGTGACTGAGTTCAAAGAAGCGTGGGATGAACACAGAAGATTTAGAATCAGAAAATAATATTAAAGATTGAACTAGGCCAGTTACTGGGCAGACTTGTATGGTCTGTGTCTGTGTATGGCCGTTTGGAGGAGGATGGGCAGGGGAGGGCTTCAATGGCTGGGAGGGTGTAGATGGGCTGGAGTAAGTCTTAACAGAGATTTCGGCAGTTGGAACCCAAGCACAGTACCGGGTAAAGCTTTGGATTCTCACCCAGAAATAGCTAAGAAGAAAAAAAAAAAAAATTAAATTGAATCAGGTTGGGCAGACTGGATGGACCATTCGGGTCTTTATCTGCCGTCATCTACTATGTTACTATGTTTTCAAAACAAAAAAATGTCCCAAAAATGGCACAAAGTGGCAGATGACATTCCCCCCCCCTAAAAAAAAATA